>NC_056715.1:1553067-1880567 GCF_018831695.1 Puntigrus tetrazona | reverse complement strand
AATACAATGTTACAATGAAAACATTACATAAAATCTACAAGAAATACTAAAATAAACAAACTATAGAGATGTTAAAAAAACTAAACAAAAAAAAATTGCTTCATGAAATTAAAATAAAAACAGAATTTTAAAATGGCTGAAACTAAAACTTTAAAACTACACAATAAAGAAAAATAAACTAGAGTAAGGACTTAATAAAATCTATATAGACGTGTTAAAATAAAAAGCAACAAAATGACTAAAACATTAAAATCTTCAAAAATTAAAATACTAATGGTGTACTAAAATATCACTGAGAAAGCTAGTTGTAATAAAGGCTGCTGTGTGTGTGTGGGCGTGCGTGTGTGTGTGTGCGAGCGTGTGTGTGTGTGTGCGTGCGTGTGTGTGTGTGTGCGAGCGTGTGTGTGTGTGTGCGAGCGTGTGTGTGTGTGTGCGAGCGTGTGTGTGTGTGCCCGAGGGAAGCGGACCGATGCTGATGGTCTGTGTGTGTGTGTAGGTGGAGCAGACCAGCAGGCCTGACCTCGTCCTGTTCCTCATGAAGTACCTGATGGTGCTGGTGGTTGGGATCCCGTCGGTGTTCTGGGTGGGCAGTAAGAAGACCTGCTTCGAGTGGGCCAGCTTCTTCCACGGCCGCAGGCGCAAAGAGTGAGTTACACCACCTTCCTCTTTCTCATTCATCATCAGGTGCTCCCGTATGAACACACGTGTATGTGTGTGTGTGTGTGTGTGTATTAAAATAAATATTTAGCTAATTTAAGAACTCTTAAATATTATTCATACTACTTTAATAAAATAACACACGCACACACAAACAGGATATGTACACATTTTTACCCATAAATGTACATTATTATATAAATTAAATAATTTTTTCCATGACATTTTCATGATCTAATGTTCCATTATTTAAAAAATGTATATTAGCAAATGTTAAATTAAAATAAATGAACTATACACTAGCTATATAGTAGTATATTTTATTATTAGTAGTATTTTATATTTAATATAATATGAATAAAAATGTATTTTATATATTTATTTTTAATGTAAACGTAATTGCTATAACATTATATATTAATAAAACCTGTATTTTATATACAGAAAATATTTAGTATTTTACACGTCAGCGATTAGTCTTTTATACCTTTTAATCTCGTGTTTAAACACGTGTGTCTCTGTTCTCCAGCAGCAGCGCGGTGAACGAGAGCCGGCAGGTTCTCCAGGAGCCAGACTTTGCTCAATCCCTGCTGCGAGACCCCAACACTCCCATCATCCGGAAATCCCGGGGGACGTCCACGCAGGGCACGTCCACCCACGCCTCCTCCATGCACCTGGCCATGCTGGACGACGTGCGGAGCAAAGCCAGCAGCGTCCACAGCAAGATGAGCAGCTATCACGGCAGCCTGCATCGCTCCAGAGACGGCAGGTCAGTTTCCCTGTACAGTAACATTGACTGGATTGCAATAGCACGGCTATAACTATGTTATTACCCAGATCTTTACGTGAGATATACAAGTATGTCCGGTTTTATCTGAAAACATAATCATCGTATAATCAAAAACTACAGCATCAATCTGTTTGAAACTAAAAGACGGAAAACAGACTTTTTCACATGCTGTGTCTGTGTGAGAGAAAATATCATGTATGGTATTAAAAAATAAATGTTGATAAGCTTTTCTTTGCTATTCTGTTTTTAAGTATATTATTTCATTTTGTTGTTTTTTTTTTTTTATCGTGTGGTAACTGTTTTTATATATATATATATATATATATATATATATATATATATATATATATATATATATATATATATATATATATATATATATATATATATATATATATATATATATATATATATATAATCTCATGTGGATACAATAAGGATATTCAATATTATATTTAATTTTGAATTATATTTTAATTCATTTTATTAAAGTCAATTAAGTAGCTATATATTGATATTTATTATATAGCTATATATTTAAAATCTTTTCAAATATTTTAAATTGTATAATTTTATATATAAAACAATTTTATTATAATTTATAACACATAACTTATGGATGCTAGTGTATTTAAATTCTATTATATTATTAAATTATGAAAAATTTAATATTTCCATTCCTCATGAAGAAAAACAAAAATGTGCTGCATATAAAGATGCTTTGTAAATGCATTTCTGAAATTTATGTGTGCGCACCCACAATTGTATATTAATAAATCATGGAAATTACGATATGCAACTATAAATTTATATTTAACATATTTCTTCAGTAAGTTTTTTTTTTTTCTTTTTTCTTTTGTTCGTTTTAAATCTCAGAATTATGCAATATCTCATTGCTACCATCTAATTTTTGACCAATATTTTAGAAGCCTTTGCATCTATCTATCTATCTATCTATCTATCTATCTATCTATCTATCTATCTATCTATCTATCTTCTTCCAGCCCCCTACCCCAGCTTTATAACCTCTGCTCTAACGCGAGCGCGTCTTATAGCTGAGCTTGTTCAGACGCGTAAGAGCTGCATGTTGAAAGAAGCCCGAACTCAAACAACCCCGTGTGTTTTCCCTCTGAACGCAGGTTCACCCCCTCCAGCCACAGAGGCACGGAGGAACGCCCGGCGTACGGGAGCGCGCCGCGACTCAACGAGCAGCTGTCCCGTCACAGCAGCCTCCACCGCCTCGACAGCCAGTCCAGACACGGCAGCGCCCGAGACCTGAGCGAGCCGCCGGCCGCCGGCCTCACGCACGGGTCCAGTGTGAAGCGCCTGGCGGAGGACGACGGGGCGAGCGCGTAACCAAGAGACCGTCCCGTTTTTTCGGCAGCGTCATCAGAAACTCGATGCACGCGCGTCGACGGATTCCTCCCGTCAGCGGAGCACCCGAGTAACAGGACGCGCTTTCTTTGCTACTGCGAAGTCATGCCGGATGAAGCTTACTGCACGTGATAAAGCAGCGTCAGGACAGTTGTCCGATGGGAGATTATTATTTTTTTTTTTCATTGCATCCATCACACAACCCCCGGGTTAAAGAGTTAATAGATCACCGACGCTTCAAGACTGACGACCGTCCCATTAGAGATCAGGTTTCAAACCCTTGAAAGCCGAAGGAGGGTTCAAAGAGAGGGAGGATCAGCGGTTTTGTGCCTCTAGCAAGCTATTTAGTTTCTGGTGGTAGTTTGGTTGAGATGACGTACCAGACTCCTCGCCGAACACCTGATGTGCTTTTGTTCAGCCGCTCTACCTCATCGCATCGGCTCGCTCTGACCTCCCCACAACCGCGTCGCAAAACGGGTTTGCGAACGTCGTCTTTCAGAAGGCCGTCTTACGCGCAGACGCTTTTCCGCCCATGTGTACAGGAGTCTCAAGCTTTGTAAATGGTGCTTCTTTCTAATGTTGCTTCGTGAATATTTCAGCAGGCCCCCCGAGCTCGCGCAATTTTCGGACGCCTGTTGAATTCTCACGAATCGTGCCGTTTTACGACGCTTTAAACGTGAAGTCGAGTGTTTCTGTTTACGTGTTGGATGAGATTACAGTGGTACCAGGTGCCTAAACATGTGACTTTGGACCTGAGCTTTGTAAAAGCTGTTTTTCTGCTCGCCGTTAGCTTCTGCTGTACCTACGCCTTCGGTTTTCCCAGAGTACGCTTGACTTTCATGTCCACTTTACTAATGAGGAACGATATAGCACTTTAACCGTGGCTATCTGTTGAATGTGTAGGCATTACTGTAAATCCAGTCATAGCATCATGCAAGAATTCAAATAAAGCTTTTGTATATATATAAAAAAGACGTTTTATAGTTCCCAATTTTATTGAAATAGTCTGATAATGAGCTTTCCATGTGAAAAGTGGTGTCCAAACCAATACAAATAACAGTATTCCACCTTAAATACACTTGTGCAAAAAAAAAAAAAAAAAAAAAGAAACAAGAAAAGGTCTACATTGCAGTACGGGGTAATTCATGTTCACGTCCCAACCATTCACGCCACACAGGTCAATAAAATACAATAAAAATAAAACAATCCAGCCGTACAGTCCTTTAAAACAAGTGATTACACCTACGACATGCAGATCTGTACATAGTCTTACAAAAATCTAAAACGAGAAGAAATTATATGATATGAAGTAGCAATTCACTAAAAGGCAAACAAAATCCTCATGTGAAATGCGAGTGTGAATGTGTCTTAAATCTCCAGTCATCTCTCATTCTAGTCCATTCTACCTACACCGACCGGTTCACACCGATCTAAGAAAACTAAGGCACCTCCCGCTCTAATATCGATCTATTCTTTGCTAAGTAACAGTCCTAAAGATCAAACGAGCCAAAGATCTGGACGTCTGTCGTTTCTACCGTCCCCGTTCTCCTCCATGCGAACGTATAATCATTGGTTCTGACATACCTGAGAACATTTCAAACAGGTTTCCTGTTCATTGTTAATACCATAACCCTGGCGAATAGTTTCTAACCCGTTACAGCCTTATTAGAAAAAAACCTGTATTATGAATATCATTTCTCGTTTTGGAATTAACCGCGATCGTGGAATAGAGCAAATGCATAACTAAGGTCCCGAGTGATATCTGAGCTCGATTAAAAAAAAAACAAAAAAAACGATGTGCCAAATTTGCTCCACAGTGAATGTTTCGATAGTGCTTGCATATAATGGAAAATACGAAATGCTGGCAATACTAGAATGAATAAAACCACAGGTACATATGCCCAAACGTTCATTACTCGGGAGTGCTTCAATACTGAAAGGTCATTTTATATTTTCAGCATACTTTAAAGAGAATAGTTCACTCAAAAATAAATTCTGTCATTATTACAAACCCATGACTTACTCTTGTTACTAATATATATATATATATATATATATATATATATATATATATATATATATATATATATATATATATATATATATATATATATATATATATATATCAATATTAATGCTTTTGAGAATTTGAGAAACAAATAATAATAAATAAAACGGGCTGGGTAGATTACTTACAAAGTGTAGTCCATTATCGATTCCAAATTAAATAATGAAAATTTTTTGTCAACAATGTAATCCATTACATTATACATTTAAGGTGATATAATCCAACTACTTTTAGCCAAACTATATAGGTCAAAGCAAGCTATAAACCTAAGGGCGAGTCGATGTACATTTCGATTTTTGAGTGAGCTATTCCTAAATATTTGGGAATTCTGAACAGCATCTAGACATCCAAGAGTCTGAATCTGTAGAATGTGTTTTGAAAAAAACATCTGATCGATGCGTTTGCAAAAGCGAGCAGAATAATTCATAATAAGTGTCAATTAGTGCGTGAAAATGGAGGTTCTGATGGAGTCGTAATGGCTTTGCTCTCTGATCTGAGGTATTCTGAGGTTCAGGGATGTCTGATAGTCTGACCCTGCACGTTTAAAACATCGCTACAGCAGCTTTACTGTAAGTCCTCTGTGAATTTGTATTGATATCAAACGACCTAATCTCCTGCTGGTCCTCGGGGTCCCTGTCGAGTGCAAGAGGAAGAGGCAAAAGCTATATGCACCAGTGAGTTTGAAGCGCCGAAGCCCTTTAAATGCTTCACCTGATGAGTTTAGTGTTTCTCCACGTCACACAAACGCTCTGAATCTAGCGGTCCAGGTTACACTACGTGTTATATTTACATGTACACCTTAGGCAAAGTTTGGTTCTTGCGAGTTGGATAATTAAACTTTAAAACACCGAAGGAAAAAAAAAAAAACAACAACTAAAAGAATAATAATTAACATTAATATTTAAAGACAAAAACCTCTTTGGAAACAGCATTATTGCTCCGGCAACAGAACCGTGAAGCACAGATGTAGGCAAGAGCAACACGAACAAGGCTGCAGTGAATCTCTGTTACATTCAGCACAACAGCTTATTTATGATCACGTGACTGGACGATATACACATCTTGGTTTCTCTGAGAATGATGGATCATGCTCGCAATACGCAACAACATTCATGAAACACGAGGAGACTGCGTTCATGTAAATGGTTCTTAAAAAACATCCTTCTGTCAGTTGTTTGTCAAATATAGCTCGTTTCAACTCAACAATGCGCTAGATTTATGACGGCTGCCATCGTGAATTTTTACAAACATGTTCACTGTAGCTTTCTCCATCTCATATTCCACGCAACAGTTCACTCAAGAATGATTTCTAATAATGTTTTGTTCAAACAACAGTTTGTTTTAGAATGTTATTTTTTTTATTGCGAGCTTTGGAATCTTTTATTTATTGCCACAATTTAAGAAGAATTGAATGAAATTTTATTGCAAGCATGGCTTGTGAATCTTCCATTTAATGTGGTAACGATTTACGCAAGAACGATTCAATGACGCCGACTTTTAATCTTGCATTTAATGCGACGACTCGCGCAATAAAGGTTTTATAAAATTTTATTGCGAGCTTACGAATCTCGCGACGATCTACAGAGTTGTTTTAACGAACAGTTTCACCGCAAGCTTGTTTACGTCATATTCGACGCGAAATTGTACATAAGAATGGCTTTACGAACAATTTACACGAAACCTATTCTCCTTGTGTTTTACGAATGAGGCCCGATTTTTTTTTTTATGTAGTGTTCCCTTGCCGATTTTAGTGGAATTATGAAAAACTAGCATATCTTAACATATTAATGCTTAAACTGACATAATAATTGACTAGAACCTTGACACAGGAAATAAAAAAAAAAAAAAACTCTCAAAGCCAAGTCACTTATTTACCAACAGAATAGTGTTATGATTTCATTATATATTATACTCTACTTAAACTCTATTTACATTATTGAACTCAGAATCTATTCTTGAACTCTGACCTCTTACTGTAAAGGTCAGCATGGCACTGGAGGATAGAGGCTGAGTTATACAGTAGTGCCACTCTATCTATTGGGGCTGAACTCAATTGAAGTGTTCATGTTTTTATCGCACGGATTGGAATGCCAGGAACGGTTTTCCATGATCCCCAATGAAAGTTTTCACGATTTTTAGTGTTATGCGTTTAAAGTAACATCCCCCGGTCCATTAAGACTTTTGAATGCATATTTTGAGGATGAGGCACACTTGTCAACAAACACCGATAGATTCACGTTAAAGCTCTGTGTTTGTCGTTTTCGAACCCCGTCCACACCGGTGGTGGTAGGTGAGAAGCTACACTCAGTGGTCTGTTCCTCCGTCCAACACAGGAACAGGAACAGGAACAGTGGTGATGGGTCCACTCAAAAGGGATGTAAGGTGCGTGTGTACAACAATCACACGTGTAACGCATATGCACACCAATACACGCAAACACACACACGCACACACACACACCTGGGCCCGGCGGCGTGTTTAGGAATATGATGTGTAAGCTGTCGCCTCTCTGTCTCTCTCGGGGCCCCACAGGAAGTCAGAAGGAAGCGGGTGGAGGCAGAGCTCATGTCTCCCAGCCCAGGTGCTCACCGCGCTCCAGGGACTGAGTCTTGCTCTTGTGAGGGGATGAAGGGCTCGGTGGGCTGCTCAGGTTGGAGCTGTTGGAGGCCGTGGAGTGACGTGGAGAGTCTGAGTCCTACGGGCAGGAGAAGAGGGAAAGGTAAGTGACAAAGCTTTGTTTTAATTCTGCTGATTTTTCTTTTTAGTCTGCTTTTGCATGAGAAGACTGCCGTTAGACCAAAGACCATTAAGAGAAAAACAGACATGTTCAAAACGACATTTTCGAAGCTAGAGAACTGTCAGAAAAACAAGATGGAGCTTGTTTAGGGTCGCGTGACCAGACATACACATATGAGTAATTTGAATAAAATTACAGTTCAAAAGTTGGAAGTCAGTAAGATTTTTTTAAAAGGAAGAAACCAATAGTTTTATTTAGTATATAATATAGTCACATCTCAAACACACACTGTGACCCCAGCTTTAGCAGAGCAATCAAGTTAGGTTTGTTCAGTCAAACCCAGTTTACCGTCTAGTCATGTTGTTTAATATGGTGCATTAAATTGATTAAAAGTAAGTGAACATACTAATGATTAGAAGGATCCTGAGAGGTTGGACTAATGATACTGAAAATTGTGACCGTTTTTGTTGTATTTTCACTAAAACACAGCATAAGAGACTTCTTTCAAAAGCATAAAAAAAACCCTTAAGAAAAAGTGGCTTCTGCATAATACTGGGGACATTGCTCACTTCAAAAGGTTTGACGTCCAACAGTAATTGCTTTAAAATGTATTATTGGATGTGCTGAATTCATTACAGGTATTGCTTTGAAGGCTGTGACGACAGCACTTTAAATATAAGACATTTTAAGAGCCTTCACTGACAAAAGTTCAAAGCAAAACTACAAAAGAACTAAATTATTAATACAAAAAAGAAAAAAATAATGAAAAACATTACTAATTTCCCAGTTAGCTGTAGCCATGACCATTTTTGGCAAATGCTGTGTTGTATAAATATTTAAAAGTTAGAACTAGAGAACAAATTCCCTAACAAAATAGTTAAAAATAAGACATTTTAATGCATAACATTTACTCAATCCACTAAAACCGCATTCTGAACATATTGAGCTGTTGGCACATTTTAATTGGCTGACGTGATCATCTCTAAACACTCGAACAGCAGCCCGTTAAATGGTCTATTGCTATCTTGAACCACCACAACATCGATCCTCCTCTACAAAACATGAAGTGGATGGATAAAAGGTGCTATGTGACACATTAATGCTATCACTAAATCTAGCAAACGCTGTGCAACTCCACCACCTACACAGATCAAACACGCTTTTAACAAGGAGACGATCAACTAACCCGTTCCCGTCTGAGGACGGAGCTACAGGGTTCAGATCTGGGCGAGCAGGGTCATGTATGTTACCTTTAGCTTACTAAGCAGGGTCCTTAAAGCCCTTTTCAGATCAGGAGTCTTCTCTGTAGGTGACACTCCTGGACACTAAAGGGTCACACACAGCACCCACACATCATTATGGAGTCGATGTGCACACAGTCAAATGTGGGGCTGAGATGCAGACTGCGTGCGTGCGTGCGTGTGTGTGTGTGCGCGTGTAGGAGGAGTGTTAGCAGGTCAACACCTCAATCTGTGGATATGGTGTCACTTCACACACTCAACACATGCACATAGCGTGAGAAAGAGAGGATAGAGACCCTCCAAACACATTTTGGCCGGCGAAACAGAACGGATGCCTGTGTACACGCTTCTAGTGCTCTCTGTGCAATTTTAGCGGTGATCAGCATCGCAAAGAGCTCCAGGAGGGAAAACTTTTACCTGCTTCGATCAGTCTGGAGGTCGAATGAACATGTTAACATTCACAAAAGAGCACTAAAAATACACCTTTTGAAATCCCGCTGGCCTTGTCGTTCGTAAAATTCAACAACAGATCTCAGCAGTATTTATTTTATGCAGTATTTTAAAAAATTTTTTTTTTTGCTTCAGAAACAAAGGCATCCGTAAAAGCAGGGAATTGTTGCTGGTACTGACCTCTCTGTCAAAATGGGATAGCGGGGCGTCACCTCCGCAGTCCATGCCTCCTCCAGATGACAGCGAACCATCAGAAGGCGACGTCATCTGCCGTTTGGTGGAACCGTAGCTGCCAACAGAAAGGTCCCGTCTCAGTGCACTGCCATTTTGAGAAGAGGAGCCTGGGATATGGGACGGACAACAGATCTTAAAGACACTGACTTAAATTCGAGGACCTGAAAAGTTTGAATGACGTCAAACTTTCAATGCAGAAGTTCAAAAAGGACATCTGAGTGTTCAAGAGTGTTTGAAAATTGTTTTAAAATTAGAACATTAAAAAAAACAAAAAAAACACACACTTTCTGTAAATCCCTTATCTATAGCAGTGGTTTTCAAACCCTGGGACTTAAAGGAAAACGTATATACATGTAACAATAAGGTTAAAAACTGAATAAAAATCACCAACAAAATGCACAATCGTGGCACAATCAAATTTGTGTTTGCGCCGTTTACTCAGCTTTCAACTTTATAACAAATCACAGACATATCTGTTGATCTCTACAACGCAGAGGACGATCAAATCAGTCGCAGACAGTTATTTCTGCTTCAGTCAAGATTTCTGGAAGCTCACTGTAATGAGCAAAGCGCAGAGGTAATGTAAATAAGAGATTAACTGGGCCGTGTATACAGATTCATTGATTATAGCTACATTTTCTGAGACCGAGTTAAACTGAAATGAGAGACAGCTTTTCAGCGAGCAAGGAGCTGTAGCTATGGACTGGGTAAAACATGGTATGTCAAAATAGATGTGCAAAGTTTAAAAAGGGTTTGAAAACCACTGATTTATAATATTATGAGGTTATTCTTAAGTAATGCATAATGCATTATGAATAACTTTATAATGTCTTGTATCAACTCTACTTGAATATTTGCGGTTATAGCTTTTAGCCATATGATAATTTATACCACACAATGAACACGATTTGTTACACTTAAGTTACAATGGATCATATTTCTCACAGTTATAATGCATTATGAGTCTCTCATCTTGTCAGCCTCCTTACGTTACTTTACTTAAAGTGGACAAATACCACTTATAATAATAACAATACAATTTCTTTCTCAAATCAGATCTAATGCATGTTTAAACATTTTATTATATATATATATATATATATATATATATATATATATATATATATATATATATATATATATTATTTTGTTATTTTGATGGTGCCCTTTAGGCATTATGCATTCATTATTCATTAGAATACAATTATAATGTATTATAAATACAGGCTTTATAAAAGTGTTGCCAAAGTAAGTTCAAAAGGCAGTTTGAAAGTTCAAAAGACAATCTGAAAATTGTAAATACCTGACAATTCAAAAAAGGAAAACGAAACAGAACTTTTGTCAGTTTTTCATTAGCTGTTCTACTTTCAAATGAAGTTTGAAACAAGACGACCAGTCTAACCACATGTACATCAATCTATTATAAAAGGTACCCCTTAAAATTGAACTTTCCATTTTTCTACCAATTGAATTATTCTCCTTACAGTTTTTCTTCAGCAGTACTCATTCTGCTTCCTGTGCGTCTGTCTATGAACAGGTAGTTCAGTACTCACGTGTGCCCAGGCCGCTGCTGGCACTCATAGATCGGCCCGGTTCAGGCCTGGCCTTGCTGATGGAGGGGATACTGACGGACGCTCCCAGGACACCACGGCTCTCCTGAGGACGCACGTTCTGAACAAAACAGGAATAAAACAATTAAATATTTACTAGAGCCACTGTACTTGATCTTAAATTATATAGTGAGGGGAAATATGCCTGTCACGGTAACAATGTTTTGTTGTGCAATATATATTGCCGCATAAATAACTGAGATAAGTGATATTCTTGTAATTTTAAGGCTATTTTATGCCACTGAATGCATAATCATAATATAACAGCATAATAATGCAAGAATGTCTACACACTTTTAACTGACAACAAACATTTAATTCTTAAAAAATATTTAGATTTATCAAAATATTAAATATCTTAAAAAATAACTCAATTAGAAAAAGACAAATGTGCAGATAACTTTTATAGAGATTTTTCCATCTACAGATTTAAGCAGTAAGGGTACACTTAAAATATTTAATATTTTAACTAGCACCTCATGACTACATGTAAATAAAAAATATATTAAATATATTATAAAATAAATATTATAAAAATATATGGCATAACCAAAAATTATTGAACTCATTGTGCAACAAGTCTAGGGAAACTAAATGATTTTTGTCAATATATATATATATATATATATATATATATATATATATATATATATATATATATAAAATGCTTTAAAATAAAAAAATGAAGGGAGGGATAATTTAGCATACAAAAATCAGAAAAATATGAAAGTGAGCTAATGTGTGCGGCCATAAATTCATCTTCTTCAGAGAACAGATGGAGTACGTCTGTAAAAGTCTCTCTGGTCCTACCAAAGAGCAGATGGAGGCAGGGGTCCCAGGGGCGGAGCTGAGGGACAGGGAGTGGGAGGAGAGAGGGGAGGAGTCCAGGGACAGGAAGTTGTCAGCAGAGGTGACAGTCATGTGATAGACATGCTCAAAGCTTGTAGGGGTGGAGATGAGGCGCAGATGAGGAGAAGGGAGAGGAGAACCGGGCTACAGCGGAAACCCAGGAGGAGCAGATACAGGGGGAGAAATGGAGGGAGAAGAAAGAAAAAATATAGGCATGCAGCTCAGTAAATAATAAGAGGAAGAGGTGAGGTCATTTAAAAGACAGCATCAAAGCAAAATTGACCCTATTTCATACAATTTGGTTATATAAAGGAAATAAAAATTGTACTTGTTGAACTGTGCAACATCACCTTAAATAAAGTCAAATGTGGTTTTATGGTGTCTTTTAAGCAAGCTCATCTTTAAAACGCAAGTAATAACAGTGAACATAATTAACTAAAGATGGCTCATGCTCATTAAAACAGCTCTTAGAAACAGATGGATGGAGGCGTGGAGAAGAAGGAGTAGAATATGAGAGGTGACGTTCTTCCTGCTGTTAGCTGCTCCTACCATTGGCAGATCTTTCAGGATCTGGATCCCATCTCCTGGGCCCATATGAACCACATGGTTGAAGTTTGTTGGGTTGGAAATTAACTTATTCCTCATTTCGGGGTCTTTCAGCATCTCCCTAAAGAGCATAAACGATGCGATGAGACCCAGAGCACATCTCAAGGATAGAATAATTCAAGAAAAATTGCAAACATGAAACTTGGATTACAATTAAGGGGTTTTCACACAGCTTTAAACCTCTTTAAACAGTCATTTTCACAGAAATATTCTAGAGTGTATAGTCGCAAAGAATTACAGTGTTGGAACTATATTGTTTATTATACTATATAATATTTACCTTGTCAGATTCATAATTTATTCATTTATTTGCTTTTATAGGTTTATAGGTGTTATTAAATGGCCAAAACACACCTTTTGACATTTTTCACACACAAACTTGTTATTTCTAACATAGCAGAGTTAACTAAATGTTAAAAAAAATGATTTTGTTTTTCTGTGATATATATTGCTATTTGAAATAACAATACATTAATTTTAAACAGAATATTTATCAATTGTAATTCATTCATTTTAGGGTTAGATTGATTGTGTTATATATAAATATATATTCATTTATTATTTATTATCTATTAATATTGGGGGTTGTAATATTTAGATTATTGCAGTATTGTTTAAAAATAACAATATTAATAATAATACATTATAACAATAATTATAATAATACTGTGAAAAAATACATGTAAAATAAATGCTAAACAGTTTCATTTTACAGTCAAATTACATTTCTAATATTTACGTCTTAATTTCTCCTTTGTTTAAACTTTTTTTTTTTACACGCACATAAATGCATTAGCTTTATATATGTACAGAAGCATATTTATTTAATATAGCATTATATATTTAAATAAAATTAATTTGGCTTAATGCCATTGTCAAATGCATGTGATTTATCCATTAATTAATTTTGATACATCATGCAGACCTGCTTTGTAAATATGCAAAGAAGACCATTGACTACATTAAACACGAACCCAATAAAATTATAATAAGCAATAACATTCAACTTTATCCCCAGAGTTTAGAATGGTGGCAATGAACAACTAGATGGTTCCCGTTGCTCACCTCCTCTGTAGAACTCTCTCCTCCTCCGGCACGCGGAACGAAAAGCGCCGTTTACTCGTCATACTGCGCACCATCTGTTTGCGACTGTTATCAGATGTCTCTGGCACCACCAGCTCATCTCCCTCTGCACATCATTACACAGAACACAAAGCATTGCACACATTTCACAACGCATTAAACAACAAGTGTCCATCAAGATGAACATCACATACGCATGAGCTGATGCACACTGTTCACAAGACGCCGAATTTAAGCCAACTCTTTACATTCTAACAACAAATGCATCAGCCATACGTGGGGTGGGAACATTCAGAACCCGGATGAGCAGCTGCGGGGAGCGTCTCACCTGCTGTCTTGTTTTTAAAGTAGATGAGCCGTACGGTCTCCAGCCCCAGCAGGTTTAGAGAGCCATCAGCGTTCAGAGGATGAACCTGCAATCGCGGGCGACCCACAGCTCATTAATACACCACATTTTCATTTACCACCTGCTTCGACGTAATTTCATAGATACAAAAATTTCTCTCTTTCTTATAGTGGTGTTGTATTTATAAAGAGAAATAAAAAAAAAAAATAAATGTACCCTTTTCAAAGGCATCGTTTGAATCCACTCCATAGTGTTGACGTCAAATACATCCACTGCATTCTCACTATACACTGACAGATAAGGTGCATTATAACCTGCAAGATAAGAGTCACAGAAAATATTTTTCATTTTAAATTCTTCTTTTTTCATCTTTACAAACACCACTAACTATTAAGCAAACCTTTTCACAGTATTTCTACATCCCAGGACATCCTGTGCAAATTATAGGCAATTATGACACTGCACATTCTATATAGTATATCTAATGTAAAATGAAGCAATAAAATTAAATAACAAAATTACACATTATATTTCAAATATATATTATGCTATACATATATCCATAATTGTTTTTACAATATATATTATTTAATTTATTATTATGTTTTATTATTTATCATACTATATTACACTACACACATCAATAATATACTTATTATTATATTACAAAACCAATTCAATAATTTTACTTTTGGTGACAAACCAATTTTACTTATTATTACATATTAGTATGATTATTTTAAACATCAGCAATATGTTTTCATATGTTATAATCAATTGAAATGCCAACCAGCAATGAAACCTTTTGGCAGAAAGAAAAAAATAAAATAAAAAAAATATGTGTGTGTGAGTACATATTATGTATATCAAGTCAAGACGATCTGCTGCAGTTCAAACCGAGCATCAAAATGGGGAAGAAAGGTGATTCAAGTGACTCTGAACATGGCATGGTTGTTGGTGCCAGACGGGTTGGTCTGAGTATTTCAGAAACTGCTGATCTACTGGGATTTTCACGCACAACCATCTCTAGGGTTTATAGAAAATGGACAGAAAAAGAGAAAATATCCAGTGAGCGGCAGCTCTGTGGGCGCAAATGCCTTGTTGATGCCAGAGATCAGAGGAGAATGGCCAGACTGGTTTGAGCTGATAGAAAGACAACAACTCAAATAACCACTCGTATGGTAACACCGAGGTATGCAGAAGAGCATCTCTGAACGCACAACACGTCCAACCTCGAGGCAGATGGGCTACAGCAGCAGAAGACCACACCGGGTGCCACTCCTGTCAGCTAAGAACAGGAAACAGAGGCTACAATTCGCACAGGCTCACCAATAGAAGATTGGAAAAACATTGCCTGGTCTGATGAGTCTCGATTCGGATGGTAGGACCAGAATTTGGCGTCAACAACGTAAAAGCATGGATCCATCCTGCCTTGAATCAACGGTTCAGGCTGGTGCTGGTGGTAAAATTTTCTTGGCACACTTTGGGCCCAGTAGTACCAACTGAGCATTGTGTCAACACCACAGCCTGAGTATTGTTGCTGACCATGTCCATCCCTTTATGACCACAGTGTACCCATATTCTGATAGCTACTTCCAGCAGGATAACACGCCATGTCATGAAGCGTGAATCATCTCAGACTGGTTTCTTGAACATGACAATGAGTTCACTGTACTCAAATGGCCTCCACAGTCACCGGATCTCAATCCAATCACCTTTGGGATGTGGTGGAACGGGGGATTCGCATCATGGATGTGCAGCCGACAAATCTGCAGCAACTGAGTGATGCGATCATGTAAATATGGACCAAAATCTCTGAGAAATGTTTCCAGTACCTTGTTGAATCTATGCCACGGAGGATTAAGGCAGTTCTGAAGGCAAAAGGGGGTCCAACCCAGTACTAGTAAGGTGTAACTAATTTAAGTGACCAGTGAGTGTATATATATACATACATACATACACACACGCAAAAAAACCAAAAGCCATATTAAATATTACAGAAACACTGATGGTCACTCACGACATGCAGTGGGTGTAGCCGGCCACATCAGTTCCTGTTGTCGTGAGCGTCTGCCCTGACAGTCCACGTACACGCCGATACTGCTGAAGCACAAGAGCAGCTCTTTACTGGAGATCTCCACGGCGCAGAGGGCATCCAGGCTCAGCTGCTCGATGAAGGCCAGGGTGTGATCGTCAGGGTGGAGGAGGCTAGAGGTAGTTCCATCCCCCTGAAGATGATAGCGCAGGAACCTGGACTGGAAGCCCATGCAGAGCTTGTCGCCCTGGAGACCCATCCACTGCACCGTTCCCGGGACGGGGATATCCCGCAGCTTCCGATGGCGCGTTTTGCTCTTGTTGAGCTCGTAGATCATCACCTTGTCATGTTTTTTCATGAACACAAAGAGGTACGTGAGAGATCCTTGTCTGATCGTGCCCGAAACCAGAGTTTGGCAGCCTTTGGTCTCCGCTATCTTGTGAAAATCGGCCTCACGGTCATCCAGGGACGCCATTGGGTAAAGCCGTACATGGCCGTTTCGGCCCGAGATCACAGCGATCAATTGTTCCGATGGGATCAACTCAATCTGATGGACCTTCTTATTGTCTCCTACCTTGATAATATCTGTGAACAGGAACATATAAACAGTAAGTGGCTTTGAATTAACATCAAAGAATGCAGTAAGACACCTATATATACACAGTCTAAATGCAGCAGATAAGTACAGTAAACACAGATAAAGTTTTAATTACACTTACCATCTTTGGTAACATGAATAACGTACAACCCTTCCTCATTGCCCAGGGCTATCCTCTCATGATCTGCAGATAAAATAGAAAAGTAGTTAAAATAAGCAGAAAGCAGAGTTTGATTTAAAAAAATAAACTAGGCTGAACAAAGCTTGACTAGTATGTAATTTGTAAATTTATTAAAGAGGAGTTTTTTTTTGCTCTTTTGAACATACAATAATATATTCAATATATTAACACACCTTGTAATTATTAAAAACAATTCAGGCTACCTATATATTATGGTTTTTATTCATTACATTACTTAATATGCATACACACATGCATACATACGTTAGTGCTGTCAAAAGATTGTGATTAATTAAAAAAAATAATAAAAAATTTTTTTGTTTTAATTTGTGTTTGTACTGTGATTATTTATTATGTATATATTAACACACACATACAGTATAAATTGTGAAATTATTTACATGTAAATGCATTTATATATTTATTTTCTTCAATTTTATAATATATATAAAGCACACACTATAAACCCAATATTATTAGAGCATGTGGTTTATTGTACCTATAATAGCAGCAGACTGTGTGGATTTGATGAGAGGCAGTGCACTGTCATACGCTTCTTTAGGGACGTAAACAAAGCGTTCTTTAAGTTTGCTCTTCTTCAGGAGACGGTGCAGCTCGTTCAGGAGGCCAACCCACTTGGTTCTTTCCTGATCGCTGTCAGCCAGAATCAAAATGGAGCACTTTTTATTGCTGGATGGAGAGAGCTGTGATGCTGTCACCTGCAGGAGAGGAAGAGGACAACTTTAAAAGGCATCAACGTTTTTTAATTACAATATAAAACTAATGCTATCAATATAAAGATGCGTTAGGAAATCTAAAAAAAAATGCTCACCCTAAAAATACAGGGAATATCCTTCCTATTCGCATGAATGACATCTGATGCCAAAACTGAGCTTACAGAAAATTCCTCATCCCTGAAACCAAAAGAGAACGATTTAGCTGTCAAACAAACACAGAAATCAGAATCAAATATAGGCTCAGTTGTTTGTTTTGATGCCCTCACTAACCTCATGTCAATGACCTGGTTCACCGTGACACCAGGTTGAGCAGCTTTGCCCTCTGGGAGATCATATAAGAAGAGCTTGAAGTCACAGACTACAGCGATTGCCCTTTGCCATCCCTTCTTCACACCTAGTGGTTTGGGTACCTAAATCAAAAGATCTCAAAATTAGTTATCAAATAACTGAGAACTCTTAATATACATCTTTCACAATTTTTTTATTATTTGTAATTTTGTAATTGTTTATTATGACCACAAAACTTTCATGAGCATTTGAACTAATGCTTCTAACCTTGACGTGCCCTTCATAAGCCGTGCCGATGCCCTTCTGGGGGTCGATACCCAGAGGACCTTTGGTTTGATCCGGTGGGATCGGACACACGGCGGGAGCTTTGTCCGCACACGTCACGTGACAGGAGAAGTTACAGACTGTAGAAAGACGAGAACAAGGTGAACGCCAATCTTAACGCTATTTCCATATCCTCGACAACCTCAGCTGCTGCTGCAGCGACCTCTTACCTTCACACGTACAGCCCTGCCGGATGAGTCCCACCATCAGAGATGTACACTGGTTACATTTAGTGGGAGTACTGAAGGTCTTTACCACAAACTGATGGGCCTTCGGCTAAAAAGAGCGATTTGGAACACACTACAGATTACATTGTATCACAGAATATAGGATTTGGCTAAAATGAAAGTAGCTACAATTCAGTTCCTTTAACATTCATAGAAACGTTCCAAGCATAAAAGGTTCTTAAAAAGATTATTAAAATGTTCACTGAAAGGTTATTCAAGCAACACAAATTGTTGGTTCTGTGGTATCACTGCAAGAAAAAAAACACTCATGGACCCTTGTGCAAGACCAAAATAAAATAAATGAATTACTTTAGGCGTGCTGTGACCAGAGCTGTATCCAGACCGCATGGAGGTTTGTGCACCTTGTTGTGGCTGATCTACCTGCTGAGAAACAGTCATGGATATTACTCACAATTGGCTATGTATTCTGAAAGTAGCATGTGCAACCTCTCTTTTCTCGAATGAATGAAGCTACTTTCTAAAACCTACTGATCTGTCTATATAGACAGTTATATAAGGCATCATAAAGCATGCTTTTGGCTACACTTTAAGGTGGCGTTCTGTGTTTTTATTGTGGATTAGGCAATTCCAGAATGCAAATCGACAAGCAAAGTTTAAGAATTTCCTTATTGCTAGTGAGTCAGAAATTGAGAAGTCACCTCTTGAGACTCCATATCACTTGCGGTGGAGGGTGAGCGAGAGTGGGACGTGACCTGGGATCTTCCATCCTCCTCCCGGGAAGGCGTGTTGGACAGGCTGAAGTTATCGATGGAATCAATCTATTGAGAAGGTTAGAAAAAGGAAATGTTTAGAGAAGGTCTCAACCGTACCATGAACCCATGAGCAGCAGATGGAAAACACAAATACAGCATAGGGACCCAAGACGTGCCTGCTAAACAGGTCTTTTGAAAACACATCATGCACATTAGCGGCAATTTGACAGAACACGGGTTTAAAAACATTTCCCAAGCCTAAACACCACGTCATAGATGCCTGACAGGAAGACAAGAGGCAAAAAGCAAAGCATAAATTATCAGAAAGGAAATCTGAAACACTGCTGAACCCAAACGCCACATCTATTTCACAACAAGCTTTACATGTTTTAGAAACAGCAAATGCGAGTTAGAAGTTAAGTCATTGGCTGTGGTATGGAATAAAAAAGATGAATACAAGAAAAAACAGCATATGAATTTGCCACAGAAAGTAACATTTTGTAATCCAAATGTGTATGATGAAGACAAACTGAGGTGAAATGGACCCTATATGTGACAAACAAGCATGTGTATTTAAAAAAACCGGGGAATTGTGGGTATGTCACTTTTGCCATGCAGTAACACCGCAGACATGCATCAAAGTCACGCAATCCAATCATTGTAGAGTAGAACCACTGCACCAAATACACAAAAGGAGCTTACACGTCTGCCTTTGCCAGCCGGCCCACAGGCAGTGGAGCGCTTCATCACAGACAAAAACAGACAGATAGAAGGAGAGAAAGAAATAAAAAGAGCAAACAATTTATGAACACAGAGAACAGGATTCTCGTACGCACACTCGCTCGCTTTTAAAATTACCGTCTCAAAAGCCCAGAAGTAATAATCGAGAATGTGTTTCGGCCTGTTATTTAATCCACACTAAACCATTTAAAGAGAACGCGATAGGAAACAGAAATATCAATAAAAGCAGATTTCCTTAAACAACAAATGAAAAAGCAGACAGAACGAATTAATGTCACAAAGTCAAAAATGACGATCGCTTCGGTTTGCGATCTTAAACTAAAGCCGCATGTAAGTGCTTTAAATACCTACATCAAACTGATCCAAGGCAGAGGTCGGAGCATTCAGGAATGCCAGGAAGGAATTCTGGGAGTCTTGGTGCTTGACCCCTGAAAAACATGACATGATTTAGACGTCACATACAAGCATAAACGGTCTTAACAATATCGAGCTTGTCACTAAATGATTTCAAATGTTTGTGTTTTCACCTTTAGACGTGCGCAGGCTCTCAGTTTCCTGTTTCAGCCTCTGGATCTCTACCTGCAGGTCCTGGTTCTTCTTCTCATACTCCTCCAGCTTGCTGTGCAGAAAAAAAACCAGACACAGAATAATGAGCATTACCTGATTAATATACCAACATATGGCCATTTTTAGATCTTCGATGCTGACTAATTAACATTTTGCTGAATTATTAAAGACACGGGTAAATGGAAGCATAGACATATCTTCTGCGTTGTGATACTGATCTGAGTGTAACGCCATCCAAAAAGAAAATATGTAAACTTGGCACAGCATAATTTGATGCCATTTTTAAGTACAATGTTGGCATCTCAAAACTGAATCAACATCGGATGGATGAAACACCAAATCGCTAAACTTACATTTTACTGTGATAATGCAACTTTGTAGGGGCTAGGAGTTTTGATAACCCATATCTTTTGATAAATATTGCGATTTTTATCAGCTATTCGCTGAATTATCTACTAGACACCTATCAAATGGTTTATTTATTATTGGATAATTTCCTATGGACAGGTATGACCTATTAGAGGCCTGAAAAGAGAGATGTTTTACCACTCAGTGGCCATATGTGATGCCTTGACTTTGTTGAGCTCATCCTGGATGGTTTGTTTGGCTCTAATCTCGGCATCCAGTGCAGACTGCAGCTCTAGACGCGCAGACATGTCCAGCTTAGCCAAACGTCTCATCTTCCATGGCATGTCCTGGAAAACCAGAAGAAAAGAAAATTAAACACTGGCTCACAACAGTAAGATCTGAGACAAACAATAACATTTATAGTTTAAAAGGAACGATTTATAGAACAAACTGCATTATTCTGTGAAGTTTAGTTGTAAAAAGACACTTACAGTAGCACGTGCACCCAGACTGGCGTTCCTTAGGCCTTCCAGTTCTTCAGTCATCTTAGTGGCCAAAGCCTGCAGATAACCTCGAGCGTCTTTCTCGTCACTGACCCTGAGAAGAGAAACAAAGACGTTTAGAACTGCACTTATAAAGCATCTCCACTAGATGGCCCCACGGCTACACAAATACCTAGGGTTTGGTGCAAAAGTAGCATCAGTGCAATAAAAATTGATTCAAGTCAAGTGGCTTTTTATTGTCATTTCAATTACATATAGCTGCGCAGTACATAGTGAAATGATTGCAATTATGCAGAGAGTGCATATTAGAATCATAATTGCAATTATGAAGGGAGTAGCATCCATTATATCACTATTTTTTGAGAAATATTACTTTAAATGTTAGGATTTTCAGGCACTGTGCAGGAAAAACAAAAGAGGACAAAACAAGACTTGAGGACTACGCTGAAGCTTCTTCAGTTCGTCAGTTGCTTCAAGACTGAATGCCAATGAAATTGATGATCTGCTATGGCGAATACCCACTTAACTGCTTTTTAGCTTCTAGACTAATGCTATGTCATTTAAGTATTTATCAGGCTGATAGTGTTTATAATGGGTCTCCATCCCACTCCTTTGGATCAATCTTGGACCCTTGAACCTGTGTGCTTTTTGGCTTCGAGCTCTGGATTAGTTCATCTTGCAAATTAACTGATGCACTAGGTTGAGCCAGTAAAATTTTCTTTAAGAACTCATTGAAAAGCACAAGTAAAGTTGATATAGCTATACTTTTAAATGTCTGAAAAAAAAAGACTTGTAGCGACAATCTTGCAAAAAGCTATAAGAGGGTCAAAATGTAACCAGGGTTTGAGGGCAAAAATACCACTGGAAAGCAGCAAAGTGCATCACAAACTTAAGATGTTATGTTATTTAACAAACTGTGTTTCATAATGTTGTATTCTACGCCCATGTAGTAATATATTTGTGCATCAATGCACAGCAAAGGCGAAATGCAGTGAACTAACAAAAAATTGATAGCTATTTTCACAAATTTGAGTTTATCCAGGACGCAGGACAGAATCAAAGAGCTGATCCCAGTTTTACACGAGTGTGAACATGTTATGCGTGTTTCTCACCATTGAATGATTTCCGTGATCTGGGCTTCCCAATGGGCCACACTCTCTTTCTTGTCAGCCAGTTCTCTCATCTCCTCCTCCAGCTGTTTGTTACTGCAGCTCAACTTCTCAAACAAAGACTTCATCTGCACACACAAAAACATGGTACTGAAGATACACCCTACTGATTACGAGACTTTTTATGAAGAAGTAATTGATACTTTTATTCAACAAGGATGCATTCAATCTGCAGTAAGTTTTTATATAATAATTGAGTACATCATGAATCCATTTTCCAAGCAGTGTTTTGGTTTAAGGCCTGTTCACACCAAGGACAATAACTATAAAGATAACTATACTAGTGTTCACACCACCGGGCGATATTGTCTTTTTAATCTCTGCACGCTTTAAATACTCAAGCATGTGAAAGCAGAACTAGCGGCTATGAATCTTTTTCCAACAATGTCTTTTCTTGTTGTGGTGTGAACTCTGCTATTTTTTCCTAAATCACTATGGCACACTCATAAGTAGTTTTTATGCAGCTTTAAATTGATCATAATGTAGTTTAGCACATCTGAAATGGAAAACAATCCTCGTTTGAGGCTTTTGCTTCTGCACAACCCATGTAACACAACAACAAGCTGGAAAACATGCCCATTACCAAGTCAGAAAATCACAAACCAATATGGCAATTTAAGGGGCCAGATGCAATTACACGGACCAGAGAGACAGCGACTTGCTCTCATCAGACTCTGCTGGATGGACCACCATGGAAAGCCACCCATATCACTGTAATACCCTCCACATTCCCACCCCTAAACCACCGAACACTCATGAATAAACATGACCCCCTCCATCTGCAACAGCTAGGTTGACTCCGCAGTAAACACGTCTGCTAGTACACGCATCTAGTCTGCCAATCTGATTTAGACGCGCTCTCTATCTTAAGCAAGAGCTGGTGAGGTTGACCGCCCTATAATTACGCTTGCATTATCCGAGGTTTTCATTTAACACTACGCTCTGACCGGAGCACTGAACCTTCGCTGTGGTCCTCGGGAAAAGCGTTCCAGATTCCTGTCTGTTGATCAGCATATTTCCCTTCGCGTACGAAGGGGGGAGGATGCTGACTGACTTCCCAGTAAAACATTGGCATGGTGGACCATCTCTTCAGCTCAATGGACTCATGGAAAGACTGCAACATTTCAAGTCCGCAAATGACAACGCAATGTTTTCTTTCTTTCAAAACTGAGTGTTGCCCTCCAAGGGTTCTTCTCTAAATATCTCTAGCTTCGCCGTCAGGCTATGAACCGCTACACACACACACAAGCTTCTCCTCTAACCACACTGAGTGCTTTACACTCCGTTTGAAGCGCTCAGAAACGATATCCAAAATGAATTCATGGTTTTCAACAAAGAACATCAGCTCTGACCGCTAAGATGTGGAGCCTCCTGTCATCTTCAGCGTAATGACCACATCAAAAGCGACGTGGAATCTGTGACTTCAGGCTTCAGTAATACGAGAGATGGAGGTTGTGGTTTCAGGGTTGTGGGCCGATGTGTGGGGTGGTGTGTTAGTGTTACACAGCATCCTGGAGCCACAGCAGTGTCATAGTATTCAAGCCTAAAAATACTGGTGTGCCACAAATTGGTAGAACCATTTTACAACATCCAGCACTGTAAGCATAGCATCTAGGGATGCAACAAATATTTTCCAAAACCAATCCTATCCTGAAAATGTTGAGTATCTGCTGATATCAAGCCAATTCGTTAATCAATGTAGAACTTCTTTACTTCTCTGTGTTGACCTGATCATCGTTCTTTTGTGTGTTAAACACAAATCAACTACAAACAGACAGCTTCATCTAAAACAAATTAACAAATGAAAAATAAAATGTAATCATAATTTCTAACAGAATTATATTAATATCTAATTTAGTAGTTCATTCAGCACCAAAAGGAATATCCTTTTCTGGGTGCACAAACATTTTTTTATTTACAAATAAAAGGACTAAATCTGGTAAAATGTTACACATTACTCTTTTTAAAGGAGCAAAATTTTAAGCACAGTAATTAAGGCAGCGCTCCAAGTCAGCATAGAAAAGTTCAAAGGGCAAGAAATATTGATGCAAAGTGTATTAAATCTGCGTGATGCTATATTGAGCATTCTCTTGACAGTTTTAAATCTCTTATTAAGTGCTCTTTAAGAGAGTTTATGTGAACTTGAATTTAATGAATACATTCTTATGTACCTAGCATTGAGCTAGGGAAAAGATTCAGAACACTTGAAATATAGAGCACGAAAACTTTAAATTGCTTTATAATGTTTTGTCAATAACACAGAATAGTATAGGCACAATATGGGATTTAGATCGGTCTTGCTTGATCGATACCCGAGCCATAGAAAATGAGAATATTGGAAGCGATACTGATCCTGAGTATCGGATCGATGCATCCCTAGTATCTACAAATGTTTGCACACTAAAAGTTCAACTAAACTATATAGGAACAGGATGACAAATACGTGATCATTTCTCATAGACTTGTAAATTGATAATACTTACAGCTCACTATAAGAAACACATCCAAATTAAACGCAGCTTTTAACCTATTTCACTTTTAATAATTTAAAAAAAAATATTCAGTGAGAAAATGTTTAGGGACTTGATGGTATGGTAAGACTTTATCTTAAGGTACAAGTCTTGTTATTAACTATTAACTACAACTTTTGCCTAAACAAACAAAATTTTTTTGTTTATTAATAGTTAATAGGGGGTTGTTATGTTTGGATATCGAGTAAGATTGGGCATGTAGAATATGCTCATGCAAAATATGTCCTTTATAAGTACTAATAAACAGCCAATACGGTATGTTAATAATGGCAATAGTTAATAATGAGAATTAGTCCTTATACTAAAGTATTACCCATTTTATTTATTGGAAATTATTGGAGAACAAGAGAGTTATATCAAAATAAAGTAAAGAGTCATAAGTTGGAAAAGATGGAAAAGATAGGTTTTTAAATGGGCTTTTGGTTAAATGCCTGAGATAAGGTCTCTGGTGAACACAACCTCCAGATATTTTCAGGTTATATTCTATGACAAAATACCACTTTTTTTCTTCTCTTGAAAAAGACTATTGCTAACAAGTGGCTAAATGGGACTAAAGGGATTGTAGTTGTGTAGTTTGTCCAACTTCAGTTTTTAACTTCTGTTGACTATACCTTGCTTTTGTTATTTTTACAAAAGCGGTGTTCGGTTATGAACAGCTTTGGTAGTCACAAGAGTGCAATAATCCAAAAGCCAATTGTCTTTTTGTTGAGGAAATCAGAAGTGCTCTACACGAGTTTCTTTATCCAACTGCCTGTGGTGACATCAATGGAAAAGCAAAGTGCTTTCAGAGGTATAATAGAGTTATTTCATTTTAAAAATGATTGCAAATGCATTTCATTGAAATAACCTGCATCAGCGCATTAAGTAAATGAACTGTTGAATCTCGTGTTGACTTTAAGATACCGTGACAGCCCTAGGAGTGTGTGACATTCACCTTCTCAAGTTCGCTGGAAAGTTTCTTGTTCTCCTCCGACAGCAGCACTCGCTCTCTCTCGTACTTCTGCTTGTACTCGGCCTCAAACTCCTCTCGTTCGCTCCGACTGTGAGGGTGAAACGATTTATTGAACATCGGGGTTACGGCACTTAGCATCCAATACGCACTGCCAACACACTAACGCAAGCCAAACTCCATAGCTTATTTTCTGGAACATAATCTACACCGTATTTTATTTCTTTCCCTGAAGTCCACTTATAACGTTGGTCAAGGTTCCCTGCACCACAAACGATTGCAATTTAGTTTTACACGACCGCTTTCCAACCTCTTTGACCCTGAATTATAAAGCAAAAATACAAAAAAACCAAACAGTTAAAGTAAAGTGTAATCTTTTGCAGTAAAATCGGTACCTCTCTCGTCGGGTCTTCTCCAGCTTGTCTTTGAACATCATGATTTCTTTCTTAAAGGTGAGCTGCTGTCCCTCTGATTCTCGCAGCTCCTTCTTCAGGTTCTTCAGTTCATTGGCATGTTGTTGTTCTCTGCGTGACAGTTCCTCCTCATGGAAAGCGGTCTTGTTCTCCAGGTCTGCTCGTAATTTACTGAGCTCCTGGTGCTGCTCAGATGACCCGACGCTTGGAGAGCGGCCCACCTGCTTCTGCTGCTTCACGACAAGGGAAAGAAAAGATAAGGAAATTATCATCAAGTGCAATGATTAAGTGCAATTAATCGATTTGACAGCAATAAATAATTTTACACACTTGCATATAGACCTGTGATTGTTACTTCATTTATTAAACATTTGAATCTTATTACATTGAGGTTGTTTTGGTTAAATAAAGCGAGCCAACAGACATCACATGGCACTCTTATGCAAATTCCCCATGCTTGAAGGGTTGCACTGCTCCTAAAACAATATTCAGAGAGGAAAAAGTGTGTTTGGGTACACAAACCTTCATTCCCTCCAGCTCCTCTTCCAGCTGTCTGCTGTACTGCTCACTGCGTTCCCTAAGCTTCTTCTCTTTCTGAGCCTCAGCAGAAAACTCTTCAGCCTGGGCCTCCATCTACACACAAATATGAGTTTAACACATATTTAATGCATGAGCCTGCTGAACAGACTCCCGCGATCAGCCGTTCTCCTCCACACTAACCTCTTTCTTGGCCCGCTCAGCTTTCCGCACTTCTAGCCGTAGCGCCTCCACCTTCTGATTCAGAGAATCCATCTCCTCTTCCTTGTCCCGGAGCTGTCGGGAGAGCCGTTGCTTGTTAGACCGCAGCTCTGTGACCTTCTCGCTCACCTCGCCAAACTCCTGCATGGCCATTTTCCTCTGGCTGTCCGCCTCCTTCAGCTCCTTCCCCTGAGTCTTAAGCTTCTCCGAGGACTCCTGCAGACTCTGTAGCCAAACAAAATACAGTTGAAACAAAAGTTATATAAATTCAATTTAGCAATGACATGATTACATTTAAATTATTTATCAATTGTACATTATCAGAATTTTTTTTTAAACATAATTTAAATGATGTAATTTATTCATAATTACTTGACACTTTCATACTGGCTTGTGATCATTGCAAACAACCTGCGTATTTATTGAACATTGAAATATTTTATAATATCGTGGTTTAACAAAGCATGTCCCATGATACTCTGAATAATAATAATAATGATTATTATTAGTTGTAGTAGTAGTAGAAATATAGTACACACATTTTTTTCATTTTGTATTTATTACTTATAATAAAGATTTGAGCCAATAAAAATGACAAAATTAAAAACAGAATAACAAAGAATACCAATGTAATTTGTTTTATCAAGTATTTAAGAAAAATAAAATATAATATAAAAATATATATAATTATTGCAAAATTATAATACTAATATCCATAGCTCTCATAATTTCTTCACTTTCAAATATTAAACCATCAAATGTTTATTTGTACAAAAACTTTTTTCTTTTTCTTGATAAGCATTTCACAATACAAATATGGAAATATTATATTTTGCGCATAATGCATTCTCTAATCACTTTCATTCTGAAACAGGCAGAGCGCATATATCTATTTAATTAAATTGCAACAGTTGTGATTTGGTATTCACACTAAGCCATGAAGCGATTTTGGCTTTCGACTAACTGTGCCCTTTTAAACAAATCTATGCAGCAAGGTACTTTGCAAGTGAGAGGCATTGCTTGTGAGAAGCTGCAGTTTTATTTGTACCTTCTGCAGGTCATCTCTCTCCTGCTTCATGCTCTTGAGCTGTTTCTCCAGAGATCGGATCTGTTTGGAAGAGTCCTCCAGATCCCTGCGGGCAGAACTGGCATGTTCTAACTGCTGCTCCACCTGTCCTGTATCTGAAAGGGGAGAAAAGGTGGAGGACAGACAAAAATATAAGCTTAGAAGCACAAACAATAATAGTTCATTTGAAACACAGCTGTAAACGTCTTGGTTGACAGTCAAACCTAATTTGAGAGAGTTTATAAGTAGTGACTGTGATTACCTGCGATCTGTTTCCTTAGCATTTCTATCTCCTCCTTCAGTCCACGGATCTCATACTCTCTGCTGGAGGAAACAGGCCCGTCGCCGCTGGAGTATTGCAGCGCCTGAACCGTTTTTGTGGACTCTGAAAGCCAGAAGGCATTTAGCTGTCAGCCAGACAGCACACTAAATTTGTGGGATTGTTTCAGCAGAAAATAAAAACGTGCAAGACGGAGAGACACCTTGTAGTTTGCGACTGAGCTCCAGCTTCTCCTGCTCCAGACGCTGGATCCTCCGCTCGTATGCTTCAGTAGCCAGACTGTCCTCCAGACCGCGCTGAACGGACACATCCATCTGTGCAGGTGCTGCAGGCTCCCTTAGGCAACCGCGGTCAGACAGCGTACTGTAGAAGAAGAGGCGATCAAATGATAATTTTCATAAGGCTGCATTTGGTTTTAACCATCGTGTGTAAAATACTGTGAGTGTACAGCAATACACAATAAAGCACTAAATAAATGCCTCATTTATTCAACTTTTGTGTTAAAGGGTTAAATTGACCCATATTGGTGTCTAATTTGCTGAAAACGGACAAAATTAAAAACACTGAAAACTCATGCTAAGACGAGAGAACAACTTCTGCAGCTTGTCAGAGAACAGAAATTTAAGTTCACCCTTTACATATAATCAGATTGAGCAAATATTAAGAATACTTTTGTGCGCTGTACTGGGGAAGGACTCCAAGGCCAGAATACAGCTCGAACCCATAGAACTCCTCCTATCCTAGGGTGAACATACATGCCATACCTTGCCAGGATTTTTGTATTGCTTTGATTGTGAAAACACAAGGAACCAATGTCATACACCTGATCGGTCTGCATGCAAACAAAGCCAAGACCTAGATATTTTAAGCAATATAGAAATCCTGGCCAAGGACGCATCCGTGAAAAACGGCTCTTATGGTCACCCTACCTTACTCCAAGCATGGAATAAGAAATGGATTAAGATTGAGAAGTTGGGTGGAGGAGGGATGCCAGAAAATTGACGCAGTACAGGCGTAATATATACACATAATGAGCTACTTAGGATGATTAGCTAAACATGTTACACCTGTGCCTAATTGACAGATGATTCAGAAGACCAGTTTTCAATTTCCAGTAAACATTAAGTCTTAAATTTCTTGAAGGGATAGTTCACCCCAAAATAAAAATTCGGTCCTTAATTAATCATCCAGGGGGAAACATGTACATAGCCAACTGTTTCAAGCAGTTCGAAAATCAAATGTAGGAGGGTTAAACAGAGAGGGAATTTTAAAGTACATCCCATGCAAGATCATCTTAGTTGAGTCTTACAGCGGTATCTTACCAGTTGCTGGTGTAGGTAAAACCTACAAATGGGAGATGGTGTCCTGAGAAGGCGGTGTGGGAAGGAGGTGGCATTGTCTCCTAAAAAAAGAGCAGGGATCGTAAATTGTACAGTCTAGGCTGATATACCAAAGGTTGTGGGTTCAAACCCAGCAATGAGTGATCTTATTAACTAAGGTACGTCTAAAACTCTACCGTGTTCTTGAGGCAGTCGTCATCCACGTCAAAGTTTGACGTGTCAGATGGGCTGCTGACTTCAGGGATGTAGGGCGCGTCACATTTGAGGACGTTCTGCCAGTCAATGCCGGAAAAGAAAGGGTGCTGTTTGAAGTCCTCAATGCCGTTCTGACCCAGCCTGTGCTCTCTGCAGCAGATGAGCCTGCGGATAAGGTCTTTGGCGTTTTCAGAGACGTCCGTCACATGAACGGGGAACTGGAACCGCTCCTGTCGGAAAAACACAAAACCAAGTTTAAAAAAACAACAAATAAAATGTACACAAGCTAAGAGATGTTTGCATGAGACTTCATGACATTTTCAATATAATTAAAATAGAATAATTGATAATGAACTATAGTACTTGGCTTAGTTTGAAAATTCTGTCATTAATGACTCATCCTCATATCGTTCCAAACCCATAAGTTCTTAGTTCATCTTCAGAACACAAAGGGGAAAGCTATTCTCTAAAATGGTGGAAGACGTAACTCAAGGAAGAAGAATGGTTGAGTAAATTATGTTCTTTTCTGTTTTCTTTGAGCAAAAAAGAAGTATTCTTGTAACTTTGAAAAAGTTAACTGTTTTACTGGTGTATTTACTATGTGTCTGGACCTGGATCATTTCAGTTGCTGTCTATAGCTCTCAGATTTCATCACAAATATCTTCATTTGCATCCTGAAGATGGTTTGAAGCGTCATATGGGTGAATAATTAAATGACAGAATTTTCATTTTGGGGTAAATGAACACTTTAAGAGTTACTCTGGTGTTATTCTGTACCTTGTGGTTCATAATCTTGCCATATGTTTCCACCAGGGACTCTGCATAGAAAGGAGTTTCCCCGTACAGCATCTCATACATGCAGACGCCCAGTGACCACCAGTCGCATTCCGGGCCATATTTCCCTTTCCCGTCCTCCATGGCCTGCAGGATCTCAGGAGAAATGTAGTCTGGAGTACCCACAGCAACGGAGGACTGCACCTGTGAGGAAAGAAAATGGACATGCTGGAAAGATTGACAGAAGGAAAGGATACATATTGCGCATAAAACTGAAAGATATTGTTAATGTAACAAGCAATAATGCGATTTTGGAAATTACAATGAGAGCAGTGAGGGCGTATATATTTTTAGCAATACTTCTTTGGAAACAAAGTTAATTTTACAAGGAACTGGCTGGCACGATTTTATGAATACTATATATTCGGATAACCATACATCCTTGGTTATTATTAAATTGCCTAAAATGTGCAGGTTTTGGCTCTGTCTTTCCATTTGCATGCTCTCTATAGTCATCATACATTATACGTCTTGATATTTGCATTGCTTTTTTGCATCATTACCTGTAAAACCCACATTTTGGAACGCATGATTGGTCGCTTATATACAATGCCTACTGGTAAAACTAGTTTTCAGTCATAACCTTATAACCACAAGAATGAAAACAAAAGTATATATTCAACTGAAATGATCCAGGTCCAGAAAAGTAGTAAATACATTGGTAAAACCGTCCATGTGACATCAGTGATAGTGAATGGTTGAGTAAATTATGTTTTTTGTCCTCAAAGCGTTTTCATAGCGTTGCAAAACTGAAGTTGAGTCACTGATCTGTGGACTGTTTCATCGAAGTATTTGTCATTTAGTTAGACTAGTCTTCAAACTTTAATATTTTTCAGCTTAAAAAAAAACCTTTATACTGTCAAATTAAATGATAAAGAATTTCATAGAAAAAGAAAGTCACATACTTTTTAATGAAATGTGAATGGCTATGTTCCTGACAGGTTTCATGAGAATTATCTATTTACTGTGGCGTGTGTGATTAAGACTGCAGGAGAATTCAGGACCTGGCATGTTGAGAACAGAAACAGAGAGGCGTTCGGTGTCTGTCTGAGCGGATCAGATCACATCACATCCTGTCAGTGAACAAGGTCGCAATACAAAGCAATCCCTGGAAACGCATTTTATTGGCACAACACTCATCACTATAAAATGCAAACGAACAACTCAAGCCATCGCATTGGTTGCAGCCAGCAGTGGTGGGCGTGGCTTAAGGGGACACGGCGTTCAAAGTATTCAGATACACAAAGACCTCTCAGAACACAGACCGCACCGAGAGAGAAAAAGAGAGAGAGGCATCACTAGAGACCACTAATGAACGGGGGGGATGATTGGAGCTTCCTGGCCGGGGTTCAAGGGGGATGAGCGGGCGGAAACCGTCTGTAATGCAGCCCGTGGCAGATGTGTGCAGCTGGAAGAATTTGTGGAAGTGAGGCAGTAAATTAGCTGCTCTCGCTGGCAGTGACACACACTTGAAAACGCATGGACATGTGAAGAGAGTTAGGCACACACGTGCGAACACGCAGAGACCACACTCACGCTGCTCTTGTCAGAAGTCGGGGGGATATCCTGCCGCGCTGTCTGCGACGTGCCAGAAAACAGCAGCACATATCAGATGAAATACTCACCCCTGCTTCAAAGACGTGTGAAATACAAGGCTGATCATAAACTGCCATTCAAACCAAGGGTGTCCTCTGGGTCTCCCATTATTTTATATTAAAAATGTGTGTCTAGATATACAGATTTTGGGTTTTTTTTAAGCACAATTTGCAATTTAATGTCTAAGCGTTTCCACTAGGTGAAAGGGGAAAGACGTCAGGTGACCTAAAACTCCTCCTGTAGCATTTTTTAGTAGTTGTGTAGCAGCAGTCAACAGACACTGAAACTATGAGCACTTTTTTTAAAAGCTCACAATGCAATTTGTAAAAAAAAAATGAGATTGATAGATAATATTGTAAAATATTATTATCTTTTAAAATTGTATTTTAATATATTATAAAATGTAATTTTTTGCTATGATGCATTTTCAGCATTATTACTCCTGTCTTCAGTGTCACATGATCCTTCAGAAATCATTGTAGGCAATATTTATTTTCTAATTGTTATCATTGTTGAAAACAGCAGCATAATATTTTTGTGGAAACTATGTTGAATAGAAATAAAATGAAAGAAAATTGAATACAATTAATAGAAAGATGAAACAAGCAAAAAAATCAGCCAATGGGGTAAGCGAGATAACCTTGTTTTCTGTTCGAAATAAGATTATTTTTGTTTACCCCATTGCCAGATTATTTAGCTTGTTCTGATGAATAACTAGAAAACAAAAATTGTACTTGTCTAGAAAATCCTTTTTTAATTTTAAGAATTTTTGGATATTTGGGCTGGAAAAATGACAATTTTTCTTTTTGCAGTGCTGTCACTTTTGATCCAAAAAAAAAAAAAAAAAAAACAGTAGTGCAATTGAGCCAAATATTCTTTGGACAGGAAGTGAACTAAACCATGGGAAACAATCAGATCTGTAACTGACCCCAAAAAGTATTTGGAAATTTGCATCACACTTAAAAAAACGCATGAAATTCATTACATGATATAGTCCCCGAAGCTTTTTTTTTTTTTTTTACCTTTTCAGATTTTTTTTTTCTCTGTGGTGATTTAAAATAAACACAACTCTTCGCTGATGAGCTCTAATTGAACAAATCCAACCGGTTTCTAAAATAAACGACCGCATTACAAACTGATTTGAAGTCTCAAAAAGTACAAAAAATTTTGAAAAAGTAAAATGAAGATTGTTTGCGGGGGTATGAACAACGATTTCACGAAATACTCGCAATGTTGTCAGTCTTTCCATAACAAAGACTTGCATTTACGCATTTCTTGTGTTAAAGCTTTCAAGCCAATTGGTGAGGTTTGTCTGATCCATTCCAGTATAAATAGGGAGACCCAGTTCACACTATCAGCTCTGCAATCCCTATTGACCGTTGCCTTTGTGTATGAAATATAACTAACAATCTGATGTAAAGCTAACATACTAACCGTTCCATCCTCAGTGAGTTTAAGACAGGAGCCAAAATCTGCCAGTCGAATGTGTCCGTTCACATCCAGCAGAATGTTATCTGGCTTGATGTCTCTGTCGGAGAGAAAAGAGAAAGGCACGTTAATACAAAAAAGATTTACTTTAACATCGTACTGAATCCCGGCTAGCTCCGAATGCAAAGTAAGTTGCTTTGGATAAAGTGTGCGTAGACGTAAATGTCGATATCGCTTTTTATATTTGGTTTACACGGAACAAGGCCCTTTTTAAGAAAAGCTTCCTGCTTCATTTTACAACCTCGGAGCCACTTCGAGCATTTTAGAGCGCTTCTTAATGAGACAGAGCACTAGTGGACTTCACAGTGAGCACTTGTGTCCGCTCCGTAAATCACCTCTATTCCTGAGAGAGAGCCGCATGGGAAACACACAGGCCGCCTCCATCCACTCATAAGAGAAAACAAACAGGTCAGAGATCCGAGCCTGTCATTTGGAGGGCTGGATTAGTCTTAATAGCATTTGAGAGGTGTTCGCTGCCCCGTCTGTGACCTGCCCGTAGGGTACTAGAAGCACAAACAAACAGGAATCAAAGTGTCGCAAGTTCGTGTCTCCATTACAGCTTATCTAAAGCTGTGTGTCAGAGAACACGCTCGCGGCGAGAACGAAGCACAGGCGGTTCTTATTCTCCTTTACGCTCTCGCTCGTTCGCCCCCCCTCGTAAATTCGATCCAGGAGTTTGACGTGGAGCCGTAATAAAGACGGAGCGAATGTTTGCGTGTGCCTTGTATAGACATGAATTATGACGGAGCTCCTGAGGTGAGTTTCCTTCAATATCTCACCCAAACGGCTGCAGAATACTGTGACGGCGTTCAACGGGCAGCGAAAAGAATCGAGATTTATAATGAAAACAAGGTCGCAAAGAGCTGAATGGAAACTTGATACCGAGGCGTAGGGAAAAAAAGGGATCGTATTCTGCATTTTTGCAGACGTTCTATATTCCTGAAGTTTAAGAAATAAGTCTGTGTACAACGAATGCAAAACACTATGGAAATAGAAACCGGGCAATCAACAAAGCTTGTGGCAGTTTGGCAACAGTTAAAAAACAAACCAAAAAAAAAACAACACTTTACATGAAAGTAAGCACGCTGTTTCTGGATGCGTTTTAATTTTAGTAAAAGTTCCCAAAAAAACATAACTATTCCTTTAAAATTTTCCACTGACCATTTTCCAACCACTGCATTAAACAGTATGCTTTCTTTACAACATCTATTAATAAAAAAAAACAATGATATTGCAAATCGATTAACGTAAAAAAAATTGTATGCGTCAAATAAATGCTATTTATCAAAGAATACAGAATACATAAAAGTAGCACAGCTTTTTTTAACATTGGTAAAAATAAGTAGTGTGTTTGCGTCACATAACCTTTGGAAAGGCATTCAAATAGAAAGTTAGATTCATGCAACATCATTTAACTGTTTTTTACTGCACTTTTTATTTAATAAAAGGTGAGCAGAAATATTCTAAATCTTACAGACCCCAAAATTTCTACATTAAGATCTTTCCACATGCACAAAGTTACTGAATTCCTACCACTACTGATATTTTCTAGTCTTTTTTATCTCTTGAATTTATTGCTTAGAAGAGATTTAGAAGAAAAAGTCACAGGAGCTTAAAGTAAACAATAGCATTTTTATTATTTTTCTGGTGAACTATTACTTTAACGTGCTCATGAGTGTGACATCACATCCGTAACAATCTCTCATTTTTGCAGTTCAGTTACAATAAATGTTCTGGCGGGACTGGGGTTGCGAACTATGGAGTTTTTCACATTAAACAAAGCAACGGTTTTCCATGAAATGTCCCCTTCAAAACACTCCTGCTGCGACTCCATTTGAGAGCTGAGGAATGAAAACAAAGAGTACTTTCGTGGTCTGCTACAATTTATAGTCATAACTGGGGGCTCTTCCAAAAAAATCAGCACGGGAAGCCTGGACGGCCATGGAGACTTCCTCACGGGGAACTTCTCCGGGCACATTAAAGAGTCCGTACATGCTGTACGAAACGGATCGCTGATATTATCGTTAATGCGTGTGTGGATTTGGCCCGTGTGTGGGTGCGGGCACGGCACTGGTTTGGATTGCTGCATTAAAAGCCGCGTTTATTTGTTCCGCCCCTCTCCGGCCGCTTTTCCCCTCCATGTTTACACAGAGGCAGAGCTACTGTGAAGAGAGGCCGAACGACTCCAAAACGACTAACGTGACTCATCTGGCGTCCGAGTTCAGGGTCTCCTGCGGTCTGTTCTGGGATTGGTGGAAAACGGTGATGACAGTCAAAAATGCAGTTTCACTTCTAACAATCAAAACGACAATAAACGAAAAAAAATAATAAAATAAATTTTAAAAAATCTGTTTGCGTACAATCTGCATATTCAATAAAAAGAAACGAATGACCAATGCTAATGAGCCTGATAAAGTGTTACAACTGAAAAATAAATTTAATTAAATATTAAATAAAATGACAAATATAACTTCAAAAATGAATAAATAATAATAAAATAACACTAATAGAAGCTGTTTTAATGGTTTCCTCCTTTAACACAACGATAATGAATTTGCAGGTAAAACAGAGGGACGTAATCTACTGAGGCAACATGACATAATCGTCTGTTCCCTCCTGCCAACAGGTGAAGCAAACCCCCGGTCCTGACAACACTGGAGCTAACGTCGGCCCCTCGAACAGTAAGTGTGCTGAAAGAAAAACTCCTCTTCCTCTTACATGAAGGATGCTGCTCGCAGGCTCTGACAGAAACGCAGCGCTGGGAAACAGGACATTAAAATCTGATTAGTGCCGGTTTCCTGCCCGATACCACAGCTGCGTGAGTGACTACAAGTGCAGCTTACAAACAGCCCGAACCACAAAAAAAAAAGCCTATAAACCACCATACTCAATTTAAGTATGCGCAATATATTAGTAGCCACAACTTTTTAGCCAGTATGGGAAAACTATATGAGATATAATATGAGATATTAGTAATAATAAGCATTCATACAATTTATTTTATTTATTTTTTCTGTCAGGCAAAAGTACTAAACCCTCAACAATTTTTAACTGAATATGCTAATGTTCTTTTCCTTGATTTCAACTACATTTTTGTTTCACCAATATAATATATTATGATACAATACAATATACGCTGCATAAGCTATTGGCATTTATTTTGCCAAAAGTGGTCAATAAAGACTCAGAGGACATTATTAGGAAGAGCTGGAAGCGAACAATAGAAAATGAGAGAAGTGAATCCCTGCAGACTGCATTCATCTCCCACTATAGAAACGGCCTTCATTAAAGAGCTAAAGTTTCCATCCAAACTAAATCGACCATTAAAGGACCGGCGTTTAAAAACAAAATCTCCCATTTTTATTCACAATACACTTTCCAAAGCAGCTTGAACACATCTAATAGAACACATTCATATTGTTTATTGTAATTGGGTATTTGAGATCAGTCAGAGAAGAGTTATAAATGATGTTACTGTGTGAATGATCACGCAACGGTTCATGTCCTAGGGGTCTCTTTAACACACACACACACACACACACACACACACACACACACACACACACAGACAGGAGGAGCAGCAGCTGGTCAGTAGATGGGCAGGTGGTGGAAGACTCTGTGTGTGTGAGAGAGACAGTAAAGGATCAGTGAGCACTGAGGAACAGAGCCGTGGTGTTAAAAATAACTTCTCTTTCTCTCTCAGTAAGCCCCAAAACTGCTCAGAGCCTCAGAACATTCCAACACACTTATTAAACACTCTCTGGAGGATATGATTCTGATTGGTCCAGTATGGGATTCTAGAGTCAAATATTCTTTTAATGACTGTATAATTTATAGATCATTATGTTTTATTTAGTTATTCAAAAAATAGTCATGCAATAAACAGGTTAAATCAGTTACAGTCGGCCAGAAATTACTTTAAAATGAATGGCTTCACATAAGGGTTTATATTGCCGTAATCACTAATGTACACCATGCATAAAATAATCTGCACTGTCATTTGGGTACTTAAGTATTAATATTTTAATTCCACAAGAATGCAGTAAATTGTGAAAGTAAAGAAATTTATGACGTTACAAAAGATAAATAAAGGCTTTACATTCATCTCCATAGATTACCAAAAAAGTGTGTCTATAGTATATATATTATACAATATATATATATAAAGCAGCTATTGCAAATTCTAAACGTAATATTTCACAATATTATTTTCGATCAAATAAATGCAGCCTTTGTAAGACTTCTTCAAAAATATTTAAAAGAAAATCTTTTTTTACACTATACATATACACATAAATGATTTACAAAAACCGCTAATTATTTTTATTTTCAGAAATCAGGTTTTGTTGTTTTTGCGCATTCTGAATAATATCAATCAAACTGCAGTTGGGATGTTTTGATCAGATAATAATAACTCAAATACATGTAATTTACAAATGAAATTGAATGATGAAAATGAAAAAGTTAATTGAAAATATGTTTGTTTTAAAGCAAAAGTACACAACTCTACATTTTATGTTTAAAAAAACAGAAAAGGTTATTGTTGTGATCGTAGACTATATGAACATGATTAAATGCAATATTTTTCCCTTACCATTGTAATGCGCTGCTTTAGCAAGGTTCAGTCAAAAAAAGTTTCAGCTTTTATTTTCCTTTTACGACCTGAAGAAGATGCACTCTTTGTGGGTTTAGAAAGTCACGATTGGCACACTGTTTCCCGAACTTGATAGTAGAGGATGCTCCGTTAAAGGGCAGAAGGGAGAGTAAGGGGGAGTCTAAAAATAGGTGAAGAAGCTTTTTTTCTGTTGACAGGCCACAAAGGAGCTGTCTGAGTTCTGACCACTCACACAGCAAGAACAGTACAAGTTAGAGAGAAGGAACGAAGACATGACAGAGAGGAGGAAGAGTCAGGTGGGATGCATCCGGAGGACACGTGAACTGACAATGCAACACAAATCCAAGCGGAAAATCTGGGCTGAGAACCAGTGCCAGATATAGATGGATGATGAAGATCTGCAGCTGTTCTCACAAACTGGCAGCAGGTCTGTTCTGATTAAGTCAATAAGAATGGGTGAAAACGATGCAAGCAAAAAGACAGCAAGATAAATAGATTGTGATTATAAAACGAACATTATTTTGTGAAATGCAATGTTTTTGTGGTTTAGGTTTCAAAAAAACACATTATTTACCACATGCTGTACATTTTTGTTTCTGCTGTAAGCCCCACCTTTCGAAACGGGTCGATTTGTACAAAGCTCATCGTTCTAAAAAAAAAAGCGAGGTGTGCTCTGATTGGCCGGCTATGCAGTGCATTGTGATTGGCCGAATACCTCAAGCGTTTGCCTGAAATGTTACGGCCCTCATCGTAACATGACAATAAAAACGATAAAACACATTACAAAAGAGGCCCTTGTTGCATAATTATTAGGCACTTGCTTCTTAATTACTGATTATCATGACTTTTTAAAACGTAACACCATGTCTGCATTTGTGATCGGAAAAACGACAAGAGGCAACAACACTACGGTTCACTGCTCAAAACTCACATTCCAATAGCAAGTAGCTATTTTAATAAGAAAACATAATTTACTTAAAGGTTGTGAGTGGTGTTGAGCGCGTTAAACAAAAAAGTTCCGAGTAATAACAGCTAATTATAACAATTTATTGGCTGGCGCTCACCTATTGTCATTTTTAAAGCTGAAGAATTCCAAAAGGAACTCCACTGTACATGTTGCATTTCAATTCTGCATTTCTGTATGTAAGACTCTCTCGCTCAGTATCTACGGCAACCTGTGAGCCTTCACGATAGTTACGATAACGTCAAAAACAGGTACGTCACGCTGCATTCATTAAGGTGAACTTAAAATAAAATTAGAGGCCTAATAATATTAGCCTATAATAATTCATAGCAACACCACATTTTATTATCAGTAATCAGGAAATTAGCTTGATTAATCATCACTGGAAAAAAATAATTTATAGCGTTTATTTATAGCGCCGTTATTCCCGCCCCCACTTTGTGATGTCTAGCCATTTTAGGGAGGTACAAGTCATAACTTTTATAAAGAACACGTCTTTGGTTTTTGAGACTTTAGTCTTTTTGGGGTTTATTTGTGTATTTTGTGCAAAAAATGGAGGAGGGAAAAAGAAACTGACTGGACTGTCTAAAGGGAAAAAAGACATTTAAAAAAGGCACAATTTTTTTTTTTAAATAATAAATGCTCAAAGGAAAAAAAAAAAGCAGGAGAGTGATGCCCTATTAAGGTAAGCGTCTGATGCCAACCTCACTGCAGGACGGCGAAACCACTGGAAACTCTTATCAGATGAGCTGCTGTGTTTACAGAAAAAGAGATTCGTGCTGCCAAGACGTTAAGAGAGACCGAATTCCACACATTCCCTCTATTAACATCGTGAGAGAGACTCTTCTACGTCTACCCTGCACTAGTTGTGTTTGCAAAGGCCACCGTCGCCATTACTGGTGCTTGTGCTGATTTGAATGAACCCCAACACTAACTTTTTGTCATGCCAATAAAGCACAGTTGAATTTGCATTGCCAGAAAGAGAGAGCACTGAATGAACTGCAACGGTTTCCCATGGCTAGGCGGTCCAAAGTCATGAGCTGTACTTAAAACCCTGCAATTTTCCCTATAAATGCGTAAACAGTAAACACTGATGGCCTTTAGCATGACCCAGCATTCCTTTCTCTTGCGTCTATTTGTTATTTGTCAGTCTCGCGAGTGGAAAGGGGGTGGACAAAACAGCAAACACCCCCCCCCCCAACCCTTCCGCAAATAGGCCACTTACAGTGATGACTACTAGCAGCTATTTTCTCTTTCCAGACACACACACACACACACACAAAAATATTATTAATTTACTGTTAATTTTAGCTAGTAAGGCAGTTGATAAGTTTAGGAATTGGCAGGATTAGGGACGTAGAATATGGTCAAGCACAATATGTGCTTAAGTATTAAAAAAAAGTCAATATGCATGCTAATAAGCAGCTAGTTAACGGAGAGAATTGATTATAAAGTGTTATAAAGTAAAAAAAAAAAAAAAAAAAAAAAAAAAAAAAGTGCAGTTCACAAAACTTTTAAAAAGTAAGTGCCATTCACAATAAAAATGAGCAGTTCTGGAGTAAAACAAAGAGTATATTGTCTACTGGTCAGCAGATGCTCAGTGTAAGCTAGTCCAGCTCACTTTCTGGTGTCAAGATGGCTTTAAATCCTTTCGGTAAGAGCATTTCAGACAAAGCACACGTTTGCCCGACACTTCACATAAACCAGTTAGCTAAATATCAACAAATAAAGAGTCAAAGATGTCAGCTTTGTGAAAAAAGCCTTCATAACACACAAAACAGAGATAAAGGACAAGCGGTCAAAGGGAGGTAATCCTGCTTTAAGAGAGCACGGTTGATCTGTGGACACCATCTGCCCTGACTGCAGACGGACAGAGACGAGCGTCATGGCTTACTGACCAGTTACATCTCTGATGGTCAGCTGTCCAGCAGTACTGTCAGACAGCCTCATGTCAGTCACGCCAAGACTCTCACAAAGAACAGTGTCTCATTTCCTGGAAATGAGACATTGCTTCCTATGAGAAGAAGAACAACTAGCAGTGGTAAACCACTTCCTTCAGGTTTTACACCGCATCCTGTTTAGTGGTTTACATCAACTTCCTTAACAGGTGCTGTTTTTCTTAAATGCACCTAAAATGACTTAAAAAGGTCCAGAATATGCAAAAAGCGTGAGAACAGCATACGGACAATGTTAAACAAAGAAAAGAAAAAATACACAAAAAAATAAAAAAAAATAAAAAATATATATATATATATATATATATATATATATATATATATATATATATATATATATATATATATATATATATATATATATATAGTACATGAACAGCCAGTTTATGTTTAAACTAGTTTATCTAAATAAAAACAGAAAAAATACATGTAAAAATAACTAATACACACCGACCCACCCAAATATTAATATTTTGTCAATTTCACCTGTAATCTGAATGGCTTTCTCTATTCTGTGGAACAATGGAAGTCTTTTTTGGAATACAATGGAAACTGTTTTGTCACAAACATTCTTTAGATTATTTTATTTCAGACAAATGACATGGGGGTGAGTATTGACAATGTTTATTTTGGGGTGGACTATCCCTTTAAGTTTCATAGTACTACAGCTTTTAGTTTGACAATCCCAAATTCAACAATTACAGACTTAAAGCCATCCATTCATTAAAACTCATTTATTTTCCAGTCTAAATAAAAAAGAACGAAGAGCGAAAAACAACTAGTGCTTATGCACAAGGACGCTGAGTAAGGCGTTTCCAATCATTATCTAGTGACAGCTATTGGCAGTCGACTCTCAGAGACCCTGAGGACCTGTCTGACCCATCAGGTTATCGTCCCCAGAGAGACAGAAAATGGGTGGAACCTCAAGAATTCAGATCAATATCGGCACACAGTGCAGGGGAAGGTCAATAACTGGATTAATCACAAACAAACCCAGTTAAAACACTAGACTGAAGATCTCAAGAGCTTCAGAATGACTGAAGGGAGTGTTTGCCAACGCGATAGAGGCCGACCTTACGATCACAATGAGCTCCAGGCCTGATTTTCTCCGCCAGCAACTCATTCGAGCAGAAAACATGCACACCTGAATCAATATTAACCCAGATTACACAATCGCTTGGAGCAGAGCTGTGATGGAGAGGTTAATTCCCCATCCAAAACAGCCCTGAGAAGATTCTTACAAGAACAGACACATTCTTAAACCACAATAGCCTACAGTAACTGATGATTTCCTCCAGTTGGACAGTGACTGTACTTCATAAACTCGAGCCTAACAGTTGCTACACTGTAAGAAGAGGAAGCTGTGAACCGCCACGCAAAGGTCACCGAGTAGTTTACTGCTGACTTCAGTGTCGGCTTCCTGGTGAAAGAGACCGCAGGAATGCGAGGGGGCTTTCTCCTGCGGCCTCCAGGATTCTGCAGATGGTGATCAGCGATGTGGTCGAGGATCTGGGCTTGAGATCTCGCCTCAGAAGCTGCAGTGCTGTTCATTCCTCTGGGAGCTCCTGAAATTCCTGGCGAAGATGGACGATCCTGGTCATCCCAAGAGGCTGTGCAGCTGTGCCACACCACACCCTGAATCAGAAACCCTTCAAGCACCCTCAGGATCTCACAAACACTTATGCTCAGGATGGAATATTAAAATACTGTGCATTATGGTATAATATTTCTATAAAAATGTGCTTTCAAACAGTATGTGGTATGTAAGAATATAGATGTTTCAAGCATTGGTATGCAGCAAGTGATTTTTACCATTTTAAATCCAATTTTCAGATGAAAAAAAGTTTAACAAATTGCACAAAGGAGTGGTTGATATTGCTTCTGATTCATCCACTCCTCTTGGAAATGGCAAGTGAAGCATAGCATTGTGGAATACCGCAAAAACAGATTTTCTTCCAAACCAGCACAGATGCAAAGACATCTGTAGATATCATCCAATAGTCTAATAGTGCGGCAATCTGAACATAACCCACTCAAAAGAACAAAACCACGCCAAACAAACTGTACTTCACTTGACCTCAAAAACAAAAAACAACAACCCTGAAATTATAATTTAAATAAATTATTTAAATCTATGTTCAGATATTTTGCACTGAGACATTCCCTCCACCAATTAAAAAAAAAAAAAAAAAAAAATATATATATATATACACACACACACACACACACACACACACACACACACACATATATATATGAATGAAGGAAATGTGTTTAATTGTCTTAAAACCTAAAGCAGGTCTTATGCACGATTCTTCACTGTATAAATTCAAACTTGCTTTCTTACTTGCTTTAGCTTACTATGATTTTTTTTGTCCAAAACCAAAACAGCCACGACGGCTCTGTCCAGCGATTAGGTAACATGAGCACTAGTCGAGAGAATTTCATTCAAAGCTAATGATTTGAAGCAACGAGTAAACGTGGCCAACATAATGAAACCTTTATGTAAATGAGCAGCAAATCAATAGATCAATCGAGAGTGAAGAGTGACGCTCACACGGTCAGAGGCGAGTCAGACTGCAGATGGCGGTGGTGTGGCTGTCAGAGCCTCAGAAGTGACAACGAGGTGTCAAAATCCCAGACACGCCGCTGGGCTCTCGAAGGAATATGAGTGTTATATATCTCTCAGACGCTGACCAGACTCGCTCATAGCCAGACGCTGAGGGGAGGCGCTCAAAATACCCTGCATTCAGGACATGGTTGCTGCTGGTCTGCTGGTGTTCAGGGGGCTGGTCCGGGGTGTGTCACATACCTGTGTGCATGTGGAATGAAAGTCATGTGGGATCTGAAGAGCTGACCTCTGGCGAACAGGTCGATCCAGTGGTCAATACTGAGCTCAGCTTACAGAGAGTCCAGTGGACAGGAGCTGAACATGCAACTACTCCCATTTATCCTTTAACGGTGACACTCTTAACTCCGTATTTTGATTGCTTTGGAAATTGAGTCTATAGCCACTTGGACATCTAGTCCAAGGTCAAAGGGCGAGTTTAAAGAATGACAAAATGGCATTTGAAAAGAATGATAAGATATATTTAACACAAAGCTCAAAATATGGAACCAAAAAACGCAAATTCTTCCATGAAAACCCCAGCACAGTCATGCGAATGCATTCACAGGGGAGAGATGTAAGATAAGAGTAACAGCTGTCTTAGCCAAAACGTGTCAGAGTTTATCACTGAACATATGGTGTGAGCGCTGACTACCGCTCAAACGCAAACAGCTTTAGCTGGACAGCAGGAATGTAGATGGAGCGCATCAACTCAATCACGCTGCTGCAGGAGAAAAACATGTGCTTTATATTCTAACAGTGAATAATAAGCACTTGAGAGAGTAAAAACGCTCGGCAAAACTTGTGTGATACGTAACAGACTCGCTCAACTGTAAAGCATCCAGCACGGGGGGACAGAATGACAGGAAACTCACAGCCTGGCCCACAAATAGGCAACTTCCTGCATAAACGACAACAATGGAAGGCCCGCCCCTTTGTCGATCGAGTGCCTCAAGTTTAGCTTTGGGTTTTACTATGGATGAGGTTATGTAACTATTAATTTCAAGCTTGAGTAAATCTGTCCAAAACTGGACAACGCACTTAAACGTGGGTAAAAATGGAACTTTGTCTATTTTCCCTTCTTTGAAAGGGAGTTGCCCACAGTATCGTACCTCATTTAAATTGTCCAAAACAAATCTCTCACGGCCGGGGTGGCTAAACCTGTAATTACAGTCCTTATTTGAGTTCCCAGAGCGCGTACATGTACGGCGCACGGACCTCTGCTGGGCTCCGCCAGCAGCAGCCTACAATTAGTAAGACCAGAATAAATCAATTCCACTGGAGCCACATCTGAGAGGCCAGGCGCCTCCGAGCGTTATCCCTGGAAGTGTGCGCTCCTTGTATAGAATGCAATAGCAACTTAGCCGGCAAAGGCAGCACTGAAATGTTCTCTGTGATTGTTGAAATCAGAACAATTTAGTCACTTCCTGTGTTCCCAAAAGAATTCACATTCCCACAGACCCGCGCACACAAATCATTTCCATGCAATTTGCTCCAAATGTCACGCAACAGAAATAAAAAAAAAAATGGGGGACATGTAAAAGCAGGCCGGTTCACAAGCGTGATGGTCTCACCTGTGGACGTAGTGGAGCTGGTGCACAGAATCGATGGCTAGGACCATCTCAGCCAGGTAGAATCGAGCCATGTCCTCTGGTAAACGGTCCTCAAACTTGCTAAGAAGAGTCAAGAGGTCACCACCCACGTAGTAGTCCATTACCAAGTACTGCAGGAGACAGACGTGTCAGTAATAAATAGTGTAAAAGCAGACAGATACCAGATACAACAGAAACGTGAAGGCAGAACTGTACACTGAAAATTAGAGACACCGATAGAGAGAACAATATATATATAATGTCATATAGACAGGAGGATAGACAAAACGCTAAACAATAAATAAACAGATTTAAAAAATTATAAATATAGATAGAACAATTAATAGACAGATAAAAAAAAATGACAGACAGAACCATAAAATGAGATATAGAACGAGACAGATAACAATAGATAGAACGATATATAGAATGATAGATGATGGATGGATGGATGGATGGATGGATGGATGGATGGAAGGAATGATAGATAGATAGATAGATAGATAGATAGATAGATAGATAGATAGATAGATAGATAGATAGATAGATAGATAGATAGACAGATAGACAGATAGACAGATAGACAGATAGATAGAGAGAGAGACATAGATAGAGAGACAGACAGACAGACAGACAGACAGACAGACAGACAGACAGACAGATAGATAAGATAGATAAGATAGATAGACAGATCCTACCAGGAAGTTGTCATCCTGAAAGGCGTAGTGCAGTCTGGTGATCCACTGACAGTCTCCATTTACCAGCACGTCCCGCTCCTCCCGAAAACACGCCGTCTGGAAACAAGACCACAAATTTGTTTACAAAACACTCAAAACTAAGCCTTCTTAACCAAACTAAATCATTTTGGGATGAAAAGACTCAAGAGTGTTTGTACCTCTGCTCTTTTCAGCATCTCCCACTTGTTGAGGATCTTCATGGCAAACACCTTGTCTGAACTTTTCACCTTTACAACCGCTACCTGAAACACAGCAGAAAACACAGAGATCTGACACCCGGCTCCTCCATTGAGAAAGCACGAGGGAAGCTCTAGAGGTCCTGATAGGATGATAAGCCGCTTTGTGTTGCTTTTGTTCCATCTAGATTTTCAGATCACACATGGAAGTGGTTATCAGTGACAGAGGAGTGTAAACCTTGAGTTACAGGGCTGGTCAGGTTACTACGGGTGCGCACACACACACACACACACACCACCTACGAAATCACAATATAACTCATACTGAAGGAAGAAAGCATTCTTTACAAAAATACAAACTCAACAAGGAAGAACACAAAAAGATGGCAGCAATTCGTTCTCAAGCCAGTGACAATTTCACTGACAGCCCAAACAATTTTAATAACTCAAACTTTGAGCTATGTTTATGAAATCTGACCCAAGCACCTTTTTATACATGTATAGGCATTTTATGCATTTACGTACATCAAAAAAAGTGTTCCAACAACAATGGCATGATTCGTGTATTTAAAAAAGGTATTTCCATCCAAGTCATTGTTTTTTTTTCTGCAAGTTCTTCCAGGACAAGTTAAAATATATTTATATATAATGACTTACTTAAGTGTAAAAAATAAAATATATATAGCATATAATTATTATATATAATAATGCAATAATTATAGAGAACTTTGTTTCAAACACATCACCTAAATGGCACATAATGGATCAATAAAATGATGTTTGGTCCGGATGTTTAAGTCTATGCATCACGAGTAAAGGAAGGGAAGTGGAATGGACATATATTTGTCTTGAATTTAAGATGTCCAAGCGAAACAACGGTGTGATTCACTCCCCGCGATTAAATAAGCCAAAACAAGCACGCATTGAGAGGTCTGCACATTCCAGCCCGAGTCGGGATACGAGCATTACTCCAGACAGAAATCACACTCTTCTCTCTTCCATACGCTTGATAGGGATTTAAAATAAACCAAATCCCAAAGGCACGGGCTTTAAAACTCAGTTTACGGTTACTAAGACAAGTCAGACTATCTGCTAAAAGTTTAAGAAAATATCTGATCGAAAGGAACCGGGGACTGGAAAGCGACTTTAAAAATAGCAGAGCTCTGGCATCGTGCCCTCGAAACACACAGCCTTACATGGGTCAAACTCCCACAATGCAGCCTTTGAAATACAGTTTTGGAAAACCAATTCTTACTCAAATGACATTTAACTTCTGTCATAACATTGTCAACAGTACGAGATGTGTGGGTGGACAAGAGCGAGCGATCCAAATGAAAAAGGCAATGAAAACCGGGGGAAAAAGCAACAGCAAGAACATTTGTTATTAAGTGGTGTTCTTGAACACAGATTACTCAATCCTTGGCATCTTTCATTTTGGTGCTCTACTATTACCACTTCTCAAGTAGTACAGAATAACCTAATTTATCACGGTTTACCTAATTTATAATGAAACGTCACTGAAAATGCAACTTAATGTCATCTTCTCAATAAGAAAGTTAAACTTTCTTAAAAACAGGCATGATGGTGCATAAAAAAGTGCATTTATGCATGTCTCCCAACAATGAGATTGATTAATAAACAATCAATAGTCGATTGAATTAATGTCAATAATCAATTTATCACTTATTAAGAACTTGAGATGGTGCAAGAGATTTAAGCTATGCGCTCCAGCCTGGCTCCTGTCAGTTCTTTCTGAAACCAGGATCAGGGCGGCACGGGGTGACAGGTCAACCTTAACACAGAGACGACCCTTTGACAACTACAAAGAGCTCCGTTCAGAGAGCACGACACCCATCAGCATCTGCTCGGTGTAGCTCTCATTCTGCAGATGGTGACGGTGTCACGCTCTGCAAACATAAAATATGCAAAAGTGAAAATAGGTTGATTTTGGCCGCTAAACTGTTAGCTCAGGTTAAACACTTTCCCATTTTCACAGGGTAACAAACTGTACTTTACTCAGTTTATGACACGTAAAATAACTCGGCATGCCTTTGGCTCGCGAATTAAGTCTTTGCCCAAAAAAACAACAATGGCACCACAAGGGTCCTTGCCACTTCTGATTGGCTGCATCCCAATTCACACACTTTTACATTTTGTAGAGTATGTAGCTCACTAGTAAAAGCACTGGAAAGTTCTAAACCACATACTAAAAAAAATACTATTTTAAGATATTCTAGACATCAAATGGCAACCTGACATAATACCAAAACTGTTCACTGCGGTAAAGTTTATTAATAAAATTCGAAAAACTGATTTTCAGACTCTTACCTCGCCGAAAGCTCCTCGACCAATGACCTTCAGGATCTCGAAGTCCTCCTTGTGCAATCGCATCTGTTTCACTTTAGAGGTGAACGGTTTGGCTGTGGAAAGAGAGAGAGAGAGAGACGTTATTATTGAAGACATTCAAATCCATCACTTCACGACGGTGTGTCATAAGGGCCTCTTCTTCTCGAAGGGATTTTGTAGCGGATTCAGTTACAGCACATTCACACAAGTCAAAAGTTCAGAGGCATCTCCGAGCAGGTGTGAAGGACAGATTGATGGTGTCTTGCAGGGACTGAGCTCAAAAATTGGCCACTGTAACTTGTTTTCCTCACACGATAAACCAACTCCAATGCTTCATGTCTGCTTATTTGTTTATTTGGCAAGTAGAAGCATAATACAGTCATCCTGCCATTATCAAAAAATAAAGCCATTCACGGCGGTATGAGAGTTTTATTTTGCGATAACAAGCAGCTTCCAGGCCTATATTCTCGTTTCCCCTGACATCTAATTAGAGAGAACATGCTGGTCACAGAAGTGTGGGTTTAATCATGAATGACAGCACTTACCCTGTTATTGTGACTGATCCTGACAGTTAGGCTTGTATCTAATAGACTGCAAATCATGATAAATCAAAGAATCAAGAATAAGTATGGAGCTACTGCAGGATGAAAACTGACTACCTTTAGCAATGAGAATTAATTATTAGCCCATACTATTTTGTGAAGCACGCAGAATATGATTTATATTGTGTGGTTGAAACCTGCGAAAAAGATGCACTCAACTCAAGGATGCGTACGCTCACCATCCCAAATGGCCTGGAGCAATTAACACATTTGAATTTGATACATTTAACCCAATAACCCAATAAACAGGAACTACTAAAATGTGTTAAATTAATTCCAGTTTGCCTTTTTTTAATGCTTTTCTTTAGAGTAACCAATCTAACCATGACCAAAACACTTTAGAGAATGGGGAGTTACTTGGACGAGCAATTAACCACCTAGCAACCGCCAAGAACATCCTAGAAGACCCTAGCAACCACTCATAGCACCTTTGCATCATGTGGCAATTTTTGCACCGGCAAACTCCACTTACAGTTTCTTCCAAAAATGTAGAAATTAGTTTGAATCGATAAATGAACTCAATATATATCAGGCAAACTACAAATCATTGAGTGATGAAGAGAGTGAAGGCTTCTACGAAACTAAAATGCTACAATGCTGTGTGCTGCTTATGAATGAACTCTGTATTGGTCAATGAAAGTCACACTGAGTTCTTGACAGCCAGCACTGGAGATCAGACACAAAGACAGATCTCTTTTCACTTAGACTGCATTAAATCCAGTCTCTTGGACAGACACTGTGCCTTGTGCTGTGCAGTTAACCCTGAAAAACAGAAAACTGATGTAGTTAGCTGAAACCAAAGCAGGCTCCGAATGCTGAACCAAACATACTTGGTTTAAACAAACCGTTCACCCAAAAATGAACAAAATTTGACTTATTCTCATTAAAACTATCCACATAATATCATATAAAGAAATCACTCTGACCATTTATGTAAACTAAGTTGCTTTTATAGAAATTATAATGGTTATGATGTCAAACCCGTGAGTAGATAACAGCTCATTTTTATGAATCAGCACCTATTAATGAATCAAAAATGTTGTTGTTACTCACTTCAAATCATAAGAGGTCATCTAATCCAATCTGTTTCTATGTGTGAGAGAGAAAAACTGAAAAACAGTCAAGGAACTTTTAAATTGATTTTTGTATGCTGCATCAGAAATGCCTCATTAATGGTGCTGCCTCACTTCTATGGAAACAACTGGAGAAAATATAGTATATTTGAGCTCTCTCGTCAAACACGCAACTCCAGATTCCACGTTCCTGTTGAAATCACCTGACATCCTAGTGCATTTACCGTCATGCCTTTGGCAAGAGTGTGCAGTTTCTTTACCAACAATCAGCAAGAGGTTCTAAACGTGTAACTAAAATAACAGAAAGCAACAATAGTTCACGGCTGGCGTGGCCTAGCCGTAAAAGATCTGGGTTTGCTGTTGGTTTTGACTTCTAATCAATGAATTATCATTTATCACCACAGCCTAACTGCATTCAAAAATATTCCAATGACAAATAATACACAATGAGTGTAAATGAATAGAAATTACAACAGCCTATTTTGTCTATTTTGGATCAATGAGGTTTCACAGGAACTCGTGATTGAAACAGATACTAAGTAACAATCGAAATATCTAGCTCCTTATTGCTTTATCTGGTTAGGAATAGTGGCTCGGCAAGCGCCAATTCCCAAAATAATGGATGGCCAATGCTTTATAGACTATAAATTTTAATTTCTTGAAAATTTACACCAAACACGATAAGTGAAAATGATTAGATCATTGGCTAATGCTGAAAATCTGCCAAGCATTTTATCAGTCTATCAACACTTAGCAAGAAAGATACAAGATAAACGGATGATGAAAATCCAAGATGGACGACCTAATATGAAGCAAACAAGACGTGACACTTGAAGCTGCCGAGGATGAGTTCCATCAGCCAAAATGTCAGGCAACTGAGTTGTTGATATGAAATCTACACACACAGCTTTGTGGGATATGAGCAGGATTCCATGTAAACAATGCTGTGAATATCAAATGTTACCACCGTGTCAGGCATCCTTTTACAGGGCATTAGAAACAGATGGAAAACAGACCACCTGGAACTGCCATCACGGCCTCCGATACATCAAACAGTGAAAGTGTATAAAGTCTATTTATAAAGGACAGTTTAAAGGTCAAGCCTTCCAAAAGAAGTACCTACACTGTTTCCAAAGTGTCCAAAACAACTGTAGCACGAACAGGTCGGTGTTCATTAAAGATCTGAATGCAGAAAGCTCGTTGTGTATATATCACTGTCACGGGCTCCGGCGTAAGAGGACACAGAGCTGCAAATCAAATGAACCACACCATCTATCTCCAGCAATACCCAAGAGACCCGCATTAGGAGACCATATAAAGGCAAAGGCACTGGCAGGATCATTAAAACGCGATTTCCATAGAGGGAAAGACGCGCTTAAAGCCAGACTGCAGAAAGGTCTCAGATACGCTTGCGAGTGTTTGCCTTGTTCAAACCTGCTCCGCTCGACTCCAACATCAAGAGCATTTTTACTGTGAAATGCCTGCGTAACACAAACACCGGGTATAGAATAAATAGCCAGACCTCTTCGGCCTTTTTTTCGACGTGTGTAGTGGTACTTCATAATAATTTAAGACCATCACGTGAACTGAAATAGTATGAGAATTGAAAAGCTACGGCAAAAATAACTTGATTAAAAAATCTGAAATTAATAAACATGCAAACAAAAGAACCTGCAGATGTCAATATAACGTGTAATTCAAGTTAATACAATGATTACAGGGTTTACCTTAAATTCCTAACAATTAAGGGTGTGCATTTATCTCGAAAAGACTATAACATCAGGTCATGTTAAAAATAGCACGATCTCAAACGTATGCTTCTGAAGATCAGTAATGTCAGATTTGAACAACTACTAGTGTTTACAATCGCCTTTTTCTATCTACGAGAGAGCAAATAACAACAGAGGAACAAGTCTGGTCCTAAACCCAATCCGTTCAGGACAGGCAAGAAGATTATTTCCATCCCTAAAATCATACTGGTCTTGCCAATCGCGGCGCATGACACTCCTAAACAAGCGTTGACTTGCTATAAAACAGATACAAATGAGGACTGAATATAAAGGAAAATCTCGTGATGAGGAGGATTTAACCTTTGAATACGAGAAACCTCCCAAAGTTAATACAAACCTAATCCCAAAATATGAGACCGGTTTTACCTGACAGCAAACCTAACCTGCATAAATAAACGTATCCAGCACGTATGCAAGCTAGAACACTGGAAAAGCAGACGTTGGGAGTTGTGACAGAACTTCCACATAAAACTGCCTGGGTTGTCAATTTAAACCAGCTGTCCAGGGAAACTCACTGCACAAGGGGACTTCTTCAAATACCAGAGGGTAGTTGTTAGTCACCGTTCACCGAGTCAGCCTTTTCTTTCAAACAGTTGGGCCTGAACGGCATCTGTGACTTGCACATTCCTGCAATGGCCTTAAAATAAAAGTGTTCAGGCCTCTTTCCAACCTGCAGAGAGAGCGTGAAATCAACACACTAATTACCAATTAGTCAACTGATGACTTTTTTAAAGTTAACAATGTGGAGATTTGAGGTTACCCAGGGTAAATGCTTTCCTTTATTAGTACAGCGTATTAGGTTTGAACCTACAAACTTTCAGTTGCCGGCCCAGACTGGAATAGACTATTCAACACCAATATTTCAACATGAACGCGTTGTGTATTTCTCATCCGGACCTGCCAAACCGTGACGTCTGGTATGATGCATATTGCATGCACCGTCTCTAAAGCCGTCAACTGTCAGATAACTAAATTAAAGCATCCCATCTGAATCATGTGGTCGTCCCAGGACCCTGACGGAGATAACACATATCTGGCTGATGATCTGGGCACGAGTTCAAGCTTGTACTGGCATCGTCTAAAACCTACCTGTGGCTGAAAGGCGTGTAAGGATCATTTAAACCTAATGTCACAGAGAGGGCTGTTTAGAGCATCTTAAAATGCAAAATCGATGTTTTATATATGAAGAATAAACCTGAAGAGCCTACAAATACCTTCCATTACGGCAGCAGCCAAACCCTGAAGAGTATGTCCAAAAAAAAAAAAATTATTTATCTAAGCGTCAATGATTCTGAGAAAGGCTGAGAAGAAGAAATGAATTAAAATGCAATCACACATAAACTACAGCACATGCTCAGCTTGAGGTCTGCAAGGAGGCACGCTTTTAATTCTGGCCCCTATAAAAAAGCGCTATGCTTTGTATTAATGTGTCAGGTTGGATGTTTATTATTTCCAAGCTCTGCCACATTTGTTTGGTATCTGCGTGCATCATTCGCGACTTCTGTTTCCTGAGAAGGAATGTTTACAATTCAAGGCATTCTGGGTAGCTGCGAGTCAGGCCACAAAATAAACAAACAAACAGCACACTATGTTCATTCACAGCCGAATGTGATGTGGAGCTCCAGTCATTTCCTGCTCAACCCAAAATCGTAACGTAAAGTCATATTCTTTAGTTAAGCTGGGTCAGGAGGCCCCTGATTAAACGCACTCAAACAATGCAGCTACTCTTTCCATTAAACCGTATACGTTCAGTTACATTCTACTCACATGATGGTCACTTTGTAAAACTTCCTAGCACAGGTATTAAAGGAACAGTTCGTGCGAGAATAAACATTCGTGGAAAATGTATTCACCCTCAGATCACCCGAATGTGGATGAGTTTGTTCATCGGGAACAGAAATGTGGCATTACATCACTTGCTCAGCAATGTATCCTCTGCAGTGAATGGGTGCCGTCAAAAAAAGTACATCTGATAAAAACATCACAATAATCCACACCACTGCAGTCCATCACTTCAAGTTAAAGAAAAGGTGCGTGTTTGTAAAAAACAAATCCACCATTGAAGAGTTTTCAATAATGTGCATAAATCTCCCCTAACTGAGAGATAGCGACTTTTATATTTGGAAGACTTGAGCAACATTTTAATGATTAATTTGTTTCTTACAAACATTTTGCCCCACAAGACATTAATTAATAGACTGGAGTGGTGTGGATTACTGTGTTTTTATCAGCTGTTTGGACTGTTCATTATGACGGCACCCATTGACTGCATGTAAAGCTAAATTTCTCCAAATCTGTTCCCGTTAAAAAAAAACATATTGAATGGCTTGATGGCGAATTAAAATTTTTGCGTGAACTTAAATGCGTTTCTAATTTTACCACCACACAAGTCAACTTTATATTCCAAGCTTAAAAAAAATCCTTTGTACAACACAAAGGGGGGGGGAGAGATTTCACATCTCCGACGTCAGCAGTGTTGTTATCCATATAGAGAATGACACCGTATAGCCTGGGGTCTTTTTCTACCTTATTCACGCAGCCACAGCCTTTCCTGCAGAGAACCAGTTCGATCAATTAGCAAGACAGTGAATAGCGCAGCCTTCGGTGACGGGACACTTTGCCACAGGCAGAAGCAGATTTTTTCAAGACATCAGATAGCACGTGTACTTATAAATCAAAATGGTTTGTGACACCGTTTAATCATCCTCCGATATCATATACTACCTTACTGAGGTTAATTTCAAACCATGCCCCGTGCTCAGCGTGCTGGTATGATGGCTCAGAATCTAACAGCATGTTGCTACTTGACTTTTCCAGGGCTGTACACACACACCTATGATTTAGTGCTGCCAAACGTGGCTTAAAAACATTTGTTGCATGAACTTCATGTACATCCTTATTAATGATTACTTTAAAACCCAACCACCTAATGAACTTTGCTTTGGTACAATAATATCCTGATTTAAATCAATGATTTGCAACGCATTAAACATAAAATGCATAGATTTGGTATGAGTTTAACATAAAATGCATTGATTTAATAGAGTTTAAACATCGAATGCATTGATTTAAAATGGTCTAGGCATAAAATACAGCTATTTAATACGGTTTAAACATGGAATGCATTGACATGTTTTTAAATCATTATACTCACCCCATTCCAAAAACTCAGCAATGTTCTTGTCTCTTCTGAGCGGGGAGTTGATGCACTCATCAAAAAGGCATATGAGAACATCCAGAAGAGATTCCACACTAAAACACTGTCCATTGGATTGGACAGGGCCATCCAGAATGAGTTTTTCCAGCTTTTTCAAACGCACTTCCCCAGACATGGTTCAAAACGAGCGTCAGTCCAAAATATGTAGTGTAACGTTATTAAAATAGATGCGAATACGCCAGAACTCTTTGGAGGGGATCTGTAAATAGCTATAAATATAAACCACTCATCATCGCAGCAAAATGCAGTCACACAACTGCAGTAAACTTAAAACGAGTTTTAATTTCATACCCAAATAAAACTTCTCACTACATCTTCTTAATGTACCAAGTGACCAACAAACCACAAAATAACGGGGAAGATGACAATTTAAGCCATTTATCCAAAAAAGGCCTCACACTTTTGTGTAAAAATGTAATTTATCGCTTGCGTTTTGTAAATGTTACTTTACATACCTTTAAGTGCCTTTTTTTGTAGCTACTCTAGCTAACGAGCTAACAACATTCTCGCGACACAAAGCATCTTAACTGGTTTTCTCCCACATAAACACGAAAAATCGTGCATTAACATTAACAAGTACTAGTGTCGAACCATGTCAAGTAAACATACTTTAAAACATCCCCGGTTTGTTCAACTTTAACGGGTTTAAATAACTGATGCTAATGATCGGGCTAATAAAGACGGTCGGCTAGCAAAGCTAATAGATTTTTAGCTCATCCCCAAAGAGAATTTACCTCAAAACAAACAGAAATAACATGACACGCCCCCCAAATGTGACATTTGGGCATTACGTGCGTGGAAAAGATTGATTGAGTGTGTTTATGTCCTCAAAAAGTGAGTTTAGCGAAGTTCCCCAAAAGCACCGATTGAGTGTCCCTTAGTTCTCCATAGTCCTTTTCCCATCAATAATTCCTCAAAAGTAAGTCCTGCTCGCTCGATGAAGCCCGTCGGGTGATGATGATGGTGGTGATGGGATGAAGAGGAGGAGGAGGAGGATGGTGGTGGTGGTGTGGATGCGGGGTGACGGGGTGATTCTCTCTCATCTGCCCGCCGCCGATCACTGTGTTTCGGGAATGATGAGGAGAAACATGGCGACTAGTCTCTCTCTCTCTCTCTCTCTCTCTCTCTCTCTCTCTCTCTCTCTCTCTCTCTCTCTCTCTCTCTCTCTCTCTCTCTCTCACTCTCTATCACTCTTTCACATCCAGACACATATACAAACCAAACAAACATGCATTTGCATAAACATATTGTATGTACAGCCTAGACAGTCACGTGGCTATACACATGCATATATGTATACATGCATTCTCTCAAACACTTTAAAGAAATAACACGAATGTAGACAAATACGCAAACTAACACGCACATATAAAGGCCCAGAGACACACTTTCAAAATACACAAGAACAGACGCAAACAAATAAAAGTCAATTTAATATAAACAAAAACGAAAAATGCATACTGTAAATACTCTCTGTAATAGCTTTTTTTTGGGAATGGGGGCGGGGCAGGTTGGGGTCACATGTGTTCATGCTTTCCTTTTTAAGATTTATATTAATCCTTAATTATGCTTATATATGTACGCCCCTTAATGCAGTTTGCAGTTTGAATCTTACTGTGTTTGCCTTTCTATTCTATTCTATTCTATTCTATTTATAGTTATATCTATACAGCTGGAAAAATATGCATATTTTAATTCATATTCCAACATGTTTATGTAGGGTATGTTTGCCGGTTTATTAAAAAAACGTTTATGAAATATAAAATGCAAAGCTGCTTTCACTGCACAGTGAATGTAAACATCCAAGTGCAACAAGTAGCCCTAATGTAATAACATAAAGCCAAAAAAGAGTGTCTCAAATGTCACAACCTGCAGCCCTAAGTTAATTACGATTTATTAAGCCGCACTAAATTTAATTAGCAGTGATGGAAAATGAAGTTGGACCTCTGAAAGCGTGATGTTATTGCGATATAATGACAATTTATATCATACAAATATCATTTTTGCACATGCACGTATAAAACTACATTTTGGTTATTTCCATAAATGTCAGAGCTCCCCCTTTAGGACTGAAAAGTCTGTCCAGACAGTTTAAGAAAAGTTTCATTGTAAAGCAGCGTCACCTATTGGGCATTACGTCCATGAAAACGAGAGAATGAATGAAAGAACTGAATTTATGGCAAACTGTGATGCAGAGTAAACTAGCTTGGCATTTTCAAGCAAAGAAACCCAAAGCAGACTGTGTATTAACAGCCGGCCGAACAACTTAATTTCATTTCTATTAGTCTTGATAGTGGATCAAATAAAGCCCTCCATCATAGCAGTAAACATTGATGTGTGCAGCTGGGCTGGTTTCAATGAACAGCTTCTATAACGCTCGTCATTAACACCTTTTGTGTTTATTGGGGGCTCTTGATTAAAAGGGCTAAAATACGGGACAATGTTATTGTTGGTTTAATCCTTCTGATCCCTTTTCATATGCAATTGGAAAATGAGAAACGCCACTTTCAGTCTAGATCATCTAATTAATTGATGTGCTAGAATCTGCAGCATGAAGAAATCAAAGAAATCGCAACACCCCACCCTCCAAAACAACCGTCTATAGCTAGAAATAATAGTTTGGCCTAATGAGTCATTGAAAGTCTCAGGCCTAAGATCTTTTGTCATGATGGTGTGTATTCAAAACATTAAGGCCAATACAATTTTAACTGGACCGTCTCTTGAGATATCTTATAATGACAGAAAGTATGCAATTTACCATTGAAAATACACAGTGTGCTCAAATGAAGTATTATTAAATTAAGTATAATTTAACAACATCTAATACTAACTTCCAGAGTCCAGAAAAATAGGATAATGGTCTAGTAAATCACTAAATAAAACATGAATAATAACAATAAGTAATAACAATTAAAAACCTTCAGAAGTTTATACAATTCTAAATATTTCAAATTTGCAAAAACATCAAAATGACGTCCGGGGCATTAATAATAACATTAATATTTGTCTACATAAACATTTTTCTTTCTATCTTTATTTATTTGTCAGATGTGAAATTGCCTTGTCTTTAGTCGAGGAAACGTTTAAGGTGACTTTTAAGCAGAAAGACTTGACAGAGATAGAACCGTGTAAACACACACATTTAGAAAATTTAATGAGTCTTTACAACAAATTATAATAATTTTACGCTTATATGACAGCAGTAGCATTTTTAGAACTGAACGAGTTACGTTATGAGTAATTAAAAAAAAGAATTCACAATGTTTTAGAAATATAAATGAATGATTTTAAAATAATAAATGGAAACATGATTAATGTAAAAAAACTTCTAAATAAAAACATTAATATATAATAGTGAAGTATTATTATTATTTATTTATTTTTAATTTGAGCTATTTTTATTTTTTATTTATTTATTAAAATAAATTAAATTTTCAGATTTTCATTTGTATATATATATATATATATATATATATATATATATATATATATATATATATATATATATATATATATAATGGTTTTCAATTCTGCATGAATTTTAGTTCTTAAATTTTTGCTAGAGAAAGCACGGCTTATCTGTAGTACTGTTGACTTCATTTGGAATAATAATAGGCATGTTGATTCGTAAACATTGAATTTTCGTTGTCTTGCCCATCCTGACAAACAGCGTCAGATAATAACACGATTACCATGAAAACGTGGCTGTGTAGCGAGTAAATTTGCTTAGCTGTCTGACGTGACGTGATCCGTCATCAGCCGTTCCTGTACCTTCATTGTCTGACATCCCAGGACAACCTGCGGCCCAATACACAATACACAGACTGGGGTAAGTTTAGTTGCATGTTGGCAGGACAGAAGAGGTCTGAGCAGTCCTGCAATAGTAACAGATAATCACCCCCTTGAGAAACTCCCTCCAATCCACATCCCTGAACACACTCCTGGATTTACTGCCTCTGTTTGTGAAATAATGACAGCAGGGGTGGCCATTTCTCAATACACTTTCCTCTCGCCTCTGCCCTACCAAAGATGGTTGCAGCTGGAAAGCAGAAGGGTCCAAAATGAAATATAGACAGACTGGTCATAATGCATTAATTACACACAATAAAGGAGAGAAAAGTATTAGCTGCAGAGTAAATAAAAGCTACATTTTCTTCACGAAAACGTTAACTTCTGCTTCGGGAAAGAATGCATGTAATAAAAGTAATTAAAATAAATTAATAAAAGTAAATGTAAATCAAAAGTTAAAGTTATGACATGCTTTGAAATAGACTAAACTGGTAAAAAAAAAAAAATAATAAAAAAAAATTTAAAAATATATAAAAAATATATATATATAAATTTAATTATAATAAATAATATATAATATATATATATATATATATATATATATATATATATATATATATATATATATATATATATATATATATATTTATTCTAATTAAATTTTTTTATATAAATATAACTAATAATTTAACACATAAAAATATATAATGACCTAAGCATACAATAAGAATCTTAATGTAAAATTTGCTCAAAAACTGATTTTGAAATCGATTTAATTAAATGTAAAAATACGCTGATAAATGTGATTAATAAGTGTAATAATTCTATGTAAATACATAGTTTAAATAATTATACAACATGTAACTAAAAACGTATTCATATTTGATATGAGAAAATATATCAAATATATAATAAACATACTTTGAATCTATTTGAAAAGTCATGAGCAACAATAGGTGGTCTAAATGGGACACAGCTTTGAAGGGTGTCTTTTTTAGGTTGTCTCCCCTTTGTTTGAGGTGTGAAGAGCCAGACGGGGTGGGGAAGGGAGGGAAGGGGCGACTGTATATAAACCCTGAGAGACTCAGAGAGTCAGTCAGTCAATCAGGAGAGAGACACTGGCATCCCTACATCAAGCATGGCTCTGCTCATCCAGCTGTTCATTTGGGCCACAATGATCTCATTCACTCAGGGATTCAGCCATGAGGATATGATGCAGGCCATGCTCCAAAAACTCGGACTAACCGAACTCCCCAGGATTCAGAAGAGAGATCTGGAAAACCTAGTCATCCCAGCTCACATCAAGAACAAATATCTTTCCATGCTGAAACTCCATCACAAGCGCAGGAGGAGATCTCTGCCAAGCCTGGCGGGAATTCTTAGAGGAATCCATGGGAATGCAGGTGGGTTACATTTGCAATTTGCAAAAAAATTTTTAAAATGTGTATATTTTAACGTTAGTTAATGCATTTGGTATATTAAACTAACAAGGAGCAGCAACAAATGCAAAAAAATATGACATTTACAATGGTTTTAAATAGTTAAAAAACCTTTTTAAAAATTAGTTGCATATATAAAGGATTTTGCTTAAAAATCATGCATTCTTTAGAAATATTACACGATTAAAAATGCAGTTACAAATAATGCAAACAATATTTGAAATAGATTAAATAGATAGGTTAAAAAAGTAGCATAGATGCATAAAGTGCACTTGCAAAATTTGTGCAGAATATTCTATATTTTAATATTATAAAGTATATCAACATAAAAACATGGAAGGACAATATGGAAGACAATAAGTAACCATAGACTAATAACATTTACCAATTATTTATAGAATTTTTGATGTTAATGTATAAATATATTGTTGTTGCAACATCAATGTATAGAATTAAATTGCATTTATATGTCAAAATTAACATTAGCCAAAATAATTTCATAATTGCTATGTTAATTTTTGAGTTTATAACAATTATTGCAACTAAAGTTCCAGTTTATATGCAATTTGACTGCTATGAATTGTTTAAAATGATAAAAAGGTTGCCGAAACATTCACGTGGTAACATTTTAGAGTGCATCTGCCGTAAACTATAATCTTACATGTTCTGTTTTTGACAGATATAACAGGAGAAATCAAGTACTCCGACACAACCCGTCAGCGTCTTGTGTTTGACATGGAGTCCAGACTGCAAGAAAACACAGAGGTCACTATGGCCGAACTGAAACTTTTCCAAACAGCCGCACAGAACCCATCCAAACCTGAGCGAAGGCACCACAGACCCATTAACAACGCCAGAGTGAGCATCTACTGGGTGGAAGTGCTGGAAAACGGCTCCAACAGAACATCACTCATAGACTCAAGGTACGACACGTGTCTAAATATAATAAAAACATAAATAAATGCTCGAACGATTCCGGTATTTAATTTTATAAAGCATGACTGGGAACTTATTTGTCTGCATTCACTATTTTAATAGACTGGTTCCCATCCATGAGTCTGGCTGGAGGAGCTTTGACGTGACTCAGGCCATTCATTACTGGTCTAAATCCCAAAAGAAAACGCCTCTGCATCTGGAGGTGTGGACTGAAGGAGAGAGACCTGGTAGCTATGCAGCTGAGATGGCCAAAAGAGTGCGCTTTGCCACACAGGACCCGAAGGAAAACACCCTGGAGAAAGATATGGGTGCACCTGAACTTGTGCTGTACACTCTAAACCTGGATGAATATGGGTGAGTACTATTACTAAACAGCAGCTTATTCGGTTTACACGACTTGCATTGTATTTTATACCCGTCGGTCAAATGTTCCTCAACTAAAATCCTTCATTTTCATGTCAACAGATCCCAGGGGAACTGTAACTCCAGCCCAAATAGCAGCAAGTGCTGCCGGGAGGAGCATTTCATCAATTTCCGTGAGCTGACCTGGACTCAGTACTGGATCATTGAGCCGGCCGGGTACCAGGCCTTCAGATGCGCCGGAGGATGCAAGCAGCCCAAGCGTGGTTACTACGGATACGGGCAGAGGACCTGTGCGGTGATGGAGAGCGCTCCACTGCCCATGATGTACCTGGTGAAAAAGGGAGATTACACTGAAATCGAGGTGGCTGAGTTTCCTAACATGATTGTTGAGAAGTGTGGCTGCTCCATGGACAAAATCCCTCCAGTTTGAGATCTTGTGGTTTGTTCTCAGATGACAAGTGATGTTATGATTCACAAGAAATGCCTCGTAGTTATTGATCTGTTATTCACACGTTGCCAATCCCCACTGAGCACTTGAAAATAAAATTATTTATGAATTATTAGTTTATGTAATGTAAGCATTCCCTGTTGAGTGATGTGTGTTCTGAAAAATAAAAATAACTAATTTCATATTTCTGAGTTACATTTTTCATCATTTTTTTCCATCAACATCAGTAATAACAAATTAATTCATTATTTATTATATAAAGGAATAAATATAGCTTAGCCTAGTTGATGTCTTTATTAAAATACATCTTAAAAATCGAAAGCATGGTCACAAAAAGCATTGTTATCTATTTATATGTTAATAATCTATTATCGATTATAACAAAACTTCACAGTGAATGATAATTAGTTACTGAAAAAAAGATTTAATTGCGCTGCGTGTTAGAATCAATAAGATTTATCACGCGCACACACACACACACACACACAAATATAGACTAAAAATATCTATTATTATCTGAGAGTTGAGCGACATGAGTTTGATCCACATCTTCAGTTTGACTGTGATTTAAATATAATTAGAATGATTGATCAGTTTTGATGCTCATATGAAGTTGAGAACAGGTACATACAAACAACAAAATTTGCATAAAAATAAACATTATATACATATATAATATACATAAAAAGAACACAATGTACATGAAAGGAAAGTGCACACAGAGAATTCATATAATATTCATACAGTATAAGACAAGTTGTCATTTTTGGATAAAAATATAAAATAAAAATATTTGAATTGGGCAGCTTTAGGTCAGAATAAGAAACCCTCATTACATATCCCTGACAGAAATCAATCTCTCACATTTAGTCTTTGTAAAGCCCAGCACCCAGCTCAGACACTCATGTAAGTGGCTGCGTTTCTTTCACTCAGTTGTTACTGACAGGACATTTCATCCTACAGAGAGACACAAAACTATCAGAATAAACCTCAAATCCAGCATAGAGGGGTTCAGTAAATGTAGTGTTGAATGTGTGCAAGTGCTTGTGTATCCGTGGATTAGAAACACTATAGAAGGACAGATGGCCGGCCGACCAGTCCAGATACACTCCTACTCTGTTAGAGTGACTTAAAGGGGCAGATATGACTGTGCTTGTATTATTATGTCTGGCGGTGAAACTGTTATTAAAACAGGTCAGGCTCCAGGACTTTTCATTGCATCCAAACCAAGCGTCATTACTCCATCTTTTCCTGCTGATTCCTATATATGTCACTGACACATCAATCTTCCCCTTATAGTCGGTTTCCCAGTAGCAACATCCAGTCAGGCTCTCTCTACACAGAACCTGAGGATACTTTTCAAATCTGTCTGGATGATCACGATACAGCTGCTTCCTTTTCACAAATGTCACCTTTTTGTTCCTCTGAGACATGATGAGATGAGTGTTTGCTGTGTTTAAATCCAGTGTGAGATCAAATGCATCTGAACAGAGATGAGAGATTATAGCATTTTAACGAAACAACAAACATTTTGCTTGTGCGTGTGTCCTTACATTTTTCCAGTCCTGCTGTAATCCTGAACTGTCCTCCATGATCGACACTATAAAAGTCAATAAATTATATAAAAGTAAATAAACATTAAATGAAAAAAATCATACGCCAAATGTAAATGTCAAACAGCAAATGTGGTACATTTAATGTTTAATGTGTGGTTGTGGCTTATAAGAAGTGAAGCAAATAAGACAGCCTGTAGCTTTATCTGATCACATCTGGTTAGGACATGGTGTAAAATGCAAATTTAAAATCCACTTTCACTCCCTCTTTCCACAATACCGTTCTGCTCATAAGTTTTCACACACCATAATGCATGGAACCGGGAACACTACTCCTACAATACGATGTACTTGTGACATCGTAAAAAGAATGGCATCTACGCTAATATTAGTCCTGTCTCTTTCTCAATCTGCTTTCACAGTTTGTATCCAGACTAGATGGTGGATCTGCACACAGAGATTATGTTCATCAGAGACCAGAACATCTAGATGCGCCCCGTGGACCAATCACCAGATCCTGATGCACACACACTTACACGCACACACTAAGTCATTTACACTACCTGACACAGTTGCGTTTAAAATTGAACTGGAAGTTAAGTGCTGGGCGTCCGGTCAGAGGAGAACTGACCCCAACTGAGTCTGGTTTCTCCCAAGGTTTTTTTTTTCTCCATTCTGTATGCATGGGGTTTTGTTTCCTTGCCGCTGTCGCCTCTGGCTTGCTTGGTTGGGGACACTTAACTTCTAGTGATTATCGTTGAATTGACTACAGAGACCGTCTCTGCATTTAATAAGAAATTGGTCACTCTCGCCATTATACATCCCTGTCATTATACTGTACAGTGCTTTGATGCAACCTGTGTTGTTAAAAGCGCTATATAAATAAAAATGATTGATTGATTGATAGCAATGCTAGAGCCAGAGTGGTCTCCATTATTATATAATTACTCTTTATTATAATTAATTTACCAAATATAGAGCTTAAAAAAAAACCTTATTATAAAAATTACTCAAACCCAGCTGAAAAACAACATGCTTTTATGTTCCAAATTTGTAATGGATTTAAGGGTTATGATGGGACTTGGAAACATGGTACCTGTGGGGCCTCGGGAGCACTTCTTGTAATTGGTCACCTTCTATTGGTGGCTTGTTAAAACCAATCCTTATGAAATATGAATACATCCTATGGAATATCAGAATTTTCTGTGATGGTTTCTATAATTGTTTTAGGAGGGATATGAGCAAATCAATTGTTACTTTTTTACTATAAATGTATTGGTTTTTTACACTTACTAGGGTTTCCTGTATATTTTAGTTTAGATAAAACATTAAATTACACATCTCAAGGTTGTTAATTTTTCCTGAATGATTCTCACTCCAGGCTGAACTTAAAAGTTGTCAGTCCTATTTGAAGTAAGCTAAATAAGTTAATGTTGGATCTTTTTTTCCAACTGCTGGTTAATCAGATGAGAGAAATAAGAGGAGTTAGTTCTAATACGCTAACTGCAACAGAGAACACCTCTGCCACTTCCTCTTCAGGCCGTCAAGAGGGAGATTTCCCCCGAATTGTAGTTTTTCACTCCATTTCCCATAAGCCCCATACCTGGCACTGATCACCTGTGACACCTGAGACTCACTAACCGGGCTTTATAATCAGCTCTCTGAGACCAACTCTTTTGCAAAGTCAGTGGTTTTGCCTGTGATTGGACTGATTCCTGTTATTACTTTGCCAGCTTATTGTTTACCTGTCTACCTACTTCGCTTTGTTTATTAACCATGATATTGCCTGCTCCTGTCATCTGCATGTTTTGTGCTCTTTTCTGGATCCAAGCCTCAGTGACGGTTTGTTACACTAACATTTTTCAAGCTACTGTAAGTATGTATAGCTAATGTGGGATAATGTAAAGTGATCAGCAATCACAGGATTTATTCATGCTTTTTTATGCCAGGTTGGAGTAACAGCCTGATTTTTCTGTTATGGTCTAGATCCGGTGAACTAGCCTTGACCACCCCATCTACTAAAATCTGGCTCCACCACTGGTTTTTACAAAACAAATAAAACATAAACCTTATGATTCAGTGAACAGGATGAAAATCAGTGTTGAACATACTTGAGTTTTTCCAGTCTGTAGTTTGGATCAGAGAGCAGCTTGACTAATGATGGTCCTGGATGATTGTAGCTCAGATCCAGCTCTCTCAGGTGTGAGGGGTTTGAACTCAGAGCTGAAGCCAGAAAACAACAGCCTTCCTCCGTCACCATACAGCCAGATAATCTACAAGGACGCAAATACAAACACTTAACACATTGAAATTATTTAAAACTGATACACACACATGTCTGATCAGATACAAACAAGCCACTTTAAATAATTCAACATAACACTTGTTATGCACCGATAACTGTTAACAGGTTCAGAATCAGATCCAGGAACTCATAAAAAAGGGGGAATGCTTTTTAAAGGTATTTTTTCTAGTTTTTTCTACTTTAGTACGTTGAGTTGACATTGTGAACTCTTCAGTCCTTCAGAGAGCAGCTTCACTCCTGAATCCCGCAGGTCATTGTGACTCAGGTCCAGCTCTCTCAGTGAGTTTGATGATTTTAGGGATGAAGACAAACTTTCACAGCGGAGACTTGTGAGATTACAGTAGGCAAGTCTATAACACAGAATTAAATACTCTTCATCAGAATGTGAACAATAAATATGGACTGACAATCAGCTCAAACATTACAGTTCATAATATTTAAAATACTCTAATACTTTGAAATATCTGATAAATCACACACATAAAGACCCTTTGCAAGTTAATATTTAGTTTAGGTGTGATTCCATTTCTATGGATCATCTTTGAGATGTTTTTATATTTAGAGTGCATGTGTGGCAAATTCAATTGACTGGAAATCCACACACCAATCCAGGTCTTATAGCTAAACCAACAGTCCCCATCCAACCACATCCAGGTGTGAATAGTTTTGCATTTAAAATTAAAAGATTTGGAAGGCTTTTATTGCTTCCAAAGGTCTTAAAGTTATTTAAAAATAAAAGTTATCATGAATCTAGTTTGTTTCTTATCATTATAGGGCACTGAGTGTAGACTGATGTTGATATAAGGCATATACAACAATAAAAACAATGTATTTTTATGTATTTACTGTATAAATCTGACTTCTGTTATAGTGATATTATTTAGTACCATATTAACTAACTCTCAAAATATATATCACATTATATTTAATCATATACTTCAGGTAGTTTCAGCAAACATTTCAGCCCGAACTGAACTCTCTGCACAATAGCAAAAAACAACCTATTAATTGTAAAAGTTAGAGAGACCTTGAATCATGAAACAAAACTTTCACATGTACAGAGATGCTAATTAAATTATTAAGATTTTCACTAAATGTCAAATGCTGTTTGATCTCCATTCACATAAATTAATACTCACAAAGCTTTTCTGCAGTTCAGCACAGCTGGTATCAGTCTCCTTCTACCTTCATCTGATGTTTTGTATTTTTTCAGATCAAACTCATCCAGCACCTCCTCCGACATTTGAAGCATGTAGGTGATTGTTGAACAGTGAGACGGAGAAAGTTGATTCACCGAGTGATTCTCTGATTTTACAAAGTCCTTAATCTCTCTGTACAGAGTCTGATCCTTCATTTCTAACAGACAGAGGAACAGATTGATACATCTGTCAGCAGAGATATGTTCAACACCCTTGATTTTGTCTTTAATGTATTGTGTGGTTTTCTTGATGCTCTCTGAGCTGTTCACTTTGTGTATCAGAAGATCCTGTAAGAGTCTCTGATTGGATTTCAGCGTGATGCCCAGCAAAAAGCGCAGAAAAAGATCCAGGTGTCCATTTTTACTCTTTAAGGATTTATCAACTGCTACATTTAGAATCTTATGCAGAGAGAATTTCCAACTGAACCACTGATATTTTTCGTTCAGAAACAATTTCAGTAATTCATTGTTCTTGACTACATGGGAATAAAACACAAAGAAAGCAGCTAGAAACTCCTGAAAGGTCAAATGTACAAAGCAGTAGATTTTCCTCTGATGAATCACAGATTCCTCCTTAAAGATCTCAGTACAAATCCCAGAATACACTGAGGCATCAGTGACGTCTATGCCGCTTTCAATCAGGTCCTCCTCATAAAACATCACATTGCCCTTCATCAGCTGATTGAAAGCAAGTTTAGCAAGTTTTACAATCATGTCTGTATTGGACTTTAGCAGATCCTCTGGACCTCTCTGATCATATTTCTGATTCCTCATGTTGATCTGAGTCAGCAGGAAGTGGATGTACATTTCAGTCAGAGTTTGAGGCATTTCTGCCCTGTCGTCTTGTTTCAGGAGGTTTTGAAGCACAGTGGCTGAGATCCAGCAGAAGACGGGGATGTGACACATGATGTGGAGGCTTCTTGATCTTCTAATGTGAGAGATGATTCTGCTGGCTTGATGTTCGTCACTGATTCTCTTCCTGAAATATTCCTCTTTCTGAGGATCATTGAATCCCTGAATTTCTGTCACACGGTTGATGTATTTTGAGGGGATCTGATTGGCTGCTGCTGGTCTGGAGGTGATCCAGATGAGAGCAGAGGGAAGCAGGTCTCCTCTGATGAGGTTTGACATTAACACACCCACTGATGAAGACTCATTCACATCACAAACCTTCTGAAAATCTGAAAACGTCAGTGTAATTCTGCTTTCATCCAGACCATCAAAGATAAACACAACTTTACACTCCCCATAAATCTTTGACTCCAGATCTTGAAGTTCAGGATGAAAGTCCAGCAGAAGTCTGTAAAGACTGTACTGGTGATCTTTAATCAAGTTCAGCTCTCGAAATGGAAGAACAAACATGAAATCTACATCCTGATTGGCTTTTCCCTCGCTCCAGTCCAGAATGAACTTCTGCACAGAAACTGTTTTTCCAATTCCAGCTATGCCTTTAGTAAGAACAGTCTTGATGTTGTCTTTCTCCTCATATCCTGGTTCTTGTAAGGGTTTAAAGATGTCATTGCAGTAGATTGGAGTGTCTTGTGTTCTGGCTGGTTTCTCCATTTGTAAAACCTCATGTTCTTCATTTACTTTACTCTCTCCTTCTATGAGGTAGAGCTGTGTGTAGATCCTGTTGAGGAGGGTTTGATTCTCTTCAAGTATGACTGCCTCAAATAATCTCTCATACTGGTTCTTCATGCTGGTTTTGTGTTTGTCTTTGACTCTCTGTCTGATACAAGTCCAATAGTCAGGGTCAGCACAGGTCAGACGGGGTATAGATATGATAACATCATCTCTTTTTACTCTATGGAAAAAGTAAAATGAACAGAAAAATTGTGAAAAAGCATTATAATAGAATAAAAGAAAATATGTAATATTTATGTGAAAATATGTGAGTTTCATTAAAAGTTTCATCATTATTAACCATGTTTATACCTATTCTGTGTAGGGTTGTGCAATTAATCGAAACACAATTTTAATTTCAGCCAATACCTTATATATGATGGACACTGGTTATGAGTCCTGTATAACGTAATGCTAAAATAAAGTTTGTTGCTCATAACCCCGTTACATATCACTCAAAGAGAAGATAGAAACCAAATTCCATCTAAACTTTTCTGAAGGCATTCAGTTTCCTAGCTATAATGAATTTACACAAGTAAATTATACATTCTTTCATATAATTTCCCTCATTAGTTTCAACACAAAATTAAAGCTTGATTAAAGCTGAACAATATTTACAGTCTGTTTTTCAAACCATGACTCTCTCTCAAATATGGGTTTAATTATAATTAAATTAATTGAATAATAAAAATAACGTCATGGTTTATATGTCAAGTATGTCTTGGCGAGCTACCTCCATCCTAGCTATGAGCTACTCTTAGCTTGCGTGCAACGTGTTGGAGACCCCTGATGTATTTGATTTGCATCGCTAAGGATTTGACTAGGGTCTGTGTCATTTTGAGGACAGCTTGAGGCGATATCTAGAACCTACAGAGACTAGATCAATACAAGCCATTGCCAGAAGGTTTGCTGTGTCTCCTAGCACAATGTCATGAAAAGGTTTGGAGAAGGACGCCCTGGTCCAGATCTGGGAGGAAATACCCTAAGACACCACCTGTCATCTCATGTATACAAGCATGTGGGGGCTATACAAACTACTACTACTGAGTACCATTTTGAGTTGTGGCAATGAAATATGGACTGACCTGCTGCATTATTTTTTCACTTAGATTTTTGGGGTCTTTGAATTTAGCCCTAGGTTGATCACTTTAATTTCAATGTGGCATTCTTTAAAATGATTATATTTTTACAATGCTCCTTAAAATTTTATCAATGGCTACAATGGGAGTTTTACATTGGTTTGAATAAAAAGACAGATGGACTGTGTATGTATGTATGTATATATATATATATATATATATATATATATATATATATATATATATATATATATATATATATATACACACAAATATCTAGAGAGAAAAAAAGATAACACTAGTTTCCCATCCATTTTCTAATGCCATTCCAATTTTGAATAATTACCGCATTTAGAACTAAGTCGCAAAAATATTAGTTAAAGAAAATCATATTCAAAACATGAAACAACCTTACACCTTGATATTTCACTCCTTATTTTTTCTTTTCACTCCCGTCAGACATATATAACGTTTCAACATGCGTGTGCCTGTCATGTCTACCTACGCGTCAAACCGTCACTCCCCTCATCAACCGATCCCGCCACCTGTTCACGATCCCGATCTCCAGAGTGCTGATTACCCACACCTGCACCCACTCAGTCCAGACCCTTTATATACCTGTGCACCACAGTTAGTCAGTGGCTGATCTCAACGTTACTCTCTACAAGCGCTGATCCTGGCTCTACCTGTTTGTCTGCCTCCTAAGGAAAGTTATAAATGGACTTTGTGTGAAGATTTTCAGTTTCCTTTATTCACCTGGATGCCGCTGTATGCTTTGTGTCTGACTTAAACTGATTTCGTTCGATTGTATTCTGAGTCCGTCTCGTTGATCAGAGCCTGACACTATGACTCTCTCCTTGTAGTTACTTTACATTTTTTCTTCCTGTCAGTCTAACTGAGCCAACAGTTTGTTATTTGAAAAGGAACCATCAAATCTTTTCCATTTTCTGTGTATATCCTCTAACTTTTCATACTCACTCAGGGTCAGAGATATCTGCTCCATCACTGAATGCAAGGGGAGTAGGCATAGACATGTCACTCTTCATAGACACACAGCTGGGTTCTGGAGAGGCTGCTTTATCCGTGTGAACATCTTCCTCCTCCTCTTTCTTCTCACAGAGACTCATTTTACAGGCAGTGCTAAAGGCACAGACAATAAAATTACATTACTGATTTACACTAATTACATAACTGACAGTCAATAGAGCTGCTACCACCCTGACATACTTGTTTCATGAGAAATCAATATTCGCATTTATGGCAGTTTTGTAGGACTTATTATGGCCTCGCTAATCTATTGATGCAGACACATTGTCACGGGATTGTTCTGTTTAAGATACTGTACTTCTGTGACTCCAAAAGACACTGAATTTGTTCGTCAGATACTTGCTGCCAACAATAAGAAAAACTTTTATTACAGAGGTTAACGGATCTGATACTTACATTACATTACTTACTATAATATATTACAGTCAGAAATGTATTTGCACAGATTCATACTGATTTACCAATGCACAATAATAAATATGTTTGTTTAAACCTACCTGTCTCAAAATGGGGAACATCAAACACAACTTCTTTCAGTTCATGAATTATGTCTCTATAGATAGCAGCATTAAGATGATCTGTTCAAAAACCAAGTTTTTCTCTCCTGTTATTTTCTCATTTTCCGTTCAGAAAATGGAGTCTGTCTAAAATAGTTTCAGTTTTGACATAAACTGGTTGAACTGGTTTGCACAATTACCTGTAACAGAGTACAACTACTGTATGTTGTCAGTGTGTAAAGCACTTGTACTGGTAATCACTTCTGAATTTTTATCACATATACATATTTATGTTTCTTTTAATTAATGCAGTGTTTGATTATGACATTTAATGGCATTGACAATGCCATTAAAAAGCCTATTTTTTTAAAACAGATAAGTGTCATCTGGTGGGAATAATAAAAAAAAGTATACAATTCCATTCCAATATCATTTACATATCATGTCACCAATACAAACCAACCAGATTTATAATACTATAGCCTAAATGTTTAGTGACGTCTACTTTAATTCTTTTATTTTTGTTAATGGTATTAAAAAGCTATTGTGAATAAGATTGTTTAATGATAAATGGGAAGCTGTAGGGGGAGGGTGCCATTTAATTGTTGAACTTACCTTTGTCTTTATGGTTAGTGAGGGAGTGGAGGAAAGCTTTTGTTGTTTATTTCTTTTACTTTTACCTGGTTAGGTTATTTAGAACTTCCCCCTTAGTTAGATGCTGTTTTGTTTGTTTTTTTGGCTTACGTATTTGGATATCAGCTTGCGTCTCTCCTACACGAAGTCTAATCATCTCTGCCTCGCATTCCTGTTTTTTAATCAAAAGATCCATTTCTTTTAACTTTAAGGCAATCCTAGGATCTAGGAAATCCTAGATTTACATCAGCTGTAACTTCAGACTGACCCTCAATGCCACCCTCTGATTCTTCAGGCAGAATACCTGCATCTGTCAATTTCCTAAACAGGTCTTCCCTAAGCACTTGCTTTGTAACATCTTTTTTCAAATCAATATGGAATCAAACTCCATTATCCTTATGTCTACAATACTTTAATCTCCACCTACAGTCGAAAACAGTCAAACAATGAAAGAAAAGAGTACTTACCAGCAGCCAATTAAGCCAATCTACCTATGACGCTCTCCTTGTAGTTACCTTACATTTTTCCTTCCTGACAGTCTAGCTGAGACTAACCTTTCATACTCCCTCAGGGTCAGAGATATCTGCTCCATCACTGAATGCAAGGGGAGTAGGCATAGACACGTCACTCTTCACAGACACACAGCTGGGTTCTGGAGAGGCTGAGTGTGAACATCTTTCTCCACCCCTCTCTTCTCACAGACACTCATTTTACAGGCAGTGCTGAAGGCACAGACAATTAAAATTACACAATGAATGTTGTAACCGGTGAACTCGGCAACATAAAAATAAAACATCATTTATAAAACCCTGTAGATTTCATCCTAAAGGTGTTCGTTTTAAAGGGTGTTCTTGGCTTAGGTCTTTCCACAGGTAACAAAACCCTTGAATCGTGGCCAAATATTATCTATCGTCGTGGGTTTCTTCTGTCCTTCTGATGAAATAACTGCACATACCAGATATGCATATACTAGTTATGCATAGTTATACCACTTAATTGTCCATGCTTGGAGAAATGGCCTATCATTGCTGTAATGTTTTGGAAGAATTTATGTGAGAAAACATTTTTTAACCATTTTTTTGCACCTCGTCAACTCTGCAGTATGTGCTGTTAGTAGTATGCGTAAAGATGTGACAAAACAACGACAGAAAAGAAGAAAGCTCGTTGCTTAATGTGAGACTAGTCTTTCAATAATGTAGTGTGAGCTTGTCATGAGGGATTTGTTTATGGGTGAAGTGTTTAAGGGATTATATGCAGCACCCTCATACTTAAGAGAAAACTTAAGGTGCTTTATGGAACCGGGCACAGTTCACAGTTTTTCACAGTGCAGTTCTGTCTCAATATGTGGTTCAATATATGAGATAAAAATAGGAATGCAAATTGTCAGCAGTAGTTATGGTTAAAGGGTTATTTCACCCAAACAATTCTGTCATCAATCAATCATTTCAATCAATCATTTTTATTTATATAGCGCTTTTAACAACACAGGTTGCATCAAAGCACTGTACAGTATAAGGTAGAAGAGTACAATGACAGGGATGTATAATGACGAGAGTGACCAATTTGTTATTAAATGCAGAGACGGTCTCTGTAATCAATTCGACGATAATCACTAGAAGTTAAGTGTCCCCAACAAAGCAAGCCAGAGGCGACAGCGGCAAGGAAACAAAACCCCATCCATACAGAATGGAGAAAAAAAAATTTACTCTATTGGTCTATTGGTCTACATGGGGTTCAACTGAAGCTACCAGAACATTTTTGTGCGCAAAAGAAACTAAATGAATGACTTTGAAGAATTAGTGAATAGAGAATGGGACTCTCACACTCACAGATTCTTTTTAAAATCTAAGTGCATCATTTAAGAAAGTAATCGAAAGACAAAATCCACACGAGGCAAGAAGGCAAGAAGCATAAGGAAGATGATAGAACAGGTGAAGGGTGATGGGTGTCAAAGACAAGTGCAAGAAGCAATGATCTGGGAAGTTCATACCCGTTGAGGGCTGTGACATTATGCTCATCAAGGCTATTTGCAAAAAAATACACTGAAGACACTAATATTGTGGTATATTAATACAACTTAAAATAACCTTTTATTTCTGTGATGCAAAGCTGAATTCCCAGCATCACTATTCCATTCTTCTCGTGACATGATACTTTACTGATTGTTATCAATGTTGAAAACAGTTGTGCTGCTTAATATTTTTGTCGAAACCATGATACATTTTGCACGATACTTTACTGAAAAGAAAGCTCAAAAAACAGCATTAACAGCATGTAAAAATCCATTGCCGATTTTCAATCAATTTAATGCATTCTTGTAGAATATAACATTAAGTTTATTTTTTTTTAATTATTAAAAAATAACAATATTGAACCCACTGTCACGAATGAGCGGTCTGAGGCGTGCGGATCCATGTGCAGGCTTTTATTAAACAAAGGCATGGTCATAACAGGCAGGCGTCAAACAGGGCTAACAGATATATAGGAGGCGAGGCAATAACGAAATCCAGAGACAGGCAGAAGGTCAGGTCAGGCGGCAAACGATCAGAGAATCAGAGAACAGACAGGGTCAAAACCAGAAACTATAATCCACGAACGATCTAACTATGAGACAGGCGAAACAATGCAACCTGCAGGTGAGTGGCTTGCTGCAGTCTTTATAGTCCAGGAACAGGAAGTTAACGCAGAGGGAGTGGATGCAGATCACCCAGAGGTCAGTGCTCCCTCTGCTGGCTTGGTGACATAGCCCCCCTCCTAGGAGCGACTCCTGGCGCTCCACAAAACAAAACATAACTGTGAGCTTGGGAGGGGGTTCCGGGAGGGAGTCAGCAAACTGAGACCAGGGAGGAAGAGACGGTGGGAGGAGCCAGGGTGAAGACGGGAGGAGTCCGGAGCGGGAGGCGATCCAGAACCCAGCCATGATGGTCAGTGGTGGAGCCGACGGAGGGAGGAGCCATGGAGAGGTAACGGTCATCAACCCCATGGAGCCGACCGACGGCGGCGGAGCAGGTGGTCGGGGAGACTGAGGCTTTGCACGAGGCGCGGGCACTGGAGGCTTTGCACGAGGCGCGGGCACTGGAGGCTTTGCACGAGGCGCGGGCACTGGAGGCTTTGCACGCAGGCGCGGGCACTGGAGGCTTTGCACGAGGCGCGGGCACTGGAGGCTTGCACGCAGCGCGGGCACTGGAGGCTTTGCACGAGGCGGGCACTGGAGGCTTTGCACGAGGCGCGGGCACTGGAGGCTTTGCACGAGGCGCGGGCACTGGAGGCTTTGCACGAGGCGCCGGGCACTGGAGGCTTTGCACGCAGGCGCGGGCACTGGAGGCTTTTTACCAGCGCGCGGGCACTGGAGGCTTTGCACGCAGGCGCGGGCACTGGAGGCTTTGCACGCAGGCGCGGGCACTGGAGGCTTTGCACGAGGCGCGGGCACTGGAGGCTTTGCACGAGGCGCGGGCACTGGAGGCTTTGCACGAGGCGCGGGCACTGGAGGCTTTGCACGAGGCGCGGGCACTGGAGGCTTTGCTGGGCAGGCGGCAGCCATCTTGGGAAGCGGCGCTGGGCAGGCGGCAGCCATCTTGGGAAGCGGCTCTGGGCAGGCGGCATCCATCTTGGGAAGCGGCTCTGGGCAGGCGGCATCCATCTTGGGAAGCGGCTCTGGGCAGGCGGCATCCATCTTGGGAAGCGGCTCTGGGCAGGCGGCATCCATCTTGGGAAGCGGCTCTGGGCAGGCGGCATCCATCTTGGGAAGCGGCTCTGGGCAGGCGGCATCCATCTTGGGAAGCGGCTCTGGGCAGGCGGCATCCATCTTGGGAAGCGGCTCTGGGCAGGCGGCATCCATCTTGGGAAGCGGCTCTGGGCAGGCGGCATCCATCTTGGGAAGCGGCTCTGGGCAGGCGGCGACCATCTTGGGAAGCGGCTCTGGGCAGGCGGCGACCATCTTGGGAAGCGGCTCTGGGCAGGCGGCGACCATCTTGGGAAGCGGCTCTGGGCAGGCGGCGACCATCTTGGGAAGCGGCTCTGGGCAGGCGGCGACCATCTTGGGAAGCGGCTCTGGGCAGGCGGCGACCATCTTGGGAAGCGGCTCTGGGCAGGCGGCGACCATCTTGGGAAGCGGCTCTGGGCAGGCGGCGACCATCTTGGGAAGCGGCTCTGGGCAGGCGGCGACCATCTTGGGAAGCGGCTCTGGGCAGGCGGCGACCATCTTGGGAAGCGGCTCTGGGCAGGCGGCGACCATCTTGGGAAGCGGTTCGGGAAGGCGGCCATCTTGGGCAGCCGGTTCGGGGAAGCGGCCATCTTGGGCAGCGGTTCGGGAAGGCGGCCATCTTGGGCAGCGGCTCGGGAAGGCGGCCATCTTGGGCAGCGGCTCGGGAAGGCGGCCATCTTGGGTAGCGGCTCGGGAAGGCGGCCATCTTGGGCAGCGGCTCGGGAAGGCGGCCATCTTGGGCAGCGGCTCGGGAAGGCGGCCATCTTGGGCAGCGGCTCGGGAAGGCGGCCATCTTGGGCAGCGGCTCGGGAAGGCGGCCATCTTGGGCAGCGGCTCGGGAAGGCAGCCATCTTGGGAATAAATGCAGTGTCTTCTTCCTCCATAATACCCAACGTGAGAGCTGACCCCACAGTCACTAAACCAAACTCAATAAAGTGTGCAAGTGATTCACGTGGACCCTCTTGAACAAGTTGTGTTTTGAGTGGCTGATTTATTCCTCGTGAAAAAATTCAATTAGCAAACAGTCCGGTAAATCAGAGAAGTAAGCCAGGTCCAGAAATTCCTGAGTATAATCCTCAAGTGATCGGGTGCCCTGCTTGAGGGTTAGCAAAGACATTGCAAGGTGCATACCTGGCCATGGTTCGGTGAAAAGCCGCTGGATCCTGGTGTGAGGTTGCATTCTGTCACGAATGAGCGGTCTGAGGCGTGCGGATCCATGTGCAGGCTTTTATTAAACAAAGGCATGGTCATAACAGGCAGGCGTCAAACAGGGCTAACAGATATATAGGAGGCGAGGCAATAACGAAATCCAGAGACAGGCAGAAGGTCAGGTCAGGCGGCAAACGATCAGAGAATCAGAGAACAGACAGGGTCAAAACCAGAAACTATAATCCACGAACGATCTAACTATGAGACAGGCGAAACAATGCAACCTGCAGGTGAGTGGCTTGCTGCAGTCTTTATAGTCCAGGAACAGGAAGTTAACGCAGAGGGAGTGGATGCAGATCACCCAGAGGTCAGTGCTCCCTCTGCTGGCTTGGTGACACCCACGACCTTTGTACAGTATAAATTCAAACCACATCCTGAAAAAAGACACATACTCTCAGGAGTCATAAAAATATTGACTTCTGACCTTTGTACAGCATAAATTAAAACCACATCCTGAAGAAAAGAGACATACTCTCAGCAGACAATAAAAATATTGACTCCTGACCTTTGTACAGCATAAATTAAATGTATTTTATAATATATATTATAAATTAAATATGTAATATATATACTCTCATACGGTTTACACAATATTCCAGATATGTGCTGTAACAGACAAACTGCACTTAATTACAGATTACAATATAATAAGAAACAACGATATATATGCTGGCTGACAGGCAGAATTGGTATTATTTTACAGTGTAAAGTTTAAGTTAAATATTAGTTTAAATCTTGCTCAGTTGTTTCTAATTGGACGCGGTTTAATCTCAGAGACAGACAGTGAACTATCAAAATAAAGCCCAAATCCAGCGTAGAGGGGCTCAGTGAAAGTGGTGTTGAATGTGTGTAAGTGTGTGAGTGTGTGTGCATAAGAGACACTGTAGAAGGACAGACGGCCGGCCGACCAGTCCAGATACACTCCTACTCTGTTAGCATGATCTGAAGTGACAGGTATGAGTGTGATATTTTTATTGTATTTGGCGATGAAGTTGTTTTTAATACAGATCAAACTCCATGACTTTTTGTTGTACCCAAACCAACTGTCATCACTGCATCCTTTCCTGCTGATTCCTTTATATGTCACTGATATATTAACCCCTTCCCCCCCGCTCCATTCAGCCTCCCAGTAACAGCGTCCAGTCAGACTCTCTACACACAGAACCTGAGGACACTCAAATCTGTCTGGATGATCAGGATACAAATGCTTCTTTGTCACAAGTTTCACCTTTCTGTTCCTCTTAGACAGAGTGAGACAAGTGTTTACTGTGTTTAAATCCAGTGTGAGATCGCATGCATCTGAACACAAGAAAACAGATTACATTTGTTTGAACACAAGAAATTGAATTGATAAGTTTAATTATTCTAGCTACTGTGAGAAATATTATTATAAGCTTACTGTTGTGAATCGTTCTAAGGTAGAGAGAACACTAGCTAGTTGCATACTTACTCAAAAATAGATTTTGGATTTTTATCAAAAAAAAAAAAAGTGACTGACTGCAGCTTTAAATAAAATACAAATGTGCAAGTAGCTTCCAAGGATTTGTTTTAGGGTTGGAGATAGAAAAGTGTATAAACTTACATTTTTGGGGTCCTCTTCTAATCCTGAACTCTCCTGCATGATCCACACTATAAAAACATTTTATGTAATTTTTGCAATAGTATGTCTTAAATATATGACGTTCTTATTTGGGTGATACGTTGTATTATGGTTGTATTATCATCCCCTTATTGTTTTATCATCCACTGCCAAAAAACTTTCTCCCTTTTAGTCAATTCATCCTAACCAGGGAGCCTAACTTTGGTACACTAAAACAAACGTTTTGATTTTATCAAATCATGGACATGGTCTGGTTTACAATAGAGCACTTGGGGATTTGGTTTGGTGCTCGCAATGCACATAGTGTGTCTGATTAATTATAACTATAAAAAATAGTAATAACAATATCATTTCACTTGATTTAGTTAGCTAGTGACATAATGTTGTTATACTTTTAAACATTTTCTAAAACAGAAAACCTTCAAAATACATTTAAATGCCAAAGCATCATAATGCACAACATGAACAAACATGTGATGATTGTCAGTGTTGAACATACTTGAGTTTTTCCAGTCTGTAGTTTGGATCAGAGAGCAGCTTGACTAATGATGGTCCTGGATGATTGTAGCTCAGATCCAGCTCTCTCAGGTGTGAGGGGTTTGAACTCAGAGCTGAAGCCAGAAAACAACAGCCTTCCTCCGTCACCATACAGCCAGATAATCTACAAACACACACACAAAACTTAATTTCACACTATCTTTGACTGAAGATAATGTAATCTCATTCACACAAAAGTGTTTAGATTCACCACTTTTATCCACAGATCACTCATTACAGGTGTAGTTTAGCTCAGTGCTTTACTTAGTATCAGTGTTAATGCCGCAGAACTGTTTTCAGTAACAGTATCTGTTCATCTCCACTCCTCACAAGTTTTAAATTTTTATCACTAAATTAATCAATAAACAAGAGGTTACAAACAAATTGAAGTGAGCCTTAAACACACTGGAGATCAGAACATCTTTATTTGCATAACCAAGTAAACCTTTGTCTGTTTTTCTTACCTCAGTATGTTGAGTTGACAGTGTGAACTCTTCAATCCATCAGAGAGCAGTTTCACTCCTGAATCCTGCAGGTCATTGTTACTCAGGTCCAGCTCTCTCAGTGAGGAGTTTAATGATTGTATAGATGAAGACAATATTTCACAGCACTGACCAGTGATATTACAGTCAACAAGTCTGTAAATAAAATATAAAATAATGTTTATTACAGAGGAGATGATGCATTAAGTTATTATTTCCTGTGTTGATTGCATATTATCACATTAATTATAATTTATGTTTCTCTGAAATTTGACTAAAAATAATCTCAGATAGGTTAACACCAGTGTGGCCAATTAGTCTTAAATACTCCAGCTGTTATACAGTAACTAAATGCAGATGTATATTTGATTGCAAAGATATGATTAAAACTAAACTGAGCTAGACAATGATGACTCTGAGCTCAATAATGAAAGGATTTTGACTGAATATTGAATGTTTAATCTTGGCATTATTCATTACAGACACTCTGTTCTCCAATTTGATACTGTTAAGTGCTTTGACACAATCTGTACTATATAAATAAACTTGTGAGTCTGAGGTTTATTCGTATTCCTTAAATAAAAGACCTGATTACAATTGTGCACTTTCCTTTAAATTTAATCTGAATCAAGTAAAAAATAAAAGTGGACCATAGGAAAAAAGTGGCACATCTACAATCAGATCAATGAATACTCACAGAGCTTTTCTGCAGTTCAGCACAGCTGGTATCAGTCTCCTTCTACCTTCATCTGATGTGTTGTATTTTTTCAGGTCAAACTCATCCATCACCTCTGATATTTGAAGCATGTAGGTGATTGTTGAGCAGTGAGACGGAGACAATTGATTTACTGAGCAATTCTCTGATTTCACAAACTTCTGAATTTCTCTGTATAGACTCTGATCATTACTTTCTAGCAGACAGAGGAACAGATTGATGCATCTATCATTTGAGAGACATTCATCACTATTGATTTTCTTTTTAATGTACTTTGTGATTCTTTTGATGGCCTCTGAGCTATTCAATGTATGTGTCAGTAGATCCTGAAAGAGTCTCTGGTTGAACTCTAGTGAGATGCCCAGCAGGAACCGCAGGAAAAGATCAAGGTGTCCATTTCCACTCTGGAATGATTTATCAACCGTGCCTTCTAGCAGCTCAAACAGAGAGATTTCACGACTGTACCAATTGTATCCTTTCAAAAACAATTTGAGTGATTCCATGTTCCTGACTACATATGAATAAAACACATAGAAAGCAGCAAGAAACTCTTGAAAGCTCAGATGTATGAAGCAGTAGACTTTCCTCTGATGAACCACAGATTCCTCCTTAAAGATCTCAGTACAAATCCCAGAATACACTGAGGCATCAGTGACGTCTATGCCGCTTTCAATCAGGTCCTCCTCATAAAACATCACATTGCCCTTCATCAGCTGATTGAAAGCCAGTGTAGCAAGTTTCACAATCATGTCTGTATTGGACTTCAACAGATCCTCTGGACCTCTCTGATAATATTTCTGATTCCTCATGTTGATCTGAGTCAGCAGGAAGTGGATGTACATTTCAGTCAAAGTTTGAGGGACTTTTGCTCTGTCATTTTGTTTCAGGAGGTTTTGAAGCACAGTGGCTGAGATCCAGCAGAAGACGGGGATGTGACACATGATGTGGAGGCTTCTTGATCTTTTAATGTGAGAGATGATTCTGCTGGCTTGATGTTCGTCACTGATTCTCTTCCTGAAATATTCCTCTTTCTGAAGATCATTGAATCCCTGAATTTCTGTCACACGGTTGATGTATTTTGAGGGGATCTGATTGGCTGCTGCTGGTCTGGAGGTGATCCAGATGAGAGAAGAGGGAAGCAGGTCTCCTCTGATGAGGTTTGAAATCAACACACCCACTGATGAAGACTCATTCACATCACAAACTTTTTGTATGTATGAAAACGTCAGTGTAATTCTGCTCTCATCCAGACCATCGAAGATAAATACAACTTTAGACTCCTCATAAATCTTTGCGTCTAGATCTTGAAGTTCAGGATGAAAGCCTTGCAGAAGTCTGTGAAGACTGTACTGGTGATCTTTAATCAAGCTCAGCTCTCGAAATGGAAGCACAAATATGAAATCTACATCCTGATTGGCTTTTCCCTCGCTCCAGTCCAGAATGAACTTCTGCACAGAGATGGTTTTTCCAATTCCAGCAATTCCTTTAGTAAGAACAGCCTTGATGTTGTCTTTCTCCTCACATCCCGGGTCATGTAGGGGTTTGAAGATGTCATTATAGCAGAGAGGACTGTCTTGTGTTCTGTCTGTTTTCTCCATCTGTATAACTTCATGTTCTTCATTCACTCTTTCACTCTCTCCCTCTATGATGTAGAGCTGTGTGTAGATACTGTTTAAGAGGGTTTGATTTTCTTCATGTTTGATTCCCTCAAATAAGCTCTCATACTTCTTCATGCTGGTTTTGTGTTTGTCTTTGACTCCTTGCCTGAAAAGGGTCTGAATGTGAGAGTTAGTACAGGTCAAACGAGGTGTCACTGATTTGACCACTTTGTCTCTTTTCACTCTGCTGAAATAAATGAGACAAAAAAACTGTGAAAAAGCATTAAAATACAGAAAATCATTCAAATGTGTTTCTCAAAATGAAGGTCATGCATCTGAATCTGGCAAGTCGTACTTATTTTACTATGTATAGTCAATGGCACATAGTGACATCTATAGAGAACTGGAAGTTTATCAGCATATTTTGTGTATATCATTTGGGTAAATAAGGTTGTGTTTCATATTAGTTTAATTTGAACCACAGGATAACACAGACCATATCATATGGAGCAGATCTATGACTAGTACTGTTTTCTATTGTAGACTGTGGGACAGATAATATGGATAACGGACACACAGTATAATGCAAAACATGGTTTAAACAAATAGGACATGTTCCTGGGTCAAAATCTTTGTTTATTGTGTTTTGTCATGTTTATGCTCATGCTCACACAGGGTCAGAGGTCACTGCTGCATCACTAAACAAAGGAGGAGAGAGCAAAGATCTGTCACTCTTCATAGACAAACAGCTGGGTTCTGGAGATGCTGCTTTTTGTGTGTGAACATCCCCCCCCTCTCTCTTCTCATAGTCACTCGTTTTACAGGCAGTGCTGAAGAAATAGTAAATAATTAACTGACATACTGATAAAACTGTTTCAACAATATTGGCTGTTTGTAAAACACATGCACTGGTGTACCATGAGACGGTAAGTGTTCAAAAATTATCCACTTTATTAGCTAAAATGAATGCGATTTGTGCTTTTTGCCTTTGCTTACATTGACTGCTGGTCGACTCGGTACACTTAACAATGACATGCCTAATACAAAACACTGCGATATACTGAAACAATATAAACATGCATTCTAAAACACTATAAAACCTAACAACTGAACATGATCAAGATTAATCATGTTTAAACTCACTCAACATCAGAGGTCACTGCTGCATCACTGAACAAAGGAGGAGAGAGCAAAGATCTGTCACTCTTCATAGACACACAGCTGGCTTCTGGAGATGCTGCTTTATGTGCGTGGCCATCCTCCTCCTCCTCTCTCTTCTCAAAAAGACTCATTTTACAGGCGGTGCTTTAAAAATGTGTAATAAAATATTAATATTAATATTTTTTATATTTGTAGTTAATATTTTTCTAGACATGAGTAACAATTGACAAAAAATAGACTTCTTATTATGACACAAATTAGAGTTTCCAGACTCATTAATATTCAGACTATGAGTCACATAAGATTTGGATGAATAATCACCATCCAAAACTCCACCCTTATTCTCTCTGAGAATTCACTCCTCACATTTACACCAATTACTGTAAGACTTAATTCACTATTAAAGCCAAAACAGTTCACAGTTCTTTCACTGTTTTGTGTGTATGTTGTTACGGCCCAGGGCCTTGGGGGAGTGGGGATTATTTGTCTGCCGCCCTCTGTTTGTTTGTGCAGGCTCATCAGGCTAATTGTCCTGCACCTGCTGGCCTGCACCAATTTACTGCTCCACCTACATCACTCTGTATATAAGTGGAGTGGAAAACCTTCTCTCGCTCTCTCTCTCTCCGCGCTTTGGTTTGCGCTGCTCTGCACCGGCTCGGCTCGGCTCCTTTACCGCGCCCGTCCCCGCCTGCCTCTCTCCCGATTCATCATGCACATTTGAGTTTGTCTTTTGTTTTACGCACCACATTCATGACGCACCATTCACCTGTCCTACACCCACACAACACCACCCACACCAATGATTTACAGACACTCACACTCCACAACTTCTTTTGTGTTTAACTTAATATTCATTTCTGTTAATAAATCTTTATTTGAGTACCTTTACCCGTTCTTGTCTCCCCTCCTTGGTCGCGTCGTTTTCAGCTCCTGTTTGTTTGCCTTTTGTGAATGAGCTGTCCGTGCGCTTGATTGGCATATAATTCGGGAAAGATTCCGTGTTGTCATGGTCCTTATATGGATTTGGTTGCACTCAAGGGGAGACTTGTCTAAAGTGGTGTGTTTAGTGTGGAGCGGAGATTTAGCCATGGTGTTTGTCAGTGGTAGCTGTGTTCAGGACGGAAAGGTAAGTGTATAACTTGTAATGTTCACTGAGAGTTTAAAGATTGAGAATCCCTTGTAGGTTTAGCGGCGCTTCCCAACAGGGGTTGTGCTGCGTAACTATTTAGTGTGGAAGTTAAGAGCGGGTCGTAGCTTCCCTTTTTCCCTGTCCCTGCATCGGCTCGGGAGCGCGCCGTGGTTACGTGGAACAATCAGCTTGCTGGGTGTTCTTACGTGCCAGCGGTATCTGGCGCATAAGAACCCATCGCCACGCTTCCCGAAGACTAGGGGTGAGTTTGTAAGTTTTTTTGGGTAGGTAGTTAGCGGGATATCTCGTTCTTTGTGTGGTGTACATTACCCAAGGTATCATTTAAGCGTCCGTCCTGTTTGTAGGATTTGTTTAGCCATGGATGAGGTTGTACAAGATTTTATTGAGTCGACATGTGAAAGTGGTTTAAATCTATATACTAAGAAGCAGTTGATTGCGCTTGCTGAGTTTTATAAACTTGATATTGGAGATACAAAAAAAGTTAAAGACGTTGTTAGACTTACTTTAAGGGAAAAGTTGGTGGAAAAGGGAGTTTTGAAATCTGTTGGGCAGCCAGGTGAAGTGTTTTTTGCACAGAGTACTACAGGTTTGTCTTTTGAGCAACAGAGGGAGTTGCTTTTGTTAAGGTTAAAGGCGGAGCAAGAAAGTGAGAGGAGTAAGCAAGATTTGGAGTTTGCAAAATTAGATGTAGAGAGACAAAAACTTGAGTTAATGAGACAAGGGAGAGTTAACTTTGAGCGTGTTTCCCATGGAGCTAGAAATGAACTTAGTGATTTAAAACTGGTTCCTAGGTTTAACGAGAGAGACCCAGAGACTTTTTTTTCGTTGTTTGAGCGTTTGGCGGAAACGCGTAGTTGGTCTGAACAGACGCGCGTGTTAATGCTCCAGTGCGTGTTGACTGGTAAGGCGCAACAGGCGTTTTCCTCTTTGAGTAGTGTCGACAGTGCTAAGTATTCGGAAGTTAAATCTGCTGTTCTTAAAGTTTTTGAGCTTGTTCCTGAGGCGTATAGGCAGCGTTTCCGGAGTTGGAGACGTGGGGATCGCTCACATTTGGAATTTATGTGTGATTTAGTAACGCACTTTGAAAGCTGGTGTTCTTCAGCAGGTGTTAAGACACTGGAGGATTTGAAAGAACTCATTTTGTTGGAGCAGTTTAAAAATTCAATTTCTGAGAATATTTCGGTGTACATTGGAGAGCGTGGAGTTAAGACTGTGGCGGAGGCTGCTGCGCTTGCGGATGATTTTTATCTAACGCATTCCATGAGTAATGGTTCAAATTTTGGTGCGCGTGCTAATAGTCCGGTTCAAATGAATAGAGAGTGGGCTGATTCAGAGGTTAAAGGTGGAAGGCTGATGCGTAAGTCAGAGAAAATTTGTAATTATTGTCACAAGCGTGGACACTGGAAAAATGACTGTTATCGAATGAAGTCTCGTCCTAAACAAACTTCCCCTAGTCGTAATCCAGCAATGTGTACTGCATCTGTGGTAGCTTCTATTGTGCCCGAGGTAGAGTCCGATCTAAAATCTTTTTTGCCGTTCATTACAGCGGGAAATGTCTCTCTGCCCGGGGATAATGAGCGTGCGCGTATTAAGATTTTGCGTGATACCGGGGCAGTTAATTCATTCATAGTTGCCTCAGCACTTAATTTTTCAGAAAAATCATTTACTGGCTCCACCATTCCTATTGTGGGAATGGGCCTTAATGTAGTAAATGTTCCACAACATAAGATGATGCTCCATTGTAATTTTTTTCAGGGTGAAGTTTGGGTAGGTGTGCGTCCTGCTTTGCCAGTGGATGGTGTCTCTATGATCCTGGGAAATGACATTGCAGGTAGTAGAGTTTGGGCTGATGTTCCTCCTCCTGCCCAGGTGACATAAGAGCCTGTCATAAGCAGTGTTCCAGATAAGAGTAAAGCAGATTTTCCTGATGTATTTAGTGCTTGTGTAGTGACAAGGTCTACTAAAGTGAAAGCTAAAAGTGAGGAAATTATTTCTCCCACTAGGATGGATTTTTCAGCGCCTGTTCTTCCTTGGTCTGTTTTACATAGTGAGCTGGTTCAGGAACAGAGAGCTGACAATACATTAAAGGAGTTTTTTGATATGGTTTGTCCTAATACTGAGGTTAGAGATCGTCCTCAATGTTATTTTGTTCAGAATAATGTGTTGACCAGGAAATGGTCTCCTCAGTTTGAAAATTTCATTGGTGATCCTATTTATCAGGTTGTTGTGCCTTTAAAGTTTCGTGACACTGTATTACAGATTTCTCACGACCAGTGCGGGCATCTTGGTATACGGAAAACCTATGATCGAGTGATGAGGTATTTCTTTTGGCCTCGTTTGAAAAAGGATGTGTCTGCGTACTGTAAGTCTTGTCACACGTGTCAGTTAACTAGTAAACCTAATCAAGTACTACACCCTGTGCAATTGAGTCCCATACCTGCTATTGGACAGCCTTTTGAACACTTAATTGTAGATTGTGTGGGCCCGTTGCCACCAGCTAAATCTGGTGTTATGTACTTGTTAACAGTAATGTGTCAGAACACTCGGTATCCGGCGGCATTTCCACTGCGAAGTATTACAACTAAAAACGTAGTTCGTGCTTTGAGTCAATTCATCTCAATTTTTGGTCTTCCACGTATCATTCAGACTGATCAGGGCTCAAATTTTTGTTCAAAGCTGTTTGCACAAGTTTTGAAACAGCTTAAGATAAAACATAATCTTTCATCTGCTTATCATGCACAGAGTCAGGGTGCTTTGGAAAGGTTCCATCAGACTCTTAAATCAATTTTGCGATCTTTTTGTGTCCAGATGCAAGGGGACTGGGAGGAAGCACTGCCCTGGATGTTGTTGTCTGCTCGTGAGGTGGTCCAGGAGAGTACAGGCTTTAGCCCAAATGACCTTGTTTTCGGTCATAAGGTTCGGGGCCCCCTAGCACTGTTGAAGGACGGCTGGACAGAGTCAGATCCGCCAAGTAACCTTATTGACTTTGTAAATGGTTTTAGGTACAAGTTGTATGTTGCTCAGGAATTAGCTAAAGAGAAGTTGGAAGCTGTACAGGGAAAAATGAAAAAGCTTTGTGATAGACGCACTGTTTGCAGAGTTTTTTCCTGGTGATCAGGTGTTAGCCCTGTTGCCACTAGTAACGTCACCATTTCAAGCAAAATTTTCAGGTCCATATTTGGTGGTAAAAAAGCTTTCAGATCTAAATTATTTAATTTCCACTCCAGAACGTAGATCTAAAACTCAATTATGCCATGTAAATTTGCTAAAACCTTATTTGTGTCGTGACTCTGGAGAGAAAGAGAAAATTCAGGTGCCTAGTGTTCAGCCTCAGTGTCTGTCTGTCTCTTCCTCAGTTGTGGCAGAGCTAGGGGGTGAACCGCCAGATCCTGAGGAGGCTGTAACGACTGGTCATCTAAGAAATGGGGAGTCACTGCAGAATTTGGAGAAGTCTTTGTCTTATTTAGACACGTCAAAAAGGTCTAAGTTAATTTGATTAGAAAGTATATTGTTCTTTTTGGAGACACACCTTCGTGTACTAATGTCCTGCAACATGACATTGATGTTGGTGATGCTAAGCCAATCAGACAGCGCTTCTATCGTATGCATCCAGACAAAAAGTTTGTTCAGTACATGCTTGACAACAACATTGCCTTTCCTTCTGATTCCAGCAGGGCTTCACCATGTTTGTTGATTCCTAAATCTGACGCCACGCCTAGGTTCTGTAATGACTTTCGCAAAGTCAACTCTGTCACGAGGCCTGACTCCTTTCCTCTGCCTCGTATGGAGGACTGTGTGGACCAAGTGGGGGGGCGAGCTTTGTTACAAAGTTAGATTTGTTGAAGGGTTATTGGCAAGTTCCGTTAACAGATAGGGCTAAGCAAATTTCATCATTCATCACACCTAGTGGACTTTATTCATTTAATGTTATGCCGTTTGGATTACGAAATGCGCCAGCGACCTTCCAGCGCCTAATGAATATTGTGTTGCGTGGGCTTGATGGGTGCGCTGTATATCTGGATGACGTTGTGGTTTATTCGGATTCGTGGGAGAAACATCTTTCCCGTCTGGAAGCAGTTTTGGCACGGTTGGCAGATGCACGACTGACTGTGAATTTGGCCAAATGTGAATGTTTATTTAGGCCGTGTAGTTGGTCAAGGGGCAGTTAAACCCGTTCGTGCTAAAGTGCAAGCCATCGATCAATATCCATTACCCATGACTAAAAAGGAGCTTATGCGATTTTTAGGGATGGTTGGCTATTACAGGTGTTTCTGCCCAAACTTTTCCTCTGTAGTGGCACCATTAACTGACTTGCTAAAAGGAAACGTAAAATTTGTCTGGTCAGATGCTTGCCAGAAGTCTTTTGAGAGGGTCAAAGCTTTAATGTCTAATTTCCCTGTCCTGATGGCTCCGAAATGGGATAGGCCTTTTGAAGTGGAGGTGGATGCCAGTCTAGTGGGCGCAGGGGCTGTACTAATGCAAACCAATGACTTGGGAATAAGAAAACCGGTGTGCTTTTCTAGGAAATTTAATAAACACCAAGTTAACTACTCTGTTATTGAAAAAGAGACTCTAGCTTTGTTGTGGGCGCTGCAGTACTTCAGCGTTTACTTGGGTTCTGGACCCGTAGTTGTGTTTTCTGATCATAACCCATTAACGTTTCTTTCAAATCTGCAGTCTCCAAACAAGCGGCTCATGCGCTGGGCTCTCCACCTCCAGGGTTATACACTGGACATAAGACACATCAGAGGCCGTGACAACGTTGTGGCTGATGCTCTCTCTCGGGCTCTCTAGCCTACTGGGAAGCGTTTCGCTTCACCCCACCGTGTTGAGCTGAACCGGGACGGCACGGTGGTTTCCCTTGTCCCGGGACCATCCACCTGTTAAAGGTAGTTTTTGTTTTAATTAAAAAATCTAAAATCTAATATATCTAATCAATTGATTGGTCTACCTGCTTTATAGGGGGGTAGTTACTTTCAGGTCCCCATAGGGGGTCCCTTCTTTGTAGGGGGGGGTGTTACGGCCCAGGGCCTTGGGGGAGTGGGGATTATTTGTCTGCCGCCCTCTGTTTGTTTGTGCAGGCTCATCAGGCTAATTGTCCTGCACCTGCTGGCCTGCACCAATCTACTGCTCCACCTACATCACTCTGTATATAAGTGGAGTGGAAAACCTCCTCTCGCTCTCTCTCTCTCCGCACTTTGGTTTGCGCTGCTCTGCACCGGCCCGGCTCGGCTCGGCTCCTTTACCGCGCCCGTCCCCGCCTGCCTCTCTCCCGATTCATCATGCACATTTGAGTTTGTCTTTTGTTTTACGCACCACATTCATGACGCACCATTCACCTGTCCTACACCCACACAACACCACCCACACCAATGATTTACAGACACTCACACTCCACAACTTCTTTTGTGTTTAACTTAATATTCATTTCTGTTAATCTTTATTTGAGCACCTTTACCCGTTCTTGTCTCCCCTCCTTGTTATGGCCCTGAGCCAGTCATAACAATGTGTGTGTGTGTGTGTGTGTGTGTGTGTGTGTGTGTGTGTGTGTGTGTGTGTGTGTAAAAGCCAGATTGAATCTGATCAGCAAGGACTTAAAAGCTGGCAAGAGTAAGAAAATCAGTAGGAACACTAAAGCACATTAAAACACTCTTACATTGAAGCAGGATAGAAATATAACCGTTTACATTTAAAGATTCATATTGATTTACCAAAGCATTATAATGAATCAAGAAATGCACTCGATTAGACTTACCTCTCTCTCAACAATGAAGAACATGAAAAACAAACTTAATTCAGTTCATAAATCCATTCTGTCTCTGGATAACAGCATTAAACCGATCTGCCCTCAATCTGATTCACATTTTTTACAGCTTTTCTATCTGGCTTGTTCGTGATTGTCTTCGCACAAAATGGAGTCTCACCAAACAGTTTCACTTTCGGAATAAACTCGTTTAACAGGTTTGCATTTCGAATGGAAAACATGGGTGAAGCAGTTCTAGGATTTAAATCAAACTTCGCTTTTCACGTATTGTACAGAAAGTTCACGGCTGCTGGTGATCAAAGGATCACGTTTTAAAACGCTTATTAGACGTTTAAAGACGTTTGCAGTATAATTTTACTCTGATTAATATTAAGATTAGGGGAGAGGCAATGTTCTATATTTTAATTGTTTTTTTTTTTAAGAGATATTTTGGTACTAAACACTATTTTGTAAAAATAATTATGGTCTTTAATGACCACTGAAATTATTTTTTCTAATATTTATAGTACTTATATAATAATTAGTGTAGTATTAACAGTGTAAGGTTAGAGAAGAGGGTTTTAAATTCCAATGCAAAGAGGCAAATTAGAGTAATTTTGTGAAAAAAAAAAAGTTTAATGCCATGGTTTACCCACTTGCTTTGTTCTGTAATAAATACTAGTTTCTTAAAGTGTTGCAGGTCATATCTGCTTAATTATTTTTAAGTTTTGCATTTGAATAAATATTTAGATGTAATGAAACAAGTTTTTTATCATTTTAAAATGTATGCTTCCTCTCTTTATTATAATGATATGTAGTGCACTCTCTGATGTGAATTAGATACGCTTCTTTCTTGTATTGAGCAGGACACATACCAGGGTTACTGGCATGGGAGGTGGTCTTGATGCTAAAGACTTTTATGTTGCACCAGCCATTTGTAAGAGGCGGATCTAGAAAATAATTTTAGAGAGGCAGTGGGGTGGCATGGTGTCTATGAGGGGTGGCAACCAACACCAAAGCAAAGTTTTAGGATTTATGGCCTGACATACACAATTAGGTTCACAAATAGTGCATTACAAGAAATCATCTATACTGTTTAAAAATAAACAATGAATGATTACATTTCAATGTCCATAACATTAGAACGAAATACCATCATATTTATTCATTACAGTACTAATATTTACAGAACCCCAGACACTTTGGTCTTCTGAGAAGGACAATACACACACAGTGTATACAGACATCTTTTACAACATCTCACTGAGAGAAGATGTCGGAAAAGTCCTGTATCACCTATTTTCCTTACACTTAATTTAACTTACTCAGAATGGCCAATAGCTATGGTATGGAGTCAATGCATGGCCACAAATTTGCAAAAGATAGGTTTAAAAGTAGTATTGTAAAAGAAAATGACAGGGAGACAAAATAAAAAAAGGGTTAAAATTAAAGTTAAAGTATTGAGAAAAAGGTCCTTTTTGCAAACAAAAATAATTAAAGAAAATAAAGACGAAGAAATAAATCATTGCAAAATATCCTTTAACTTAAATTTCTTTTGCAACACTTAAATATAAATCTTAAATTATATTAAATATTTTGCAAATATATGCAGTCCCGTATTTACACCAGGCTACACAACAACCTTATAATGATAAAAATCACCCACTTCTTTTTTTAATCATCATAAAAAAGTGTCTCAAAAATGTCTGAAGCAAGATAGAAATATAACCGTTTACATTTAAAGATTAATATTGATTAATACTGGGGTATAACATTTAAAAAGACAGACATTAAAGAACGCGCAAACAGTGTGTGGGACAAAGAAAACACTGCAAACTAAAGTGCAAGATAACACTTTTATTTGTGTTGGTGATTATAAAATACAAAAGTGTAGATGTGATAGAACAAAAAGGAAAAAGGTATATACACCTACACTATTTACAGTATTTACATGAACAAAACAAAAGACGGATGGAACGGGAAGAAGAGACGAGGGCGGTGCTAAAGAAAATAAATCAAAACAGTGTTCAGCTACTTAATTTCCCCCCTAAGCTATCTACCAACAGAAACTATATGAAAAGAAAATGTCTTCAGCGTCCGAGACGCCCTAACTAAACTACGCTCTCTTATCCAAAACAAGAGTACATGGGGTGGCACGCGCCCCTAACCTGATGTACTATACAAGACAGATTCCTACGTGTTGTAATGTATGTCACGTGACGTTCTTACCTGTCCACTTCTCCCCGGCCTCATAACACACAACGCATGATAACAACATGAGCGGAAAAGGGAACGTAAAAACAATACACAGGGTGACAAGTAACGAACATCAAACAAACGCAATATACAATGATAACAAGTAATCAAGCAAGTAGCGTCTCTTTTATTTGACATCAAACTTCGCTTTTCATGTATTGTACAAAACGTTCACGGCTGCTGGTAAAGAATCTATACAACATGATGTCACTTTGCACAAGCCCCGCCCATGGAAGCCGCTTTCTGTTTATGTGCGCTAAGAATATATATATGAAGTTTAAACTTATATGGCTTTAAAACACATGTAAAAAGGGCATAATGCAGGGTCCTCAAAAATATTGCAGAGGTCAAAACGCAAGCTGATCACTGAATGCATACAAACTCTCACAGATTCCCACAAACCCCACAAAGACAGAGTCTGACATGAGTTTAATCCCTATCTTTTGAACAGTCATTATGTCTCAATGTTGCCTCACAGGAAGCTGTTTAATCTGACATAAAGACACTGAGGATCCGCAGGTAAGCATAAATCCAGCGTAGAGGGGTTCAGTGAATGTGGTGTTGAATGTGTGTAAGTGTGTGAGTGTGTGTTTGTCAGAGACACTGTAGAAGGACAGATGGCCGGCTGACCAGTCCAGATACACTCCTACTCTGTTAGAGGCACGCAAACGGGTTGATATGACTTTGATTTCATTACCGTGTCTGGCAGTGAATTTGTTTTCAAAATAGTCCAGACTCCAGGACTTTTTATTAAACCCAAACCAACTGTAATCACTGCATCCTTTCCTGCTGATTCCTTTATATGTCACGGATAAATAAACCCTTCCCCCGCTCCATTCAGCCTCCCAGTAACAGCGTCCAGTCAGACTCTCTACACACAGAACCTGAGGACACTCAAATCTGTCTGGATGATCAGGATACGGTTGGTTTTCTTCTACATATGTCATCTTTCTGTTGTTCTCAGAAAGAGCAAGGTGAGTGTTCACAGTGTTTATATCCAGGGTGAGATCACATGCATCTGAAAACAAGATAGATAGATTACAACATTTAAGGTGTGTGTGTTATTAAAACTGGCTGCAAAAGGTGTTGCTACAAAAGGTGTGATATCGCCAGCTACAGGGCACTTAAAACTGTTAAAATAAAGTACAATCTGGAAAGGGAAATAAATAAAAATAATTTCATGTATATATAAATTTAGAATGAAGTCAAGTAGTATTAAAGAGAGAGTTTTCAGTTGTTTGAAGACTGAGACAGACTTTTAGCCTAGATATATTATAAGTTGTTGTCTGTTTTTCCCATCATTTTGTTTTTTTGTTCTCTGTAGTTTTTTTTTTTTAATGAAATATCTTCTAGCTTTTCCATGACATAGATCCACAACATTACAGCTTTTGACTGGCATGTCTCTTTGATTAGTGCATCTTTAAAGCCCATTTTAGCTTTAAAGATGAATTTAAAATTTAAAACTGGATTGATTTGCCAGCAGCCATCACAGAAAATCTGATTATAGTAATCTATTGAACTGGAATAGACAGTTCATATCGTGATGATAACCAGTTTTATTATTATCATGTATCCCTAGTTCTGTTTAATATTTACTCAGCTCTAGATTGACAATTGGATTGTTTTTAACCAGCCATTACAAAGTGTGTGAGTGTGTGTGTGTGTGTGTGTGTGTGTGTGTGTGTGTGTGTGTGTGTGTGTGTGTGTGTGTGTGCATGAATGTATGTATGTGTGACCTACATTTCTTTAGTCCTGCTGTAATCCTGAACTCTCCTCCATGATCCACACTATAAAAACAAATGACTGTCAAACTCAGCATATTAATATGAATAATTTAATAATCATTTTACATAAATTGTGTATTTAATTGAAGGACAAATAATCATGCAAGGCTTTTTATAAATTGTTTCTTTAAATTGCAAACATGAAATATCTGCAGCAGGTACTGTAAACATTTCCAAAATTAATAAATGTTAATATTGATTTAATTTTGTCTGTTCATCACATAAAGTGATTAAACAACTTCAGAAGACCTGAATTTATATCCTCTGATGAAGATGATTTGTGATTCTCTGTCTGTCCTGCTATATTTTATGTAGTTCCTACTTCACAGTCTCTATCACTGGGTGAAATCCTCAAACTCACCTTTACATTCAACATTTCAAGTGTTTTAATTCATAACTGATTTTCATCTATTAACTGCAGAAATCTATTGCTGTATCATGATGGGATGAGTTGTGAACAGGATTAGTGTTGAACATACTTGAGTTCTTCCAGTCTGTAGTTTGGATCAGAGAGCAGCTTGACTAATGATGGTCCTGGATGATTGTAGCTCAGATCCAGCTCTCTCAGGTGTGAGGGGTTTGAACTCAGAGCTGAAGCCAGAAAACCACAGCCTTCCTCCGTCACCATACAGCCAGATAATCTACAAACACACTCAGCAAAGTTTAGACTGCAGTACGTTTTTCATATCAGTCACCACTTCTCAAACGCCATGCTTATATTTTGTAAACAGCTACAAACCACACTGATATTCTGGAGATGCTCTTCCAATTCATAAATTGATTTTAGAGCTGGATGTAAGTGTAATTTACTTTGTGTTTTAGTTTCTTGATCACAGTATTCCAGACACGTATTTGTAGACTATTGGATAATTTGATTTATTCTGACCAGTGATGGGTGCTTCTTATGTGATGATAGCACAGACAGAACAGTGGCACTGTTGACCCACTTAGTGCACATAGTTTATAAGATATCTCAGTGACTATATGATGCTATATTACAGTTATTGCACTAAACTACATTTTTCATTTAGGACCTCATGTGAAAATGTAATGCCTAACAAGTTTCTCTTGTCTTGTTGAGTGAGTCAAGACTATTGACTGTTCCAACTGCATTGCTATTTAATTATCAGTAATGCAGAACAGAAGTCTTTAATTGCCTAACCAAGTGAACCTTTAATTATTATTGTTTACCTCAGTATGTTGAGTTCACAGTGTGAACTCTTCAGTCCATCAGAGAGCAGTTTCACTCCTGAATCCTGCAGGTCATTGTTACTCAGGTCCAGCTCTCTCAGTGAGGAGTTTGGTGATTGTATAGATGAAGACAAACTTTCACAGCACTGATCAGTGAGATTACAGCCATCAAGTCTACAACACAGGATGAAATATAATATAAAGAGAACAGGGTGGGTTCAAATATTGTTTTCTGATACTTAATAAAAAAGATTTTCTTTCATATTAATCCTAAAAACAACATGTTTAATTGTAAGAGCCAGATAGAGGATGAAAATTGTCATAAAATCTTAAATAATATCTTAATATTTAGCAGATATAGCTTAATATAGTTGACATATTTCCAGAAATGTTCATATGATTATTATTTTTAAATTGAATACAGTTTAAACTGAATATAGTGTAACAAAATCACAAAAAAAATTAAATAATAAATGTTTTCATAAAATTGTTACTAAACTGCTCATGACTTTTTTCTGGGTTTGACAGTTTACACGTTGTTTGGAGAGTCAGGAGGTGATGAAATGCTTTTGACATTAAAACAGTTTTTTTCTCTTCAAACAACTTTTGATTTCCTTTAAAATGTGTTGTTATGGCAGTTTCATCTTTAATTACATAAATACTACTCACAGAGCTTTTCTGCAGTTCAGCACAGCTGGTATCAGTCTCCTTCTACCCTCATCTGATGTGTTGTATTTCTTCAGATCAAACTCATCCAGCATCTCCTCTGATATTTGAATCATGTAGGCTATTGTTGAGCAGTGAGATGGAGACAGTTGATTTACTGTGTCATTCTCTGATTTCACAAACTCCTGAATCTCTCTGTACAGACTCTGATCGTTCATCTCCAGCAGACAGAAGAACAGATTGATGCATCTGTCAGCTGAGAGACATTTATCACCTTTGATTGTGCATTTAATGTACTGTGTGATTTTTTCAACGCTTTCTGAGCTGTTTACTGTGCATATCAGTAAGTCCTGTAAGAGTCTCTGATTGGACTCCAGTGAGACGCCCAGCAGGAACCGCAGGCAAAGATCCAGGTGTCCATTTTTACTCTTTAAGGATTTTTTAATCATTGCTTTTAGTAGCTCATACAGAGAGTTTTGCCAGCTGTAACCCTTGTATTCTTCATTCAGAAACAACTTTAGTGATTCTTTTTCTTGAATACATGGGCATAAAACACAAAGAAAGCAGCTAGAAACTCTTGAAAGCTCAGATGTATGAAACAGTAGACTTTCCTCTTATGAATCACAGATTCCTCCTTAAAGATCTCAGTACAAATCCCAGAATACACTGAGGCATCAGTGACGTCTATGCCGCTTTCAATCAGGTCCTCCTCATAAAACATCACATTGCCCTTCATCAGCTGATTGAAAGCCAGTTTAGCAAATTTCACAATCATGTCTGTATTGGACTTTAGCAGATCCTCTGGACCTCTCTGATCATATTTCTGATTCCTCATGTTGATCTGAGTCAGCAGGAAGTGGATGTACATTTCAGTCAGAGTTTGGGGGATTTCTGCCCCGTCGTCTTGTTTCAGGAGGTTTTGAAGCACAGTGGCTGAGATCCAGCAGAAGACGGGGATGTGACACATGATGTGGAGGCTTCTTGATCTTTTAATGTGAGAGATGATTCTGTTGGCTTGATGCTCGTCACTGATTCTCTTCCTGAAATATTCCTCTTTCTGAGGATCATTGAATCCCTGAATTTCTGTCACACGGTTGATGTATTTTGAGGGGATCTGATTGGCTGCTGCTGGTCTGGAGGTGATCCAGATGAGAGAAGAGGGAAGCAGGTCTCCTCTGATGAGGTTTGAAATCAACACACCCACTGATGAAGACTCATTCACATCACAAAACTTCTCATTATCTGAAAACGTCAGTGTAATTCTGCTTTCATCCAGACCATCAAAGATAAACACAACTTTACACTCCCCATAAATCTTTGATTCCAGATCTTGAAGTTCAGGATGAAAGTCCAGCAGAAGTCTGTGAAGACTGTACTGGTGATCTTTAATCAAGTTCAGCTCTCGAAATGGAAGAACAAACATGAAATCTACATCCTGATTGGCTTTTCCCTCGCTCCAGTCCAGAATGAACTTCTGCACAGAAACTGTTTTTCCAATTCCAGCGATACCTTTAGTAAGAACAGTCTTGATGTTGTCTTTCTCCTCATATCCTGGTTCTTGTAAGGGTTTAAAGATGTCATTGCAGTAGATTGGAGTGTCTTGTGTTCTGGCTGGTTTCTCCATCTGTAAAACCTCATGCTGTTCATTCACTCCTTCACTCTCTCCCTCTATGAGGTAGAGCTGTGTGTAGAACCTGTTCAGGAAGGTTTGATTCTCTTCTAGCTCAGTTCCCTCAAATCTTTCATACTTGCTCTTAGTGTTGGTTTTGTGTTGCTCTTTCACTCTCTGTCTGATGAGGGCCTGACAGTCGGAGTCAGCACAGGTCAGACGAGGCGTCACTGATCTGTTCACATCATCTTTCTTCATTCTGCATAAACATTGAAATGAACAGAAAAATAAAAAAGCTTAAACAGTACATATTATTGAAATAATAAATCATGTTTGCATCTGTGCTCGTGATTATTAGATTTCTACATTTTATACTGATCGCTGATCCCTTGACATCACAAAAAAGTATTACTCAAGGTTTATTTGTATGACTGAAACCAAGTTGAATGATGCACTGTAGACATGAAGGACAGACAATATGGAAAACTGACATAAAATACAGTAAATTTGATAAAAATCCTTATACTCACTCAGGGTCAGAGATCCCTGCTTCACCACTGAATTTAGGGGGCAGTTCTATGGATCTGTCACTCTTCATAGACACACAGCTGGGTTCTGGAGATGCTGCTTTGTGTATGTGAACATCCTCCTTCTCTCTCTTCTCATAAACACTCATTTTACAGGATTTGCTTTACAAATAGACAATATAAATACACTACTGAAATAACGTCATTTTTATGCAAAACAGTATTTCAATACATAGTAAAACAAAGTATTTTTTCCTGACAGACGCATAAACACATTCTTTTTTTTCGAACCGGCTGCTTGAATCAGTCTAAATATCTGAATCATGTATGACTGTGAGGACTATGATGTTTTGAACTTTTACATTTTAACTTTAATATCCTCAACACAACCCTGATTCTGTGATTCACAGCCAGTAGAGCTGCTAAAAACCCTGATGTGTTCATTTCATCTCTAAGAAAGCCCTTTTCACATTTACACCAGTTGCTGTAGGAAATATTTAGGGCTTTATTTAGTTTTTTGTTTCTGTTTGACAGCAAAAGGTCAGACTGAATTTGATCAACAAATAGTTGAGTGCTTATGAAGCCTATGAAAATACTCTAATGTCACAGTAAGACAGCTGTATAATGTAAATTTGTAACAAACAAATGAACAAATGAAGAAATGTGATCAAACTTACCTCTGTCTTAAAAAAGAAGAACATCAAACTAAATCTTCATTCAGTTCATAAATCCATTCAGTCTCTAGACAGCAGCATTTAACTCTGATTCACATTATTCACAAATAGGTTTTATCTCCTGATGAGTTTCGCTTGCTTCTTTCACAAAATGTCCTCTTGGACATTGAGTCTATTTTAATAGTTTCCCTTTCGAGTGTATCGACCTGGTTATATATTTACCAGATAGATAGGAAAACAGTGATAGCCGTGTGTGAAAGCAGGCCGAGTGTGGTCTTCATTTCCGAATACATTTAATCCAAAAACAAAGTGTGTTTACAGTAATGCTTTAACTTAACTGTGACAGATGACAACAACTTTTCTTGAAAAAGCTGAACTAGAACAAGCTCTGCTGCAAAATGACATGATTTTAGCTAATTAGCTAATGCTAACATTCCTGTGCTCTTCTCAAGTCTGAAATAAAAAAGTTATCTATGTATAAAGACTAATATATAATATAACTTTTTTAATGTGACCGTTTTTAATATATAAGGAGAGAGTGGGGACAGTTACAACACACAAACAATATATATATATATATATATATATATATATATATATATATATATATATATATATATATATATATATATATATATATATATATACATACATATATTTTATTTATTTACTTTATTATATTGTATATATATTTATAAAACGAATAGAAGAACGACAGCAATAAAATAGCTCGCAAAGAGTGATTGCATTAAATAAATATTTCTATAAGCGCGTGGCAGAGACCTCTGGTGGTGAGATGAACTTCCTGCAGATGGCTGACCCATTTGTACTTGAAATACCCTTTCGTGTATTCATTTAGCACACGTTTTTATCCATATCGACTTACGAAATGTGACCATTACACGCACATTTATAATCTAAAGTAAATAAACCACGGCGCTTTTCTTCTTGTTTGATGTGGCAACAGTAACCAAGGGAGGCGGGGCTAATCTTGTTGTTGTTGTTGCTGTTGGAAACGGTCGCGCCAGCAATGGCTGCTCACTGAGCTCGTCCATGGGTCCTCTACAGCAGATATGATTCGACTTCCTCGCGGCATTTTGTTGCACACAAAGTACGTTTATTTGGCAGAAACCGTGCATTTAGCAGCAGAATATGCAAAATGATATAGATTTGCTTGGCTTTCGAGGGGACGTGCAATACCGCGCGCTTGCAGTGATTTGTTTGTGTTTTCCGCTAACCGTGTGGGATTTAGCAAAGCTACAACATCAACAATCACCGATCCAAATATACGCATTGTGGCGTATCAGAATCGAATTAATAATCAGATTACATCGGAATTGGTTTACTAACTCAACGGCAGTGATATATTAGTTAAATTAGCATAGAATATCGGGGTTTTAGAGGCGTTTCTGTGTTGGCGGCAAAGCTAAATATTACATAATCTGCTTAGTATTCCTAGTAAGAATAACTAAACTCTTTCTACGTGGTTGTAACAAAATAGGCCATTAAATGCTGTCTAAATGTTGCGTTGGTCTTCTTGTAATGTATGATATATCAGTTTTAGGATTGTTGTTTCCAGAATGAATTTCATAGTTCACCAGAATGCCAGCAGGTCAGTAAAGATCGCTTGTATTTAATATATAACAGCTTTTTTCTTTGTCACTGATCTGCAAATCTCTTGTTTGACAGGTCAAAGTGATGTGAGGGCTAAGACCAAAGCTCGCTTTGATGAGGTGTTGAAGAGATACACAAACCCTCCCTCTGAGAAAAAGAAAGCCAAACAGATCACTGATCACTCCCAGGAAATTATTGCGGTTAGTAATAGTAAAAATAATCTTAATTTAACCAATAAAGCCAAAAGACAATTAACCCTGCTGCCTATTAGGTCTGCTACGTCTGTCATTTGAACTCCATAATCTTGTCTTCCAGCTTCAAACCTTGAAAAAGAACCTAGATTTAAGTAAAGACATTGAAGATGATGAAGCTATCCTCCATAACACATATGATCCAGCTCAGGGCAGCCCTAGATACACTAAAAACAGGCGCAGAGAGAGGGAAGCATCTGAAAAGACCAACATAAACAATTCTGTGAGTGAGGAGGAGCCCACGCTGACCGGTGGGAAAAAGAAAAGCAAACGAAAACTCCCACAACTTCTACCTCCTGTTCAAAACGAAGAAGACCACGACAGGAGGGCCGATGCAGAGATTGATGGAAAACGTACTAGGAAGACTAGGAAGGGAAAGAGTAAAAGTGAGAATGATGTCGGCAGAAAGAAAGAAGACACGGAGACAGAAGATGATTATCTGCAGGCGTACCAACATCAGATCTCGCAGGAGGACGAGACGGCTGGGAAGAAGATGACGCGGAAGAAAGCCGCGGAGAAGCTTACGGAGAGCCAGCCGCTGAACAATGAGCTGGAGAAGAAAAAGAAGAAGGTGAAATCAAACAAACATGATGGCGATAGAAGGTAAAAAAAACCAATGCATATTCATAAATGATAACAGTTAATGCTATATATATTAGATGGTGATGCTGGGGCTGTAGAAATTAGACATTTTATCTTTAATCAAAAGGTTAAAAGTGCAGTTAAGCACAGTGTGAGTAGAGTAACGTGACTTCAAAACTCGAAACGTTTTTTTAAGGTGATAAGCGTGATGGATTTTCCTCATCATTTCATTTTTGCCTTTTTATTTGCAGGCAAACTGAAGAGGGTAACCAGATAGAAAATATCCAGGATAGTGCTGTGGAGGAGTTCAAGGAGGACACAGTCAAACCCAAAGTGAAGAAGAAAAAGAAACGAAAAGAAGGTATGATAGGCTGTAATTGCCATAACATAAAATCGTTTCTTAATTTTAATGTCTATAATCAACATTAATATAAATATGAGATTTGCAACATTTCCACAATTTCTAAAATAACGTGTATAATATAGCTGCATTGGGTTGTTAATCTTTTGGTTTCCACCATATTCTCTTAATATGTTTTGTATGCGATATTAATGTTGATTGTGTTTATTTCTGGTTGTAGTGGCTGTTGAGGAGGAACAGGCAGAAGAGAAGCGATCCTTTGACGACAGTCTGGTGCTGGGAGTTTATATCCACAGGACAGACAAGCTGAAGACAGACCTGATGGTGTCTCATCCTATGGTCAAAGTTCACGTGGTTGATGAGGTCACTGGACAGTATGTGAAGAAGGAGGACAGGTTTGGGTTGTTTTCACCGCTAAAACCAAAACCTGCTAGAACCATTTGGTTTATAATCTTCATACCATGTACAATCTGATTTATTCTCAGTGTTTTTATTCGGTTTTCAGCCATCGTCATGTTTCATCCTTCTATGAGCAAGAAAACATCGAGCACATCCTGCCCATCATAACCCAACCGTTTGATTTCAAGAAACACAAAAATACAGTTCCAGAATGGGAGGAACAGATTATCTTCAATGAGCGCTTTGGATACTTTCTTCAAGAGGACGATGAGAGTCCTCGTGTGATATTGTTTTTTGAGGTTTGTGCACGTGAATACGTTTAAAACTATATTTGCATTCTCAGAACAAAATAATGGAATAACTAAAACACTTTTGTGTTACAGATTCTGGATTTCATTAGTATGGAGGAAGCACGAACAAACGTCTCTGTTGACCGACACGATAGGGGTTTCCGGAAGATTGCTTGGGCTTTTTTGAAGGTACCGGCTTTTACTTTAATCTTTGGTGTGGTTAATAATTTTTTCACAGATGTTTGGTTTTTTAGTATGTCAGCTTTATAGATTTCACGTAACTGTGTACTTCACGAGTTGTGGATTATATTCCAGTTTGCTATTTCTTCTAGCTTGTAGGAACCAACGGCGTCTTGAACGTCGACACCAAACTGCGTCTACAACTTTACTGTTCTCCTCCACGTGCAAAGAAACAGCCACAAACAGTTGAAGTGTTCCAGTGGTGGTCAAAGTACCCAAGAAACAAATACGCATCAACCCTCTACGTCACAGTGAAAGGCCTCAAACCACCAGAGCATGTAGGGACACGTTTTGAATTTAAAAGCCACCGAAAATGCTCAAATCTGTGCTTATTGAAGTTCGATTTGGACTTTTTGTTGAACAGGTGGACCCCAGTATCCGGTCCATGATGGCTCTCCAGCAGGAGCGTGGAACTACCTCCTACAGTGAGCTCAATACTGAGATGACCAATAAAACCAGCACACAGATACTGGAGAGCAAATCAGAAATCATTAAGTGGAGCCGCATACCTGGACAGGTATTTTATTTGCTTTATAGTCAGTAAGCCTCTTGTTTAACCTAATACTAATAATTCTTATCATCTGTTTAACAGGTGTGTCGCATTCCGAATAAACCAATGCATTCCTTCCGTGGAGGTCAGATGGGCTGCTTTACTCTGCGTTTCTCTCATGATGGACGTGCACTAGCCGCTGCATGCGCAGATAGAGATGCGTTTCCAATCATTAGTAAGTCATTTGTTGCTATACATGTTGTCTTTGTCTGTAATGTATTTTTATTAAACATAAAACTTGCTAGTTGACGAAGTTACAATTATGTAACTTTTTACAATTTTATTATTTGATTTATTAAGAGCATATGTGGAATATTTGTATTTACCATTACTATCATTATTAGTATTACCATATAGTATACATTTTTGAAGGGAACTGTATTAAATGTGGTGGAAAACTTGATGAAAGGAAATGGAAAGACGTGATGTGTGGCCAGGTATGCATTTAATGAAATGCCTCTATTTTTAGTATATGAGATTCCGTCTGGGAAAGTTCTGGCATCCTTTAATGGCCATCTGAGTGTGGTATATGATCTCTGCTGGTCCAGAGATGATAACGGACTGTTAACTGCATCCTCTGATGGAACAGTAAGGTAAAAAAAGCAAAATGATTACCCCAAAATGATAATTACATCACAAATATGAGTGAAAGTGTCATCATTTTTTGCTTTCCTTTTTTTTGTTTTTTTTAAGAGTGTGGAATGTTGAACGACTCCAGAGTTTCGCTCATAAAACTCTTCCTCACCCTTCATTCGTGTACTGCGCCCAGTTCCACCCGCAAACCCAGAGTCTGGTGGTGACGGGGGGTTACGACGGGGTGCTGCGGGTCTGGAATGTACACGTGCAAGACGTGAACGGGCAACTTCTGCAAGAGTTTGACGGGCACAAGACTTTCATCAACACATTGTGTTTTGATCCAGAAGGTACAGAGGAAATTGACACATTAACGGTCTGGAAGTGATGTTAAAGCTGTGATTTGAGATGTTAGCGGCACATACATTTCATACATTTAAATGTAAAAAAGTAATATGTTGCTCTTCGCAAAGGAAGCAAAATGTTTTCTGCGGACAATTCTGGCCTCATTATTGTGTGGGGAACCAAGGTGATGCCCGGGTCTCGCCGAGGACTGACCAGTCAGTGGTGCATTGAGAGGGTATGGATTCTCGAATGCTGCGTAGAAGAGCTAAATAAATCACAATTTGAAATCATAATTTGAACAAATGTAATAATTTGCAAATGAAAATGTCCTCTTCAGGAAATTAAAGAGGCGGATCTGAACGGAATATCCATCAACTCATTAGAGGTGCATCCCAACGGAAGACGACTTTTAATTCATGCCAAAGACAGCGTTTTAAGGGTCATGGATTTGAGGATGTAAGTATCTACCTTTTTTATTTAAAAATATTTAATGCCATAATGTTATATTATTTCATTTTGGGCAAGAAAATAAGTTGGGGAAATTTTGATAAGAGATTCCATGTTGACTTTTTTAAAAGTGCATTTGTTGATATTACCAGTGATTTATAGGGGAGTACTCAAATAAATACAAATATCAAATTAAAACCAAGACTTGTTTTGCAGTCTTGCAGTGAAGAAATACATAGGTGCCACAAACTACAGGGAGCGAATCAACAGCACATTCACTCCCTGCGGAAGCTTCGTGTTTTCAGGCAGTGAAGACGGACTGGCGTATGTGTGGAACTCTGAGACAGGTTCGGGGTTTCTTTTGAGTCACTTCAGTTTGAATAAAAATAAAAAACCAAGTGGAGACTGAACTGGGACATGTGTTGTGCAGGTGACCAGGTTGCCGTGTACTCAGAGCTGTGCTATACATCTGCGCTTCGAGCTGTAGCTTTCCACCCTCATGAGAACATGGTGGCCTTCTCTTCCTTCGGCCAAAACCAGCCCATCCATCTTTATCTGTATGACCGGAAGGGTGAGTAACTCTAAAATGACTCAGAAACCACCGGTTTGTACGTTTTTAGAAATGTCTTAAAGATCAGCATTTTGTGCTTGTACGCAGTGGCTCAGATGGAGGTGGAGAGTTTGAGAGGCTTGAGCCGGTCAGAGAACCTGGAGAGTAAGATGGGCAGGAATTCCTCAGAGGTCACGGCCTTCCAGAACACTTCTGTCATGAGCATGGACCAGTTCGCCAGCACAGCTCGTGTGTCCCTAAAGATGCAGCGGGTCAAACAGAAACTAGACTCTGTACTGGTAAACACGATGATGGTTATATTAAACTATGAAACAAAAAATGAATCAATCTTTGATGGTAGCTTGAGAAAAGTTGAATTCGTTTTAAAAGCATAAAGGCTTTTAGTTTGAATCAGTTGGAAGGTTTTAAAGGCCTGATATTACTATTAGTATAATAATTCAGTCAATAATCTGTGAGCTATACTTTTATTTTCTTCCAGGAGCCCCATCGAAGTTCTCCTGGTGTGGATATATATGAACAAGGCAAGTGAAAATTATAATATTTGTTCATATATTTCTAATGTATGAACAATGAATTCTGTTGTAATTTGACACAAAATATATTTTTTTTAAGGTGGCATGTCTTACTTGGGAAGGAGCCAGGAGGTGAATATTTGTTCTATTTGTATATTATTTTTTATATTTTAACTATGTTTATCGATTGTAGTAAAATTATTCTGCCTTAAATCGATTTATTGCAGTTGACTGCTTCAGTTTATTCCTTGAAATGATTTTACAGTGATTAAAAATTATTTGCTGTGGGATTGACAATTAAAATTTACTACAAGAGCACTCATATTTTTATATATTAAAAACCGAAACCATATTACAATGCTTTCATACTAAAGCTCGGTCCTACATTGACCTCTTGTTATTGTGTTTTTTTTCAGGGCCTGGCCTCGTATCTTCCTCCTCCGTCTCTGCTGTCTCCTCACTCCAAACTACAGATGTCCACGTCTCTCAGCGCTCAACTCATTCCACAGGCCACACTCACCTCACACAGTAGTATGTTCTCAACATCATCCTCTGTATTGTATGTAGGATAACCCGAGCATGCACTGTTTTAAAAGCACATCTCTCACTACAGGGTAGAGAAGATGAAAATACACTTTTCAATTTACAAACTAAAATCACATGTCATTAGGTCTTTAAATAGTCCTCTCATCTCACAGGTGGTTACAGTCCTGCTGGGCAGCCCATTAGAAGAACTCCATCCCTCAAACACCAGAAAGTAAGACAGTGTGACCTGTTTTTGTATTACAGTACAATTCGAAAGTAAACTTTAAAAAATATTCTGTAAAGACACATAGTTACAAAACATTCCTGTTCTTGAAAAAAAAAGGTTATTTTTAACTTTCTGTTAATAAAATTGTTCAAAAGAAAATGTCATGCTTTCCACAAAACTGTTTTGAACATTGATCATAAAAAGCAATGATTGTTGAGCTGCAAACCAAATTATTAGAATAATTCCTGAAGGATCATGTGACCCTGGAGACTTTAGCTTTGCATCACAGGAATAAATTTCTATTTTAATGTAAAATTGTAAAAATATTTCACAATATTTCATCAAATAAAATGCAAATGCTTGAAGTTTTTTCAATTATATTTTTAATTTTTGTAGTTTTGTCTGGCAAATTCCACATTAATATTCTATTGTATCAATCTAAACAATGTTTTGTGTCTGCAGAGTTTACTGGATTATGAATTCTCTCAACAAGCAGAGACAGATTTTGGGCAAATCCATCAAACGGTAAACTTTTAATATGTTTTACAATAAATGTGGAATTACTTGGGAGTCAGTTAATGACCTCTTGTATTAAATGTTCTGTAGGTTGTGTCTTTATACGAGTACAGAGCCAATCGATCAGATGAGCTGTCGATACGCCGTGGTGATGTGATCCACGTGCTGTACAAAGACAACGACAGCTGGTGGTTTGGCCGACTGGTCAGTGGACAGGAAGGATATTTCCCAGCGTCCTATGTGGCTGATGAAGGTTTGTAAACGAGGTTTAATGACCAAAAGCATGTGTATGGTATTATATGATCTAAATCCATGTTTATCTCCCATAGGGAGTTTTGATGAAGAGCTCTCAAGCGCTTTAGAAGCACAGCCATCACCGTTAGATCAACCTGAAGGAGTTGAGCGTGCAACACCAGTCCAGGTCCAGACTTATTATCTATTCCTCCCATGAAGTTAGTGAAACTTCATAGTTTGACCCTTATGTTCTCTGTACCTGCAGCTGTCTGCAGCCATCAGTGCCTCTGGAGAGCTGAAGATCATCTCCGAGCTGGACACTGACCCCGAGGCGTCCTCCACCGTGTATGAATTAACTGTCATCTGAGTACTTGTATTCTTGAGCACGTAATTATATTATTTTCTTCACAGAACAAAGAAGAAGAAGAAAAAGGTGAAGCGGAGTGAAGTTCCCTCTGATCTGCCTCGTGTCCCGTCTTCAGATCGCGAGATGTCTTCAGCATCTTCCAGAAGGAGGAGACCTCTTCCCAGACTAGGCCAAGCCAACGGTGCGTTTGAAGGTGAAGGACAGAACCAACGTGATTAAATCTGACTGCTAATATTTACCTCTGTTATGAAGGAACTAAGGACATAGAAACAAGTGTTTTTTGGTAGTTGGCCTTATTTAAAAAATATATATATTTTTGTAATTTTGATACTGATTTGTATTATGTAGTTGTACAAGATGAATTAATTTTTACTGTGTTTCTGTACAGTATTTTGTGTACTATTGTAGTATTCTTACATTTTTTTAATTTAAATTACAATTTTTAACATAACAGCAACCAGCAGTAATCGTAATGACATTGAATATAAATATGTATTTTATTCACATATCAGAGAAGGGAATAAACTGTGGTATTTATTTAATACCAGAGTTAATGTATGCAGTTGGTTAAATATATTTTTCTGTATCACAAATGAATGCAAGAGTTCAAAATGTTCCAGTTTTAAACATATTGTCGTGTAAAAAGAATCTCTGCAGTGTTGAAAGGATCGATATTTATGCAACGGCTCCAAAGAATCGAATGATCTCATTGCTATGAAAACACTAATGCGTATTGTAAAAATGTGTTTTGTAAAACTGTACATAATTATTTGTAAATCTGTAAAAGCAGGTACAATGGGGTCAGTCACAAACTCGGGCTTGATGGGTAATCTGTGTTAAGTAATATTTAAATGCAAATCCCACATTCTTGCACTAGTCCAAAACATTTCTAAAAACCTCAACAAGACTTCAGAAATAATCCAGTGTACTTTACTGAAAGACACGCCGTATATGAGGTAATGAATTATGTACACAAGGCATTATTTTCAATTCACTTAAAAAAAAATGTACACCTTTTTTTTAAATGGATCATATTACATCTAAAGTTAATCATAGTTACTAAACAATAAGTAAGCCAAAAAAATAAGGCAAAAAAAATAAACACACTTAAGTGTTTATCAAAAGGCACAACTCAGATATGTTTAGTGTAAATGTCAGCTTGTTATTATGCATTAAACATCTCCTCTCTTAGTTCTATCTTATAGGACTTTTGAATTTACATTGTAAATGTTCACTGAAATCCTGCATAAAGATTAAACTGATCTTATAATACATATAGTAGACGTCTATGTTGTTAAACTGACCTCTGCGTTCTTCTTTTAGCAGCAATATGATTAGGTTTGTGCTTCCATTTAAAAGCTTGCAGGGGCTTATTTCACACGAGATTATCTGTTTTAGGGAGAAGAGGGGATTTTTCTCCTTGAGATGAAGATATGTCCGTCTCGTTTGCCATTTGTGACCTGAAACGTAAAAAGAGATGATGCATTATCAACTATTTTCTGGTTATACCACTTTTACCAACATAAGAATTACTTCACAGAATGAATGCCTTTCAAATATTTATATATTTAAAATATTAGTACATTTACTATACTGCTAAATAAAGCAATACAAATATATAAAAAAATGCTTACTTCTTTTGTATGTCCTCTATTGTAAAATATATGACTTGTAGTAAGGCCTAAAAATTTTTGGATAAAAAGTCAATAAATTAACATTTATCATCAAAGTTCATACATAATTAATTGTTAGAGAAAAGCATATATATTATAAAAAAATGGAGCGTTACGCTTTTATGTTTTTCTTACAGCGAGGAAGGCGAGGGCGCCTTGAACCCCTGCGCTCCATTCGAAGTTGAGCGCTTGTGTGACGTATCCTCCGATAGTCGGCCCAAAAAACATCCTTCAGCATGAAAAAGATCATTCAGGTTTCGCAAGGAGGAATTCTTGCATATTGCATGTAAACTTTATTTTAATACACACCCAGCAGACCATATCGCAGAGAACAAGCCTGACACCAATCCCAGCGTACTCAAGCCTTCCTCAAAGCCATTTTCGCTGCAATGCGAGGAACTTGTGTCAGTATTTAGTAGAGGTCTGTATTGTTGTATTTTTATTCAAACCATTTCAGGAATTTAGTGTGGCGTAACAGTGAATTAGACACTGTAGTCTCTTAAACGGCCTAACGTGAAATAGGAACTAGGGGTGGATTTGTACGGTGCATTTGTCTCACTGTGCACAAGCGATCATCTCGGCAAAGGTGGGGATACAGGTCATACAGAGAGAAAAGCCCACCACGATCAGCATGAGGACGGTGAGCCAGAGCTGACTGAACGCACAAAAATGATTAGTGCTGCTTTAATGTAACGCAAAAAGCTGACTAACTGGCATTCAAAAAGTTAGAATGTTTCACCTTCTAATATGGAAAACTGGAAGTGGGCCGAGGAAACAGAAGCTAACCGCGGTGGCCATTCCTCCAACCACCATCATCCATTTCCTAATGGACTACACCGAGAATCGTAATACAGCCAGAGATTAAGTTGTTTATTTATTAATAAATAAAACCTGAATTATGCTTATTTTTCAAAGCAAACCATATTCAAATAATATAAAAACATGCTAAAATGTTAAATAGAAATTTAAATATTTACTGCCAAATGATTAATCGTGATAATATCGTGTAATGTGTTTTATTATATATATATATATATATATATATATATATATAATAAAAATACACATCATATTATCACTATATATATATATATATATATATATATATATATATATATATATATATATATATATATATATATATATATATATATATATATATAAAAATATATATGCAAGTGTGTATTTAATACATACAAGTTTTTTTTTAAATCAGATTTTTCAGTTGTCACTCTAAAAATGTTGATAACTGTTTAAATATTGACTTACAGGATATTTATCACTGATCACACCAAAGATGGGTGACGCCGCTCCATATGGCAGTGAAAGACCAATCATGAGCAATCCCACCGAACCAGCACTGAGATTAAGCTGTTCAAAAAAAATACGTACAGAGATGTTTTCTGTTAACATATAAAAACTGAAATATTTTATGAACTTTACAGCGCAAATCTTCATAACCTTTTCTATGGCAAATATGGACAGTGTTGCATCCAGGAAGCCAAGTCCTGAACTCAACGTGAACACCACAAAGCAGATGAGAAGGATCTTTATTCTGGTACACAATCTGAGGAAGGAATTCTGGGAAGGCACAGCATCTATATTTGAATGAAATAAACACATGTCTATCTCCATGGCTGGAGGGCGAACAATAACAAAAGCGGACGCGGGGCAATTAAATCCTTGTGACATAACTTAACTAGGATTATGCCAAATGGAATAAACTTAAATTAAATTATTAAAAACATGTAATTACCAAAGCTTGGTAAAATCCACAGATTGAGAGGCACTGTTGCAAACAGAAGACATCCTGTGAAAACGAATGGGATTTCGTATCCAAATGACTGATAGAGCCAGCCGCCCAATGGAGGCCCCAATATCAGGCCAAGACCTGTAAAAATCTCCATGAAGCCCTGAGAGAATTAAATATCGCCGTAGAGACGCATTTATTAATTACACAAATATTAAAACCATAAGAACAGTTCTGTTTGTATGCCCCGATCGTGAGAAACCAAACAACCAGACAGACTGAATAACTGAATCTAAAGATGATTCTCTTGAGAAACAGCGCATCTTTTGTGACGTGCAATAATGCTTCCTTTGTCGCTTTACTCCAAAACACCATTACTGCACTGAAAAACAAGCACTGACCGCAACTCACCAAAACCGTCGCTATGTTGTCGGGGAAAACTTTTGCTGAAACCGCAAAAGATGACGTGTCGGCGGCGGAAAAGCCGATTGCGTTTATGCACCGTGTGATAAAACAGAGCACTATGAAAACTGTGCCATCAGACACTTGGTCGAGAAACCTGCAAAAGAAATGATGAAATATTAAACATTTCTAAATACGTATTTGACCAATTTTCCAGGCCCTTTTTAACATTTAGCCACAATCCGGCATGTAAATAACCTTAAAGTCAGTAGACATAGACTAACGGCTAACTTTAACACGCAATAAAACACTGCAGATTCACTGACCCGAAGAGCACAGTACATCCGCTTGATACGAACAACCCTGCCACAATCATAAACTTGGCTCCTATCTGGACAATCTGAAACAGAGGTCAAATGCACTGATATACTGCGATTCACAATAGAAAACTGTTGTTTATCTTCTGAAATAATGATTAACGTACATATTTTCCAAGCACCAATGAGCCCACCAAAGTGCATAATGCATAGATTCCAAATATTAAACCAATCATGGCTTGACTGACACCTTTCTTCTTTGCCTAGAGAGAATGAATCACATTGAAATTAATTGTTATCCTACTGGAAGTTAGCATGGTTTAAGGAACCTTAAATGTACTAAGCACAGTACTTACAGCAAATTATATTTCATACTGTTGATCAGACAAATCATATTTTAAATCATAAAATATCAACTTTGTACCTCATTTGGGAAAAATGGTCCCAGAATGGAGTAACAGATCATTGAACTGAAGTTTATGGAAGCCATTGCAATAAGTGTTAATATCTGTTGTCTGGACATTTTAGTGGCTGGAGCCTCTGGTTGTGAAGAATCACCTAGATGAAGTTAACATGAATATACTGATCAGTAAATGAACTATGTAAAATGCTCGAGAATTAGTTGTCATTGGCAAACGTGCTAAACGTTCAAAACTCACAAACGATTCAAAACGCTGCTAAATTCGGATCACCCAACAACAATTAACAAATAAAACATATCTACATACCCGTATCTTCATCGATATCCATGGTCAAGCCTCTGAGATCTTTAACCGCGTGCTTAACCTGTCAGCTAAGGAACACAACGGCGAGTGAACGGTGTCCGATTCTCAAAAGAATCATTCTTTTGAACTGAATCTTTTCAATGATTCGGTCGAACCGATTCGCGAACCGATCACTCAACCAATGATTGATATTTTTCGTAATATTGTAAACATTACAGAACTGGTTAGTCAGGAATTTCCAGTGAGAACAATGTTAAGCAATAATTTTATCGAATGTTAACCTAATACAGTCCAGTATTCTTTTTAATAATTTAATTAATAAAATAAAAAATTAAATCCAAAAAGTAAATGGTAAAATGGTTGGTATTGACACCAAAACGTTGAACTTGTTGGCAGCTAATATGTCCAAAAAACCTTGATTGAGATTATTTTACAGCATCAATAATCAACACAGATTCCATCAAACTAGTTTGATTTTATTTCATGACTTTAAGCCTACTTTGCACAGACATTCTAATGCTTTTCCAAGACACCCTTGAATTACATTTTGTAAATGTACATTAGAATAATTAAGCAATAAAGCACAGTTAAAGCCTCACATTCCACATAATTTAATCTGGGCCTGAATATCCCAGTACAAAGTGGCTAGAAATAACTGCAACTGCAAATCATCAAAGCATACAACATCAAGAATAATCAAGAAGTGTTTAAAACGTCAACCATATCAACACTATCTCACTCTGAACCACTGTTTGGCTTACAACAAAAATGTGATTAAAACTGATGAAATTACTGGAAAACATCAGAAACTAAGCAACAACAAACAAATCAATTATTTGATTTGCCATTAGAACTATTAAATATTGATGCAGGATATTAAACATTAACACATTAAATATTTGAAACCAATTATTAAATATAATTATTAAAAGATGTCCCTTTACATAAATCAAACCTGGGTTAACTATTAAACTTAGGATAGAGGAAAAACTCTTACGTATCAGCTTTCAGTTTCATTTAGATTCCATTCATTGCATAATATACAGTGTGTTAAGTTTGATTCATATATAGTGATATAAGACATTTTTGGCAAAATTAATGCATACTATATAGTTCGTGCTAAAGTGACATGGACGATATGAGTACATTTTCAGGTACATCTAACTACAGCACTTTTCTGTCATGTCACTTACATGACAATGACAATATAATATTATATATTTGAAGGTAATTAAAAATTGTTCAAACCTTTCTGTTACTGTTGACATTTAAAAAGCAAATATTCATTCAAAAAGGACATTACTGAGATACTGCAATAACACAGTGTGCAAATGATGCAATATAACATAAGACATTTTGTGAAGAAAAAGTTCAATTGAATTTAAAACCATAAAAATGCATTCTTTGTAGTGGCACAATTGGGAAAATATGATTATAACTTGAATATATTATCTCTGCTTCACTTCATGGAAGTGACTTACGGGATGAGAACATTCAAACATACAGTAAGTTGTTATTCCCCCTCTAGATTTTCATTGGTTACTGACCACAAGCAATAATCAAAATCTGTCACTCTACAATGATTATACATAGGAAATCTAAATTTGGCACATAAATCTCAGGTACAAACATAAAAGGAGGTGGGGAAATCGAGGGAAAAAAATAAACAAAGCCCACAGTCTAACATTCAACTTTAGTAGTTATCTTTATATTTAAATCACACCATTATATGCTAATTAAATACATGGAAAAAAATCAATGAAAGTGACTTCATAAATAAAATAATATTCCATCAATACACAAATATTAACTTTTTTCAGATGTGCACCACCTTTTAGGTGGAACCTTATATCAGCTTGTACCTCTGTTAACAAAAGGTACTTTAAAGCACTAAATCTATTGTTGAACCACCTGTCTACGTCTTGTGTACGCTCTGCCTGAGAGTGACCAGATCTCTCGCCTACTAACTGGCATTGCACAGACGTTATGGCAGCAGAGAATGTAATATTTCTCACAATCTGCAATTAACAATAAACTCTTTTTCAGTCCATCTGTTCCCAAGGACAAGATTGCTGGAGAGGTTTTCTATTTTAGTCTCTGAGTTACATTGGCCAAGGCCACAGCAAATGCCTGTACCGCTGAGAATGGATACTGAAAATCCAGGATATATGCATTACCATCAATTCTTCCAAACTGCATCACCTGTAATAGAGAATTATGGGGTTAGTTGCAGGGTAATGGTTGCGGGGTAGATGTTTATTACTCAGGGCAATCCTAATCCTGGGGACACCCCGCTTTGCACATTTTCTGTCTCGATTATCTGACAAAGAGTTTATTTCATGGAGCTGTCTTCTAATGAGCTGATGTTCTGAATCGGATGTGTGAAATAAGGGAGACATGCATGTGCAGAACAAGGGACCAGGCTTAAGAACCACTTCTCAAATAAATAAAATCACTTACCTGGCGTCCATCAAGCTCGATCTGAAAGTTTTTGGCTGACTCCTGTGTCACCCGTCCTCCAAAGTCAAGCTGGTAAACCTGGGTGGCTTCGTTCCACAATGGCTGCTTGTTGGCCATGACATAGACAAAGCCTTGGCTGCCAAGACTACGATCCTCTCTCTCGTTGGCTTTACGGCACTTGATTTCCTCAAGTTCGTTTGCTGTACGCAGATTGCGTTTGCTCTTCCATCCTTTCTTGCTGCTCTGGCTTTGGTTCATCAACTCGTCGCCACTGATGAAGAGTTCAGGCTCACTCTCTGAGCTGTCCTGGAACTCATTGGAGGTTCTACTTAATTTCTTGGCCTTGTTCAATGGCTCTTTCTGCCCTTTAGGTTTCTTCTTTTCCCTGCTGCCCAGTCTTGGGCTAGAGATCAGGGAATTGAAATCAGAGAGTGTGCGACTCTCTTTTTTGGATTTACCTTCAGAAACTCCAGACATATTGGCCTCTTCTGCCCTACTGTCAAGCCTCTTACGTGCTTTCTTGCTGAACCTCTCTGCTCCTTGTGGACTCTCACTAAGAGAAGACTGATCCTGAAAGCTCTCTCCAGATTCTGCAACCACATCTGAAGTACTCTGATGGTTTAGGAGCTCAACGGGTGGAGGAGGAGGAGGGAGAGGAGGTGGAGGAGGAGGTGGTGGTGGAGGTGGAGGTGGTGGAGGCGGAGAGAGAACCGGCTTCTCCAGGGCTTGATGGGTCTTACTAGGCAGTGTGGCGGAATGGTCTGGCATTGGAGGACAAGTACTGTATGTGCTCCAAGGATGCAAGCTCATTGGATGTAGCTGAAGGTTGTTGCATGAGCTAGTCCCTGGGTACATGGGAGGCAGGGTGCAACAACCTAGATTGGTCAGATTTGAGGGATAACCTGGGGGTAGGACTAAAGTTGGGTCTGGTTGGCTGAAAGGGCTAGATGTTACCATGTCATTGGGGCCACATGATTGTGCAGGACTCTGCAAAGGCTGTAGTTGAGGTCCACCATGCCCTAAAACTGATGGGAAGTGTGAAAGGGATAACTGATAGGCTGAAGGCAGGGTCATAGAACTGGGATTAGGGGGAGGTTTTGTTGAAAGGACAAAAGGTAATCGGGTCATGTCTAAGTGCTGTGGCTGGCTAAGTAAAAATGGTGGTGGTTTATGTGGTGGTGCTGGAGGTCCAGGCAATAAATTTTGCTCTTGAGGTATCCAGAGTTGTTCTGCTGCAGGGGAGTCCCACTGGTAAGGTGGAGGCCTTTTGACTGTCAAATTGACTTCTCCAAGTGTTAAATGCCGCACTGACTTTTCAAGATGGCACTGCTGACTTAGTGTCTCGTCTTCAGTAAAGGCAGAGTTCACATAGACAGTTCTGTCTCTACTGTTGTCAATCGGACTCAGGAGGTTATATGAGGACTGGGAGGCTAAAGGTGAGGCACTTTTGGAGTGCACAATTATTGTGCTGTGTTGAGCCCCTTTTCCAGGTGGGAAGTCTTGCCTAACCACAGTACCTCCAGCAATTCCACTGCTGTTGGTGCCACCACCAGTAACACTTACACTAGTGCTGCTGCTATTACTGCTACACTGAGTGCATGTATACAAAGCCGTAGGTATTCTTGGCTGATAGGACAGCGTAAGGGAACCATTCATTTTGGATTTAGTCGGTAGAGTCCTCACTGAATCTACCATTTGAGAAACCTTCAGGGTTGGTTCCCTGCGATCGCGGCGCAAAGTAGCATGAATCAAACTGCTGTCAATTCTTTGCGTGGGACTTCTGATTGTGTTTATTTGACTAGATGTGTCAGGATAAGGTGGTGGGTCTCCACTAGGTATGGAATATCTAGGCACTGAGAGGCGACTAAGAGTTGCTGAGCTGTATGGCAACTGGACCTTCTTGTTCTCAGATGAAGTTACTTTCAATGTAGCAGAACTGCCCATTCCTTGCATGCCATAGGCATTTTGGTTTCTTAAAAGGCGTCTCCTTGGACGACACACTTCTTCAACATTTCCGCTGCTGTCAAAAGTAGTGATTCTTTCATAGCCTAGTGGAGTTGGGTACTGGAGGCTAATTGGGTGAAGAGAGAATTCATCCTTAGTTAAACATGGATCTGCTGACAGCGTGGTGCCATTCTCATTGCTAACAAGAAGACCAGGAGGGGCTGTAGTGGGTGGGGCAGCCGCAGCAGATACTACTGTACCTGGGTAAGGTGGTGGAGGATTTACTTTGCGCATCTGTATCTCAATGGTGTCAGTTTCAATAAAAGACTGTGGTCGTGAGGGAATCTTCAGAGGGAGGACTTGTTCTCCTCTTTCTGGAGGCTGGTCTGGATGAGGAATTTGAGGCAGTAGCTGTAACTGATGCAAGGATAGAGTAGCATACCCTGAAGGCGGATGTTGAAGTGACATTTGCATTTTAAGCTGCTGCTGCATTTGCTGATGCTGTCTTTGCATTTGTTGATGCTGCATCTGTATTTGTTGATGCTGCTGTTGAAGTTGTTGTTGCTGCTGTCTCATTTCTTGTATTTGCTGTCGAATTTGTTGCTGCTGCTGTTGCATTTGTTGCTGCTGCTGTTGCATTTGCTCATGCTGAAGCTGCAATTGGTGCTGCTGCTGTTGAAACTGTTGTTGATGCTGTTGATGAATTTGTTGTTGATGCTGCTGCACTTGCTGTTGAATCTGCTGTTGCTGCTGTTGCAGTTGCTGCTGTTGGATTTGCTGCTGATGCATTTGCTGTTGATGTTGTTGCAGCTGCTGTTGATGCTGCTGTTGCAGTTGTTGATGTTGCTGTTGAAGTTGTTGTTGTTGTTGATGCTGCTGTTGCAATTGCTGTTGATGCTGCTGTTGCAGTTGCTGTTGATGCTGCTGTTGCAGTTGTTGTTGTTGATGCTGCTGCTGCTGCTGCTGCAGGTGTTGTTGCTGCTGCTGCTGCAGTTGTTGTTGTTGATGTTGCTGCTGCAGATGTTGTTGTTGATGCTGCTGCTGCAGTTGTTGTTGTTGTTGATGTTGCTGCTGCAGTTGTTGTTGATGCTGCTGCAGTTGTTGTTGTTGATGCTGCTGTTGCAGTTGCTGTTGATGCTGCTGTTGCAGTTGTTGTTGATGCTGCTGTTGCAGTTGCTGTTGATGTTGCTGTGTTTGCAGTTGCTGCTGATGTTGCATGTGTTGCTGCTGCAGCGACTGTTGATGCAGCTGCTGTGACTGATGTTGCAATTTCAGATGATGCTGCTGTGGTTGTAATTGCTGTTGATGTTTAGATTGTTGATGGTCTTGTTGCTGCTGCTGTTGTTGTTGTTGTTGTTGTTGTTGACGTTGTTGTGGCAGATGATGTGGAGGAGGAGGAAGAGTTCCACTCAGGATATTACTCATTTCCAGTCCACTGAAAATCACCTGTCCAGGGTTGGAATATCTGGTTGGCACAGTGTACTGTGCTGTCACAGTATCCTGGCTATGTTCAGATACTGTTGCATTAGCTGCTGCTGCTGTTGCTGCTGCGGCTGCAGCTGCAGCTGCTGCAGTGGCAGTGGCAGTGGGATTGGTAAGGACATCAAGTTGAATATTCTGGTTGGCAAGGAGAGACTGCACTAGGCCTATGCTCTGCGTAGGTGACATGGCTTGAGCAGGGCTGTGAATTGGAGCGATTGGGATATTAACTGTGCAAGGAGGATTGTCGGCTGACACTCCAGAGGGTCCCATTACTAGAAATAAGCAGAAACATCTTGAGATTTCTTTCTTCTTTTAGTTAAGCTATACAGAGACAAAACGTACAAAAAAAGTTCCACTGATTCTTACCAGGTAAATCATCTTCATCTTCACTGAACACATTGGGATTAAACACGGGCAGACTCATGAAGTCCAGGGATATTTTACGCACCTCAGGCAAATAAATGGTCATCTGACGAGGTTGCAGGTGCAGCAAACTAGTTTTATAAATAACTGGAACACCATGTCAAGACACATTTTAAAAACATTAAGAATATTATTTAAATATAATTATGTAAAACCGTTTGAATACCAAACCTGACAACATACCTGCCCCCAAGTTAGCTGGCAAAAATGAGGCAAGGCCTACAATCTTAAACTTAGTTCCCCAAATGTTAGAGGTCACCTGGGCCAAGTAATTATGCTGCAAAGCAAATCAAGTGTTTGCTGTCATTTCTCTTCAGAAAAGCAAAAGTTTAAAGAAAAAGAGGTGTCTGCTAAGGTCAAACTGCAGTAGATGTGACAAATGTCTCACTCAGTATCTAGTAGACAGGCAATAAATACAAATACTTCTCATATTATTTCTAGGCAAGTAGATTAATGTAAAATTACTGCCAAAATTAGCTTGCAAATAAGATGTTAAGTACCTCGCTAAAGCCATCAACTGGAAATTCTCTTCGAGTAAGACTCGGAGACCGAACTGGAGGCTTCTTTGGTAATCTAGGAGACCTAGACATTTCTTGAGATGTTTGGGCAAGTTTGGGAGACTTTCTTGATTCCATATTAATTCTGGAGAGTTAAAAGAATATGAAATTTAACCTGCTATCAAATTTCAAAGTTTTTTTGAAATTTATATTGTGTTTTGTCAAGGTTGCGTTGGAAAAAACATTTTTTTAAGTTTCAGGCACCCCGTAATTTTGTGTGAATTTTACATTCAACAGTACCTTATATGTTTAGAGTACCTAGGAAGCTTAGGAGACCTGTTTCCTCTAGAAAGTTTGGGCGACTTTCGCCCAACCCACTCATCGCTCAACTCAATATCGCTTGAGTCTGAGCAGTTACAGCTGTCAGTCATATAGGAGATCATGCCATTTACACAGACCTCATCTGAAAGACAAGATTAGATCAAATTAAAGACCAATGCATTTATACATTAAGCTTGAATTAATCACCAGTGCATATAACAGTACCTGCTTTAGCATCCATTTTTGGATCCATAATGACGAACTCCGGTCGCAGTTTGCTGATGCGACGACCCTTGAGAATAGGCACCAAACCTCCAAGGTGTTCCAGATAGAGGGTGTAACAGGGGCCTCCCGCTTCTGGATTTTCTTCTGAACGTTTCATAGTGCAGTGCAAGCGTTCATTCCCTGCTGTTGGATAGCTCACAAAGTCTCGAATGTTATTCGGATCAGGGATTGGTGGCTGTTGAGATGAAAAAGATTATGCATTAAGTTCAGCGCATACATTAGCATACATCAAAAACTTCACTTGCTTGTTTTGTACCTTGATAGTTGGAATGAAAGCAGTGGTAACATAGGAACAGAGGAGTGAAGGCATGTTCAGTTTGCCCACATCTCTCTCCTCTTTAAGAGCACTGGCAATGCCCTGCTGACACAGAAGCTGGAGGCTGGCCACACGGTGTTCCACACGCACTACATACAGGGCTGGTCCACAGGCCAGAAACAGACGTGAGTCCCTGTGACCCCAGCAAATCGTGGTGATGGGCCTCTAAAATTAGAAGATATTTTGATTATATATAGTTTACTTATTATTTAATATAGGCCTAAAATGGGTTGCTGAGACAGCAAGGAGGAAACAACGCTAAATATCAATAGGTAGTTAAAGATTTCACTCTTTACTTCATGACTTTCACACTCTTGAGGTGGAATACAGGTAAGGTTAGAGACAGGTTTGGAGGTATGGGCGAGCTTAAGGGTGGGTTAAGGTGTAATGGATGGGTCAACAATTTAATTATAAACGTAATTACAGATGTACAGTATAAAAACGTGTATACACAATAAGTGCATTGTAACAAATGATTAATTTAAATGGAAGTACACAGTAGTTAAGGACGCATAATATAAAGTGGTAACAAAAAACCTTAATAATATATAATGCCATACTTTTGACCGCGTATATATACTGTTAAATGATGACTGATTATAGCTCACTTGGGCCGGGGTTTCTAAAGTGTATATATGTTCCCCTTGGACATTGTAAAACTTGACAAGGGCGTTCCTCATTAAAGAGGCACAAGCAGAGTCAGAGGGCAGGCCGTGTCTCTCCATCCCGGCCACTGCCAGCAGGTCTCCCTGAGAACACCACTGTACCTCCACATCTAAAAAAACACAAGCGTGTCCAGTCAGATTACAATATGAAGTGTGGATCTGTCACAGAGAATCAATGTTAGTGATTTTGGGTTATTTTTACTTGAATTTCTACTTTGAAGTTCCTAAAATACGAAAATCTTGGTACTATCAAAAGTAATCAACAGCATGCCACAGATGCACGTTATGTTAAAAATAACTTGGAATATTCTGTTAATAATCATCCAGTGGCAGTTATACAATACGTACTTGTTAATTTATTTATTGCATGAACAACAATGTTTTACCTTTCAGTCCTGAGCGTATAATGTTGGGTGAAAGGTCATCATAGTTGTTCATCAAACTAATGTCTCCTGATATGAAGCTGACCGTGAGCAGTGGTTTGAGATTTTGCACTTGAAAGGAAAAACAGCTTTATAGTTAATACATTTCATTATGTATTTCATTAAGCAAAATTATCGCCCAGCTTTTTATATACAAGTTAATGTCTAACTTCATCTGCATACACACAGTAGTGTTGCCAAGTCCACGTTTTTTCACAGAATTGGGCCACTAACACTCTTTCAGTGGGGATGTTTTTTATGTCCACAGGTAATAACATATTATTTAGCCCCTGGAATGCGACTTTTATTAGGAGAACCCTACCAAAATATGTGTATTTTACCCCCTCCGGAACCTGATTTTTACCAGGAATTCCCCCTGAAAAGCAATTGGGCGGGTTTTGCTATAAAAACTTGCAACCCTGGAATACAGAATATTCACTGAGTACAATATACTGCACAATATACACCGCAGTATATATGTCAGTTAACTGATTGCTTGTTTAATCATAAAATTATATTATCGTCCAACGCAAATCTGCTAAATGTGCAGATAAGATGTTATTAACATCATGATTTTCTGAATAGCTGCACTGAAATAATGTGTATTGTGAAAAGTGCTAAGCTGACTTGACTTTATTTAAGAGTATAAAGTACCTTGAGATGGAGTAGGGTCATCAGAGTCTGTATCACTCTCAGTGCTGTCCTCCACCAGGAAGTTCGGGCAGTTCCAAGACATGCTGACTATGCCATCTGACTCATGCAGAAGAACATGGGCAAGCATACGGCCGTGGCAGTCCATCACTATGACTTGCCCGTCTGCTGTTCCAAAAAGCACCTAGGGAGATTAAATGAATGCAAACACCGAATTAGGGAAACTCAGGCATCGGTCCAAGGGCATCGGTCCAAGTCATTTCATCTTGTGCAAACAACCTGTTGACAACAAATGCACTTTTCCCTCGGTTTGATGAGGCCACAGGAAAGAGTTACCTGCTGGTCATCAGGGGTCCAGATTCCACAGGTGATCTGGCTCTCCAGATTGATCTCAGATGACCAGTGTCTCTGACCGCTCACTGAACCCACCAGGACAAAACCATCCCTGTAGGCGATTAAGGCCTGTGTACCATCATGTGACCAGGTGAAGTCGCTCACCTAGATGACAAACCACATGTTCATTAAGCAGTTCGTGTTAGAACAACAGCTGATTTTAATAGTCTTTACTGTATTAGAAAAGGGCCAGAGTTGGAATTCTTCTGATTCTGATTTTGAATTTAAATGAAGAAATTTACTAATGAACTAAATTTAGTTTTCCGTTTTATAACTACAAGTCATTTTGGACAATAATCCCCAATGATGAATAACATGAGAAAGCTGCAATCAAAAAGAAAATCACTGAATCATTATAATCATACTTTACTTTATTTACACGAACCTACGTTATCAGTTTTGAAAAGCAAGACCCCTAAAAATATTTCGTTAAAAATGTTTCATTAAAAAAATCGGACTATTATTTTATCATTTAGATTTTACATAATTAACAATGCATTTAAAATGTTTTATCAAAACATATTAGTAAGACGTATCATTAAAAAAATACACTGACATTCAGAACAATAAGCATGAAATACTAACATACCTGAGCACCTCTGTCATTCACCAGCTCTACAGACCATCTTCCTTCATACTGGATCCACACAAATATCCCTCCCTCCATGTCACACGTTGCAAGTTTCTGAAAAGGTTCATTCCATCTAACAAGGACAACCTATACAAGAACAGCAGCATGAGAATGAAGTTCTAGCAGAAAGAGTACAGGCTACTCATGCAAATCTAAAGAAGGGGAACACTCCCACCTCACTGTTGTGACCCCGTAAATTGAAGTTGATTCGTTGAGGGGTATTTCTGTCCCTTCTACAGTGACTCGACGTGAACGTCACACCCACAACACCCCTGGCGTTCCCAGTGGCCAGCCAGCCCTCCTCATAGTAGCGCCTCCTGCACACCGGCTTCTCCTTCTCACTTTTGGGAACTCTCCCTTTCCATGAGAGGCAGAGGATGTTGGAGTCACTGCAGAGGACCGGACCATGTTCCACCGCAGCCAACATCCCTACAGACTGACCAGGCTACAGGTATAGAGGGAGATGACAGGGAGTTCACGCGGAAATGTTTCAAATCCTGTGCATATTCATTTGGTAAATGGGTAGTTAGGCAGAGCAAGAGTGTGTATACAAGAGTATTTTATATATACATAAAAAAGTACAAAAGCTGTCACTAAGACAGGATCATTTCAAAAGATAGTAATGGCATTGATATGTACAATTAAGGTACTAATATGCACCCTTTTGGGGTAACTAAAATATAAAGATGTACCCTTTATAAAGGGTACGACCCCAACCTTTTTTTTTTTTTTTTTTTTTAAACTAAAGCATATTTCAAACACATTGGTAAATCAAACTGATTAACATTAAAACGTAATGATAAACTAATAAATAAAAGTATAAGTGAAATAAAAGAATTATAACAATTCAATTTAGCATGGACATTTGTTTCTTTAGAATCAAATTTCTTTAGGTTAAGAATTTAGGGGAAAGCGTATATTTTGAATGATGTAACTGGTCACCGTCTCTTTCACCGCTGTAAATAAGCATTATTTAAAAAATGTACCATTCACAAGAAACGTAAGCCATTAAGAGGCGGATTTGAAAATGCATTTTGGAATTTTTGCAATTCTAGTTCGTGTTGCTAGTGCAAAAACATGCCCAATAAATCTAAAAATGTGAAACAAAAATGTATCAAATTACTGTTTCCAAAATGAACATGTGTGCTTTCGATGCACCAGAAAACAGAACGCAAAATATATTTTCTGAAAACACTCACCTCTTCATAGTCCCTGGACATTATTGGTCCGAATTCCGTCTTGGAAGGAGTGCTCCATTTTGCTTGCTTATTCAAAAAAATGTGCAGTACAACCTGAGAAAGCTTAACCGCAGATGTGTCTTAAGAAAAAGTGTGACTAATATCAGGCCATTATAGTCTGAGACTATGAGCAATGCAGTCTGTTCTATTTCTGTTCAACAAAATAATCTGAATTAGGTCTAAATCAAATGTCAAGGCCTATTGCAGTTTATCCTCATTATACGAAACCGGCTTTCAGTCTTCGGTAGTCCAGGATTTCTATGCAAAGAGAAACACACACAGGCACACACAGGCACACACACGCACGCACACACACAAATGTATTTATTTATAATTATATGAGCCATATATCATCTGCAGATTAAAAAGCAAGAACAAGCTACCTATGGTGAGACAAGCTTTGCATGCAGAATCATTTAAAGGCATTTTGTTTCTCTGTCTGCACCCACACTTGAGTTGACATTGGTCCCCCATTACGTCACAGGACGTTTAAAGCCACCTGCAATTCATGCTTTATACTCAGAATAACGCAACAGAAATTATGCATCGAAGCATCTGTATAAAATATCATGCATACGTGCACAAAAAGATACAGAAAAATCTGCACAACTAAGGATGAGGCAGCTCGCAGGCGTCATGGCAACAGGGATGTGATGATGGCTGAATTTTAATGACACCCAACCTAAGACTTCATAACTACATTTATTCTAATTTCCAATAGAAATGTTCATTTTTCCATGCGTTTCCCCTAGGCTTAACAATATATGCATAGAATTTCGCTTTAAACGTAATCTCATTGTTAAACTACTATACAATCAAAATAAAAATATCCATAAAGGGCTGTCGACTCATAATGAGCTCAATTTCATACATCTGCTTATATAAGAATTGTGGCAGGTAATTAAGCTGGATGCAGTTTAGAATAAATCCATCAACTATGGTTGCCACCTACACTCGTGATATAATTACACAACCATCCGGTATACAGCATTGACTATTACCGTGACAATCCAAAGAAATAATAGGAGAGCAATATGAGCCCACAAGAAAACAATTAAGTCGAGCAATATAATAAAATTTCTGCATTTATTTCTATCAGCAAACTCACCTCTGTCAACTCGCTCTCAATGCGTCTAAATGGTAGCCAGATGCTCATGGGAAATTTTACCCCACAGAACATTAAAGTCAATGCAGCGGGATGCTGTGCATTGGCGCAAAATAATCCCCGAATGAGGGATTTTTCGACGTGCGAAGGCAACCCGCGCTCTGACGGAATGGTGCTGTGGGTCACATGACTGCCAACCCCGTCCAGATAGTATACAACAGATGCGGTTTACAGGCGACCCGGACTGATATAAATCACTCTTATTTTGTCGTACGTGTTTAGATACAGGAAACTGAAAAATGCAAAGGTCCACCGAGAAACGAAAGCACACATTTTTTACCATTGAAGCAAAGCAATATAATAATATATGATTCAAAACGCTCTTTTATCTCTTGAGTTCGTTCATTTTTACCCGCGCTTCTCTCTTTGCAAGTGTTTTGTCATTCGTTAAAACATATGCGTGGTTATTTAAACACGTAGAATACTATGTTCACCACAAAGATTCGTTCGGGTGTCGTTTTACAAAAAAAGGTGGGGACAGGTGTTGCGAATGAATCACTGAATCATTTACGCAAACGACTCGTTCGCGACCCGAACACGCAAATTCTCCCACAGATGTCAAGATTTTATTTTTCATCAATTTCCTAAAATGCTAAAACAGTTAAGGTGCCGTATAAACGCACAACAACGATAGCTTGCGTATAATAACATTTTAATACGTTTTAATAATGATTCACGACTAGTAAGTCCAAGCTCAAAAATACAAATTCGTTCAATATGAGTCAATATGAGTCGTATGAGTTCAATAGCCCAACCAATAAAATACTCCTTCACAGACCGTGCTCGATGGCTATTGGCTTGTACTATAGTCAGTATTATTATAAAGTCGCTGTGAGCAAATTCAGAAAATCTAGCACTGCCCTCTGCTTATAAAATAATTTAATTAGCCTACATTTTAATGAATTGCTGATACCTGGCATTTAGACCCATCCTTAATAATAATTTTTTTTTTTGAAAGTGTATCAATACTGTGCTCTTTTATAGCGCTGAGTGGATGTCAAAGGTCACGGTAAGTCTGAACTTAAACATTTTTGTTATCACTACGAAAGGCACTTTTTCTTTTTTAAATGTATCTGTTGTGCTCCACTGCTTTTTATATCGCCGCTGAAACAAAAACAATAGAACCTTCACAGAAATTCTAATGGTTTTCACTACTAAAATTACAAACCATCAGCTTTTAACCATTAAAAATGTGTAGTAATGTGTTTTTGGACATTTATTGGACAAGCCGCCAATAAGAAGGCGACCGATTACCAGTAGAGACCCACAGGGTCCATTGAAGTTTCCATTAAAACCAATACAAGGCTCATTTTAATTAGTAAAACCATTACAAATTTTGTGATGGTGTCTACTTTTCAGCAGGGTGTTACAGATTTTGCACTGATGATTGTAAATGTTGTTTTCTGTTTCACCAGCACCAGACTGCAGGAAGACTCAGGAGAGATACTTTACTTTCATCTCTGGAAAAGCAAAGAGAACAATACCATATTGAACAGATTCCCAGGAGGTCTTCTTCTGAAGGTTCTGCCATTCCTAGTGTGCATGGTTTACTTTACTTAACAAGCAAAATTAAGCACACAATATTTCTGAATTACCATGAAATTGCCATGTTGTTTTTTTTATGCATTATGCAGTATGTCCTGTGGTATATAGATATAACAACCCTTGAGTATATGGTTATCTTTAGCCATGTGTCAATGTTATACACTATAGTTATGCAATAATCTTTTTTTTTTTTTTATTTATTTGTGCTTCGCTTTGCTGCACCGCTTCAAACAAACACTCAAATCCAATACTGGCTAAAGAATATCCAATCGAATATAAAGCTTCTGTTATTTTCTTCAGCCCCAGGTTTATCCTAAGAAACACAAACATTATTCAGCTTTTTTACATCGCGTTATGAAAGGGTTACAATTTATAATAAGGTTCAATTTGTTACATTAGATAACATAACCTATATTTAGTCAATGTTAATGACATGCTAAAACACGTCTAATAGACTTTTCATTGTGTGTTACAACTATGGATGAAAGCGTTTGCTAAATGCATAAATGTTAGTTATTTAAAAATCAAACATATCTCTTGTATTTATTAATATTTCATTATTTATTTTTCAAAGAATACTAATAATTTTATCGCTCTTTGTTGGTTAGCACATTCACATTAACTAATGGCACCTTATTGTAAAGTGTTACCCATAAAAGTACAGGAAAAATCAGTTCATTTTTCCCCCTTTTGTCCGTGTTTTTGGATTTATGTACAATCCTCTGCAAGTCCTTTGTCTCTTATCGCAGCGCAGTCAGGTACAGGTCTCTTGAAAGATGTGAATGACACTGTCATATGCAGGTGGTGGAGTCTGTCTGGGTAGGAAACCTCTTAGACTGCCCTTCCCCAGCCAGAAGGACTCTGCCGGTTCTGCACTAAATGGATCCGCGATGTTAGGAAGCAACGCTGCTTGATTATCAACCTCCGTCTCATCACCGGTCTTCTTAGTCTTTTTCGGTGGCGGTCGGAAAGTGGAGTTCTGAAAGCTGGGGCTTCTACCCAGCAGCTCGTTGGGGTCTACGGAGGTCTGCCTGTGGAGGTTCAAAATCGCTCTTCCCGAATATTCGCCGCTTTTGTCGAAGCCGTGACTCTTGTAGTGCCTGAGGTGGCAGCGCTGGTTTCGTGGGCCTTTAGGTTCTGACGACCGGGTTTGACGTCTGGTGATCCTGACGGAAGCTCTCCGTCTCGACATCCATGTAAGGACGAGGAAAATCAAGATCCCGATGAGCAGACCGATCAGTATCGACAAGCAGAACGCCAGGATTAGCTCCTCTGGATGGAACGGTTATTGAATTTTGAGTACGTAATGGCAACATTATATATTAAATGCAATCCTAAATACATACTGAATAGTTGAGTTCAATGTTTATTTAAAGTTATGCACACTCGAGTAAATAAAACTATTTCAGTTTACTTAAATATGTCAAATAACATGTTAAATGCATTTTTTGTACTTTTTTTGTACAAAAAATGCAAAAAAACTAACTTTTTTTGTATGCATGCATGCATAACTTAATATATATAATCTACATTTAGAACAAATTAGCAATGCTGGGAGAATAATAAGTAAACAAAATGGAAAAGCATTTCTAATTATTATAAACCATTCCAAAATTGAATTGAATCATCATATGTTTCTGTAAGTTTATATAGGCATACAGTTTTAATTAACACTAAGCCAGCTGAAGCAAACTAGTAAAGCATATGCACAGCAATTCTTACCGAAATCAATAGGTTTGAGTATTTCCCAAATAGCAGTTGTTTCATTTGAAGCCATAATAGTTAGCAGAAGCATGTCAACATGCAGCAAACTCTCAATCCGAGCCCACAGGAAGCGTTCACTGTATTTCTCAGGGAATATGGCACTTTTTTTGTTTGCATGAAGGGAAACTTTGTCGTCATTCTTCCTGCCTCTTTACTTGTATAATTAGCAAGTGCTAGGCTTATCTGTTCAGGACAGAAATCCAGAGGAACAAGGCTGTTTCCTCTTGCATCATTTCCTTCGTTTCAATGGATACGATACAATAGCTTCTTCGCCCCATTATATTATAATGCACCAACTTACACTTTCGGCGCTTTACTTTTCTTCTTTTGCTGTAGATTTGTTTTGAGATCGCTGAAGGCAAAAAAAACACTAAAACCGACAATAAAAACACTAAAACAATGCATTTGTCAGGTTTTGATTTGACACAGTTCCCAAAAGAAAAGGAAAACGCCCAGGTGATAAGTTCTCAGCTGTCAGAGAGGATTTCCTTTCCGTCCTAGTATCTGTACCTTTGTTCTGGCGTATCACTGTATGTTTCACGAACAGACAACCAACTATTATTCTTGCAATACCCATTTCAAGTCAAGTGGCTTTTTATTGTCGTTTCAACTGCATAAAGTGTCTCAGATGCATGCCTTCTCAGAAGAAACTTGTGTGAAGAGGAAGTGTGTTTTCTGAAACCAACAGAATTCCCAGTAAACCTCCTGGTGAACCGATTCTGGCTGAAATTTTTGAGTGAAGGATAATTTTGTCCTAAAACAATAGGAGGACGTCCATGTTATAAATGCATTGCAAAAAAACAGCAATGGCCAGCAGATGTCGTTATTGAGCCATGCATCGTGTGATTTAGATAGTCAAGTCTACCTATCGTTCTATCTATCGTTCTGTAATTCTATTATCGTTCTATAGACCGCGTTCTGTTTCTTCTCTTTGTGAACACAAGAACGCTTTCCGTGTAAACGCCGCCTCGGTGTTCTCCGCATCACCGATAGATGGCGGTAAAGATCGCGCGCAGCCTTGCGACATTGTTTAAAGGTTTCCATAGCAACCCGTCTAACAAAACCTCACCGTCATCACACGAGACGCGAGAGCCCAGCGGGAAAGGAAGCGTCATCTGCTCACGGTAACGCACGCACTACAAACTTTGCAAAACTGAAAGAATATGCATTACGACCAATCATGGCTGATTTTGTTTCATTGGAAATTTGCGCGGTGGATTTCCTGCGCAATCTGCTTTTGATACGTATATTGTTGCGGAGTTTCTGCCGTCTTCACTTAGTTACGTGCATAACATTGGCTGATTAATATACATCTATATATAATATACATCAATAAATCGTGCATTTAATGTGCAATGTGCAAAATAAGATAAAACGTTATCCTTGGTGTGCAAGCAATTCTTTAATTATTAATCAGCTCCTCTAACTAAACTTTTTTAAGTAATACTAATCAGTCAGTGAGAACACAGATGATGATGATGATGATTATTATTATAATTAGACTGAAAAATAAATGATAGCAAATAATAGTGAAGTAAAATGTGCCAACAAACATGACTACAGTGTGCATAAAGTTCATAGAGGCACAATCGAGGTCAATGAACTGTAAAAAATAAATGGATAAAATGTGCACTTTTCTGTCTGAGGCGCTGAACCTTAAAAATGACTTCTGTTTGTGCTTCAGTATCATTCATCGACAAATTTTGCATGCTTAAAGTTCACGTAAAAACATTTATCATCATTCATTCACCCTCGTGGCTGTATGACTTTATTTCTTCTCTGGCAGTGTTGTAATTGTTAACTAAAAAGCTGAAATAAACTTATAATAATATTAAAAGAAAAACTTGAAAATGAGAAATGTTAATGTGAAGGTGCTACAAATGTTTTTTCATGATTAATGACTAAATCAAGCTTAAGTTAAACCTGTTAGTTTATATTTTACCTCATCTAATGATTTTTTACAATGCGATTTTGTTCTGACCCCAGTGCTGTTACTTTTCCTTGTCGTTTCACTGACTGTAGATAGAAGAGGACTTCTGATTGGTCGACTGCTTGGGCGAGCGCCTATATGAAACCTGCTTTTCTATTGGGCCACACCGAGTTCCTGGAGTTCCTGCATCAGAGTGAGCGAGTGAGAGAGAGAGAGAGAGAGAGAGAGAGAGGCAGCAAGAGGAAGAGAGAGTTGTAGGAGGGGCAGATGGGGATGCCCCCTTAAGAAAGTAGTGCAGCGTCTGCTGTCTACGGAGCCGACTGCATGAGTGATCCGGTGTCAGAGGAGCACAGGACTGTAGAGAGGGACCATGGCTTCCCTCAGCCCTTTCGGACGGTCCAGCAAGGACATTATGAATGTGATGCAGAGGCTGCAAGGTAGGTGATGCTATATTTCTCTTCTCTACCTCCCACAACCGTCCTCTGGCACTATGAGTCAGGAGGAATTTTGCTGATTCAGTGCCTTCACACCAAGAGTTTGCCAGATGCCTCTTGTTGCACGAATGCAGCATATTTGACGGCACAGGAACTTAGCCACTTGAGAAATCAATATTGATGCTTTACATAATGGTTATGCGTGTCTGTCCATTCATCTTTAAAACCGATGCCGACATCATACGCGGCTCATGTTACTCTCGTGGCAGTGCATCAAACGGAGAAGCGTCCAGAGGGAATCGTGTACTTTCGTTATAATGGCTTAGGGACGCCTCGGTTTATCAGCTGATGGTTCACACTGACATGTTGTGTGCTGCAGTGCTTGAGGACAAGTCGTTTTTTTTTCTCCTTTAAACAGGGATAGAGGATCTGTTTGTGTGGTGATGAGTTCTGCAAATTTTTGGACCTAATTTCGTCCGCACTGTGTGGAAATAAATAGGCAATTTGGTTAAAATAGCACAGAAGCCGTGTAATCTAACTACAAAGAGCTGTATTGTTAAATTCTTAGCAATGTGTTTTTTGATGAAAGAATCTTTGGGGATTTAAGTTTAAAATAGTTATTAGATCTGTGTTTAAAACAGTTGAGCCTGTGAAGGTCATTGTTGTTCCTGACAATGGCCCTTTTCTAACACTTGTGTTGCAACGGAGGAAATAGTTTCATTTGACCTTTCTTACTTGGACGATATTTATGTTCTTTATGATAAGGTTAAGTTTACCGGAGCACCGATGGCGGATGTGTTGAGACGTATTGCTCCTGCTTTGATGCCCACCGGTTTTATGGGTAATGATTTCAAGGTGGAGGGATGAGTCATTTTTGGAGAATGGAAAATATAAAACCACCCAAAAGAAAAACACAGTAGCGATGATAGCCCTTCTGGGAGTGAGTGATGCTGTTGTGATGCAGGGATCGTGTTGATAGGAAAATGTTTCCATTATCCACCTGTTTTGCTGGGAAGCTCCATCGCCAAATTCATATTTCTTCTGTCGTAATGGTGTTATTGTAAACTAAATCTTGAACTAAAAAAAGCTTAAATATAAATGTCAGGTGAAAAATGTGAATGCAACAAAATATTAATTATATATATATATATATATATATATATATATATATATATATATATATATATATATATATATATATATATATTTATTTATTTATTTATATTGTTTTTGGTCCATACAATTAAAGTCATAAGGCTCCAGTATTCTTTAAAATGTGTCTTTAACATAAAAAAAAAATCTTGAATGTCATAAAAGTAAGTAAAATGTTAATTCATTAATTAATAGTCAAAATAAACATATTAACATTGCTCTTACTTTAAAGTGTAAAAATGTACATTGTAATAAACATTGTAATAGCGATATGCTCAATGCCCATATTGTTTAGCATTGGACAGGGACTCTGTAGTGGATTTTTGTGTATAGGAACAGGTAGAACCTGACACCTCTTTGGAAGATGTCCTGTCCTTGGATGATGGAGCAGATCGATGTTTGGACTCCCTGGCTTTGTCTGTCCATTCTTATTGACTGATGGCTGTAACTCAGTGTTGGCAGTGGATGGGGAAAGTCTATAAAAACTGGTCACAAATTAGCTGTATTTAGTCCTGTCATCTCATTCATGGCCTTCTGCATAGATTAAAAAAATGGTTTGATGGCAACCCGTTGGTCGAGCACAGTGAGACCTTTGAGAGTGACTAAGTGAAGGCAGATGTTTCTCTGTAGGCTTTCGTGGAAGAGTAATAACAGCATCAGGCTGGTACAATTTTCTGCTCGATAATTGATTTATGAATGATTTCAACCGCTCAACAAAAAGAGCAGGAATGTATGGAAAGAGCAATAATGAAAGCAACTTAATAACCAGGTTAAGTCTGGGTAACACAATAATACACATCAGCAAGCAGACTAATTCCGACATGTGATTAATTCAACAAAAATATCATTTTTATGCAATCCAGTTCATTTCAAATAAGTTTGAAACTCATTTTGCTTTCATAATACAATCTTTTGAGAGAAAGCATGTCATGGGACTTGATTTTAATAATCAAATAGATTGGATTGGAGGGTGAAGCATATTTTTATATGGCAGGAGAGGAATTAAAAAAACAATATTTTGTCTTTAGAACAACACGCCTTGAGATGCGATGCACAATAAGACCAGGAAGGTGTTTTAAGACACCACGTTGTCGACTTAAATGTCAGGTTGACATTAAGATTTTATCTGTTTCGTTTTCACAGTAACCTACAAAAACTCACAATCCTCTTCTTAAAAAGCTCATAAAACACTCTTGATGAATAGTTAAAAATAATAAGTGATGGAAGAATGCGGCTCATGCAATTATTCAAAGCCTCTAATGCATTTTCTGTGTAACCTGTAGAAGATATAGAACTATTTCCTTCCAGAGAATTCATGTTTGTTTCTGATCACCATGGCAATGCCCACACGCTCATATAGCCTTCAAGACGAAACAAGAAACATAAATGAAGCTAAAGAGAGGAACTTAGTATTCAAACATATCAGGAAGGAAGTTGCATATGCGTGATAACTCGCACTTCTGTTTTTGCCGCCAAAATTTTAAGTCAGTCATGCATTAATGTAGAAGATGCCGGTTTAATTAGGTGAAATATGTACTCAACTAACACTTCCAACGTATACAACACACTTGGCAATTAACATAGCAACACCCTAGTAAATTGCCGGTACATTTTGCACCGCCGTGCATTACTCACCTTTAATGTAAAGCTTGTACAGTCCAATTTGGCATTTGATGGCACACAGTGATTGCACATGAGATGAATTGAGTATAAGTGTGTTCATGCATGCGGTCAGATGTATTTTGCACATCAGAAGAGGTGTGTGCTAGTTAACTTTGACATCAGCTGCGTATAAGGCGATGTGTGGTTGATGCGACAGAAGGTCTGTGGTGACTGTTTTCAGAGTAACTTCTTTTGGTTTCCCTCTCTGTGGTGGGGACTGGCGCATGCCTGTTTCGAGCGTGTGGTAAAACCGTTTTGCCATCTTCCTTTCATTGGCACGAATGATTTTTATGCAGCAGCCATTTCCTTTAGACACACACCAGATGAAATCTCTCAAGACGAAGGAGGATCTTGTTGGTTTACTGAGAAAAGTTTGCATGAGAAGGTTGTTGTCTTGATTAGACGATAAAACTTGCTGTTTCGATATATTGTTAAAACGACGACAGAGGTATTCACGTTAACCGATCAAACCTGATTCTGATTTAATGCCTTCTCATTATCATTAAAGCCATTTAATGTGCTCACAAAATGTTTTAGTAGGACACTAGATGGCACTTTTTTTTTTTAATTAAATATCTTAAATGCATCTTTTTTGGGCCTAATGCGCAAAACCGGCGTTTGCGCTTCTCCCTTGAAACTGCACCAGCGATGTGTAGAGTATTAAAGGCTGCGCTCCATTCAACAGATGACAGCAACATCTGACCTGGTGCCTATGATATCATCTGTCTCGGGTTTGTGTTGAACGCACTCATTTAAATTTCAGATGCTCCACTCACTTGTTTCTCTAATTTCTGTCTGTAGACTGAAAGTGACTGTGAGTGCAATTGGGCAGTGCTTCAATTATAGTGGGAACAATACAGCACTGAAATTGACTGTAGATGATAAACACTAATGATCAGCTATTGATTATGGATGGAGAACTGTGGGACTTAAACTCAAAGCCTACATTATTCTGTGATAACATTTCAGGACTGGACAGCTCTATTTATGTATGTATGTATGTATCTATCTATCCATTCATCCATTCATATATATATATATATGCTAGATATAATAAATACAATACATTTTCTCACCTTATTCTAATCCACACAATATCAGGACTTTTTTTTTAATCTATTTTGATCCCTGAGCTAACCCTGTTAACTGATAGAAACAAATCATTAGATCAGCATGTGATGGGAGTACCGTTTTTTTTTCCGTGGATTACATTATCTTCTGTGACTAAAAACAGTTTGAGGTACATTCCTCGATCTTTAACACAAAAGGCTTTTTGAGATATAAATACCCGAGCTGCGCCACGGCGAGCGAGCGGGGAGAGAATGGATTTTTCTTCTAAGTGGATTTGCGAAAGAACGGTTATATTTTGTGTATGCACTTAAATGCACGAAAACATGAGATTGAATTAAGTAATTCGACGAAGCGCGTTTTACTAAACTGAACAGCGAAAAGCAGCGGATGCCTGGAGAATCAAGATTTAACACGACGGATGTCCATTTCTGGTCATAAGATGGTCTAATAATTGCACAATTAATTATGTATCAGGATGCAACTAAGCATGCATTGGGTTTGTGTGGAGCTCACAAATGATGGTCAGGAATAATAGAGTGATATAGTCACTGACTGCACCATAGCAGGTGGCAGATGCTTTGGACTGGCTGTGACATAAATGATTCAATACTTTTGGTGCAGTTGGTTCCCAGTTGCTTTATAGCCATTTGCAAATAAAGTTGTTATTTAGGATGGCTGAATTTGTGATATGAAGGACTTTTGCAATAGACGGATGCAAAATTAAAAAAGGAATATTCACAAAACATTTAACTGGATAAATTTTCACATTTAAAAAATTTAAAAATTTCCCCCCATCCTAGGTGTATCTTCATTTCTTCTTAAATTATTTTAATATGCTGATTTTCTGCTCAATAAATGGTTCTAATTATCACCGATGTTAAAAAAAGTTGCTGTACGATACATTACAATCCAAAGTTTTTAATACTAGCCTCAGCACAATATAACGATTCTTGCCACAATAAATGCACAAAATAGTGTTTGAATAGTAAATTGCACAAAGTAAGACCAGAAACATGTATTAAAATCTTTTTATCTTCATTGTAAAGACAAAAAAAATCACTTCATGCTTGCTTTGTTTCTTGCTGAGTACAGAGTAACTGTGTCGTATCAGAAGTCCTTTGTTCTATAGCATTCTGGACTGCAACGAATCTGATTATTTGTTAAGCCATTCCTGCATTAGGGTGTCTGCGGTGCTCGTAGTGGAGGCCCGGTGGAGTTCAAGCTGTGTAGCACAAGTGCTGACCCCCACCCACCCATATAAATCAGGATAACACCAGCTGCCCGGTGACATCACAGCCCCCCGCGTGCTGATTGGCCGATCATTGCCATAGCCAGTTAGTATGGCTGCAGCTGTGGGATGCTGCTAGAACTAGAACAGACCTGAACGGAGCATCCACACCAGCACGACTCCCCAGCTCCACCAACAACAGGAAGTCGCCTGGCTCATAAAAACTGCCCTCGATTAGCAGCCTATCCACAGCGGAGGAGAGAGGGAGAGAGAGAGAGAGGGAGAGAGACAACAAGAGGAGGGGGAGGTTTCATCCTCCAGCGCTCAGTCGCGCTGCGTTTTCACACGGAAAGCTCCTCCGCCTGCTCTGCTTCCCGGAGGAAATAAAGGATAGCTGATCTGGTTTTCCTCCCTGGATGACACTTGCGCACTTTCACACATGAAGGACACAAAGAAACGAATGCAGGGCTCACAATGGCTCACTTTAAGGATGTAGCCGTGAAAAAGACCACGTCTTTAAATCTGGTGACTGGATTCTTTCAGTATCTCCGCGGTAAGTGGGACATCCATGTCTCCTCTCATCCGACTGAAGTGTGGGAACCTATAGCTCAGATTTACATGTAGTCTGTGCTCCACTGAATGTAGGTGAAACAGATGCATGATCCAGATATGCAGTGACACGTCTCTGGGTCATATGGCTCACTAGACATTATTGGCCAGCTGAGGTCTTCCTCGTCTTCCTCCTCGGGAGAGGTAATCACCGTGTTGGCGCGGGTCACGGCTGCACACGAGTGCTGATGCAAATCTCTTTACAGCTGCGCATGTTGGATTATGACGGCTGTGGTGTGCTTAAGGCTGCACCGGCATGCCATGTGTGCTACAGTACATGGATGCTTCCTAAACATGCCCCGTGCATTGCATTAGTACACGCATGCAAAGATAGGATGTTGTCTGTTGTGAAAATCGCTGGTCTGTCTCAGCCCATCATGCATAAATAAGTCTGGCGGGTGTTTGTTGGTGACCTGAATGACCTTATCTATGTCTAAAAATGCTCTGGAGATTTGTATATTGTGTCACAAACTTCCATTACTGCCATTTGTGAAGTCAAGCATCACTAGTGCTATTGCTCATACTTAAAATTGATGATTTAAACAGTACTGAATAGTTATATCATTAAACAATTGCATCTTGCAAGCGATTGAAAAACATCACTGGAACATTAATACCATAGGAACCACTCTTTAGAACTGTGTAGCAATGACCTGGCAACCACTTAGAACAACTTTGCAAACGCATAGCAACACCCTGGCAGCCATCCAGAACACTATAACGACATGGCAAATCCCTAGAAACCTCACAGAAACTCTAGCACCTTCATAGCAATGCCATGGCAACACCTTTATGCTGCATCTCAAAAGTCTGGAAACCTCCTGGCAACCACTTAGAATGCTTTTGCAACTGCATGGCAATGCCAAACACATTTGCAGCGATATTGCACTGCCCTTGCAACCACACAGAATATTATAGCAACATCCTAGCAACCATTCAGAAAATCTTTAGGGCTGCAAAGAAACTTCCCGACTACCATGTAGAGAACCGTTGGAGCTGCGTAGGAACAGCCTGGCATCCACTCACAATACCTTTGCAATGCCAACAACACAGAGCATCCTAAAAACCGCGTAGCAACACCCTGGCAACCATAGAACATCCTAGCAACTCAATAGCAATGCCATAACTACTCAGAACATTTTTTATGGCTTCATAGCAAAGGCTTGGCAGTGGCAGCTGTACATAATTCCATTGCAACTGCTTAGCAACATCCTGGCAACCACCTACAACACACTAGTAACCATATGGGAACACCCTGGCAACGTGATAATACATTCCAGCATAGCAGTGCCATGACAACAATTTAGAATATTTTTATGTTATCATATAACACCCTAACAACCAACAGAACACTTTTGCAGACTATATGCAGTGCCATGGCAACAACATCCTGCATAGCAACACCCTGGCAACCACCCAGCACATCTACTGTAAGCAACCATTCAGAACATATTTACGGCTGCACAGCAAAACAAATCTTTATAAATCCACAGAAACAGTATAGCAACTGCTCAAAACATGCTAACTACAGCATAGAAACGCATATCCATAGTGACAGCCTGGCAACCGCTCAGAACTGCATAGCAACGCTTTAAAAACCACCCTGTGACTTTTCTCGCATTTGCACAAATAATGTCCTCAAGAGCTTGCGGATTGCACATACATGAAAATGATGAGCATATCTGTGTTTCAGTTTAAAACCTGCATTCATGTTGTTTATGCAGAGTATGTTTGTAATAATTGGAATATTGCCATTTCTGATATTTTCGCTCATGCCACGTGCGGACTCTCAGCTCTCCTGTGCTGGTGAATATCTCTTCTCTGGCTCTGTAGACTTACAGTAATGAAAATGTACACCATTCAGTAGAAATCCCCACAAATATAAGAAAATAGCCAGTTCAGTCATGACGACCGTGAGCAGAATGAAGACGACAGGAACGCGTAATATCTCACTGGATGTTGAAGAGTAAATCATATCTGCTCACTTATGTGCTTATTGTGTCTTTTGCAGATGAACAAGAGGCGGTGCAGAAAAGAACTTTCACAAAGTGGATTAACTCACACTTAGCCAAGGTAAGATGTTTTGCAGTTTTTTTTCATCTGAATGCCACAACATTTAGCCTGTAGTACTACTTACGCTGGATTACAGTACAACAACAAGAGTGACCCAATACACTTGTTTGTTATGGCATTATATAACACAATATCACGTATATATTGCGCTGAATTACTGCCCAAATGTTGCAGACATTTTTTTGCTATGAGTTTGTGTGACAACCTGTGTGACAATGATTTTTAGCAAATCTGTGAAGTTTTTCTCAGATTGACCACCGCAGCCTTTATTTTGAACGGCAGCCACACCATCTTTTAAACATTTGGCATCAGTAAGATTTTTGTTGTTGTTGTTAAAAAAAAATGAATACTTTAATTCAGTAAGGATGCATTAAAAAAGACCAAAGGTTCTTGAACTAAAGACTGAAGTGATGGCTAATAAAATTCAGCTTTGCCATCAAAGGAATAAATGACATTTTGAATTATTTTAAAATAGAAAACGGTTATTTAATATTTCGTAATATTACTGTTTTTATTGTACTTTTAATCAAATAAATGCTTTTTTTGTTTTAAATGCTAATTTTGAACGGTAGTGTGATCACATAAAACACAGCGAACTTTTTCGAGTTAAAATGATGCATATTCTACCTTACTTTAAACTAATTGACTAAATCTAAACTAAATGTTTTTAATGTAATGACTTTTTTTAACTGTGGCTTAAGTGGTTTTTCCATTTTATGTCATGATGGACAATCACTAACTGAGTGTATAATGCTAGACAGTCGATGTTACTCTGAGGAAATACACCAGGATCTTAAGCAGTGATGACTGTGTTACCGTCCTCTTGTCTTCTCGACCCTTCATCCGTGAACAGTGAATGGTCCATGTGATTTGCTTTGTAGCCTAATGTCATAATGACTCTAAAGGGCAAATGTCTGTGTAACCGAGTAAAGCTGAGATGATTAAAGGCTGATCGTTGCGCGGGACGGTAAACAGTGAGCAAGGGGGTGTAATGCTATAATACTCTAATAAAAAACCATGAAGGGTGCTGTTTGTGCCGGGTGCTTTGAGAATGAATGCTGTGGTGTGATGGCGTCCCACTGCCGTGGCCAAGATGAGTGGGAGATCTTGAGCATTACCAAAAAAACTGAAAATGTGCTCCGAATTTATGAAATGAATGTGTGGCAGAAAAAGCAGAGACGCAGTTATAGCAACAAGTTTTTTTTTTTTCCAATTACAGAATTACGCCATAAGTGGAAATTAACATAAAATATCGTAATTATGATGCAAAACATTGACATTATGAGATGACTATGGCAAAAAAGCTGTTTTTATTTCATAATTTTGAAAATAAGTCATAATATGAAAATAATTTTTATACTGTATATTTTGGCATGCACCTATGACTACCGAAAGGTTGACGATCAACATTTTACAGTTTACAGACGTTTCCTGACTTTTTTGGTTTAATTAGAAATCTCCACAAATACTGACTTTTTATCTCATAATGTCAACTTTTTCATGTTACAATTATGACTTAATATCTCATAATTTAGACTTTTTTTGTCTGAATTTTGACCAACGTCGTAATTATGAAACAAGTCGTATAAAAATACTTTTATGTATTAGAAGAACATAATTATGTCTTCAGCTGAATGTTTTAGAATTTATAAATGATCTCATTAACGTTAACTTTTTGTCTCATAGTATTGACTTTTTATGTCAAAGTTACGTCATAATTTAGACTTATCTCACAATAATTATGATTTAACCAAAATGTTTTTTTTTTTAAATGTGGCTTTCATATATTTTATATATATATTTATGAATATGTCTGTGTGTGTGTGCGTGTGTATGTACAATATAATTATGACACAGGTGCTTTAACTGGGCTGAGACTATCTGTCGGATAACGTTAAGTTGGCTGTTTTTGGGATATATCCCTCGTACGCGGCTAGCGTTACGTGGAAATGCAGATCGAGTCTGTGTTCATGCAGACAAGGGTGATTCTGGGAAGTTTTGGACACTGTAGGTATGTGCAGATGGCCTTCGAGAGGGGCTGGAACAATTCACAGTGGGAAGAAACATGTTTCCCTCCTGAGGTCTTTGAAGTGCGTGCCCGCTGATTTCAGATGCTGTGATTAAGAGTCGGCAACAGAATATTCAAGATGCAATCAGTCAGGACCTGGTTAGCATGCTATGGGTGCGCTTCAGATTTCGAAAAAGCGATTAATTTGAAAAAAGTAGTTAACCTCCGTTGGTCATCTGCATTTGCATCCCTTTTTACTGACATAATGTGACTAATTTCTCGATAAAAAATAACAAATTTTCACTAATCAATTGTTTATTAGGCCAAATAAGACTAACGGTACAATCATCCTCTACACTGTAAAAATGTTTGAATTTGTAAATAAAACTTTTAGTTGGATCGTTAGAGTACATTTTATTAAAAAAATGCTATTTGAGGAAAATGCTTCAAATTACAATCTCTTCACAATTCTTTGCATTTGTCTGTAAAATTGATTAGGATTATTATTTTTTATTTACTGACCAACTTTACACAGAATCAAAAGAAAATAAAGTCAACATTGTCCTTTAAAATAAATAAATAAATAATGATGCCAATAAGAAAAGTAATTATTTCTGGAAATGTATTTTTTTAATAAAGAATACTACTTATTTTGTCAACCTGAATCTGAAAATGTCCATAAGGGTAGTTTATGCATCAATGTGTTCTATGGTGTGACAGAACCCATTGAAACCCATTGAGGATAAATCTCTCATGATATTTGTAATTGTAATGAAGATACGTGTTATTTTTATCATGTTATTCGTGTTTTGTATTTTTTTGCTGTGTCACATCAAAAGACACAGTCCAATTTTTATTAGTTTTTTTTTTTAAACTGTAATAAAAATGACTAAAAAGGTAAGTGTAGCCTTTTTTTATTTATTTTTTACAAAAAGTGTGCATTTACAAATGCAGCGAAAAGATGAATCAGTTTTTGGTGCGGGCCTCTTTAAAGACATAGAAAGAAGAGACAGAGAAGGTAAGAAGATGCTTTCATAGCGCGTAGTAAACGATTTACATAGTAAATTCAAGTCACGCGGTTTGTATAATGACCCACATGCTGAAGTGAGGCTGTTGTGAGCGTTGTTGCTCCTCCCACTCGCCTCATTATGCGTGATTAGTTGCTTTGGTGACGGGGCACTTTGCAGCACACAAAGAGAGGATAATCTGACACAAATAGTGGGTTTAAGTATTCCAGTCAGCACAGATTGCACTGAGGGGCCTATTGTTCCACACAATCTGCTGCACAAAGTTTGGAGAATCCGAGTGAAGTGTGCGTGAAGCAGCGAAGCAGCGTCCGCACAGAAAGCACACGCTCAGTGCATACTAACTGAGCTGCAGAATATGCTTTGTAATGCTTTATGAGCCTGCTGTATTTCCAGATTCCCTTGCTGGCTGTCTGGCATTTTTTTCTGTTGAGTGCTTTCGCATTCGTTCCGTAGATCTAGACTTACATGTCCTGCTTCCTTTATTTTTTAGCTTTATCGATAGTCAGCATGAACAAAGCCGGTGTGTTTGTGCTTCATATATAAAGCTCTTGCGCGATGGAAAGTTCTGTCTATTTTGGTTTAACCTCTGACACATCTGTTATCTTTTTCTATTGTGCCCATTTCCTGTAAAAAAAATGTTTTTTGCACTTTTTTGGTGTTTGTACGAGAGCAACTGAGCTGAAATTTTCAAAATAAACTCAGACCTGCATCATGTACTGCATAATTACAGTTGCTTTACAGTGACGCAAGATTGTAGTAGATTATAGTTTGGGGTCAGTTTTTTTTATGATTCTTATGCTCAGCAAGATTGCAGTTATTTAATTTTTTTCATGTGAATATATTTTACCCCAGTGATGTAAAGCCGAATTACGAGCATCAGACTCTGAGTCTCTTTTATGTTGTTCCCTGTGTGTATTTCACTGCTTCGCCACGGGAAATAAATTTGCGTTTGCAGTTTATTTACGTTAGAGTTTCATCTGCCGGCGCAGATTGTAGTTTCAGTCTCTCTGTGATCACGAGTTTGAATGCTGCGTGGCACGTCGAGCCGAAGTGTGACGCGAGACTGAGAAATTAAGCGAGGAGAGATAATAATGAAATTTCGAAGAGATAAAGACCCTTCGTAAAGTGACACTACAATGAAATGTCTGCTGAAATATTTCTATATGAATCTAAGACTCTTCAGCTGAGCTGAGCTGCAATCCAGCTCAGTACGTCTATCGATTATTTATTAAATTGCATCATTTTTTATTTCTCCTAATACATTTTTAGACAAACAGAACTTGTTGTACTTCATGTATCCCAAACTATGAAGCTTAAATTCCTCTGGGAATGAAGGAGAGAAATTTCTGATGACCTAAAAGCATTTATATAAAGTAGAAAAAGAAAGTAAAATGAGAATAATAAAGCAGAAGAGCACAAGAGCAGAAGCATCCAGCACATTTGTAATCAAAGCACCGTTAGGGTTCCTTAAGTTCACCGTTTATGTATTCCTCTTCTTTTTGTCCTCGTCCAGCACAAACCTCCTTTTGAAGTCAACGACCTCTTTGAGGACATCAAGGATGGGGTGAAACTGCTGGCTCTGTTAGAGGTGCTGTCTGGACAGAGATTAGTAAGTGTTTCTGTGATGCAACATCTGCAGATTATCTCTCTGTGAAACCTCTGCAGTGTGACAATATCTGTTTAGTGCCAAGAGTCCTTCCTTTCATTTCCACTCCTGATGAACCTCCTCGTATTTCCCTGCAGCCATGCGAACAGGGCCGCCAACTCAAAAGGATCCACTGGGTGTCTAACATCGGCACGGCTCTTAAGTTCCTGGAGGGAAGGAAGGTAGGCGACCCCGGTTATCTCATCTGTCTTAATTATATGGTGATATTTTGTGTAACGCTCTCAGCTGGGTCATTCTTGTTCTGCAGTACTTTTTAAAGTCAAGCTTTTAAAAGCTTTCTAGAAATTAATAAGCGGACTGTCAGAAACATGCCCCGGTCAAGATCACGCAAGGACAAGAATTGAACAGGATGGAAGTTTAAGCTAAAGTTAGTCATTGCTCAGTGAGAGCTTACGTGAACTTGAAAAATAAAAAAATGAGCTGTGATATTTTCCCATTTTTTGAAATATCAAACTGATTGGGTAACTTTATCAGTTACAATATATGTATGTATTTTAGAGCGATACAAGCAAACAGCACAAAATATGAGAGAATTCAGTAAATCCATGGCTTTCGTTTATCCACCAAACTTGATGCCACTTCAAACAAGATATTTTGGAAGAAAAACATATAAATAGATCGTCAATTACAATAATGTATTATTTTTATATTCAGTAGATATGAATAGAAGTAAAAGAAAAGAAAAACGAATGTAATTTCAAATATTTAAAAAAACTGTTTATACTTATCAGATGTGCATTTCTTTGATCGAAAATTATGTGAAATATTACTTATGCACTTTAGATATTTTAACATTTATATTGTAATTTTTCCGCGTCTTCAGTATCAAATGATCCTTCAGAAATCAGTCTAATATGCTGATTTGCTGCTCAAGAAACATTTCTCATTATCATATTGTCATGTTGTGCTGCTTAATATTTTTGTTGAAACCATGATACATGTTTTTTCAGGATTCTGTGGCGAATGGAAAGTTTAAAAAGAGACAATTTTTGTACCAGTGTTATAAACGTCTTTGATGTCACTTTTGATCAATGTAATGCATTCTTACTCAATGAAAGTATTAACACAGCACAGTAAGAATGATCCAGTCTTGCCTGTAGTCTTATGTCCCAGTCTGGTATCTGTCATCACACTTCATATCTAACTGTGTCCTCTCTCTTAACATGTCTTGTCTCAGTCTGTGTACCGAGGTTCTCCGGTCAGTACTCCTTAGTCACAGTTCTCACAAACACCTCCTCTTGTTACGCATATGTACATTTGATAATGCGTATCGTCCGCAGCGAGCAACTCCTTTATTTACTGATCTCTGCTACTGGCTGAAAGAGCTGCAATTATTTTTAAAGAGCTTGTTTTTTTTCTTCTCCTGTGATGTCCGTGACTGGCTGACCATGAGCAAACAGCTTTTTTCCTATTCACTCACATGTTCCTCATATACTCGTGCATTCCTGTTTGCTTATTCCCTAAGAAGCGAATAAGCCTGACACGAAATCAAAATGGACCCCGTTTACTTTCTTAATGCACGTTCTTGGTGTTATTCTGCACGATTTATCAGCAGATAGTGCTGGTTTAGACTGGCTTGTTTGCACTGACCTCAGATCTGTGGTTGATATGTGTATTCATTGTTGATTTAGCACGTTCTAACAGGAGAAATACTTATTTTGCAGATCAAACTAGTCAATATCAATGCCACTGACATTGCCGATGGACGCCCGTCCATTGTCTTGGGGCTGATATGGACCATTATCCTCTATTTCCAGGTAATGTTTGCCAATTATGATGGTAGGATCTGGAAGATTGCCATATGTCTGTGTGTATCTGGGTTTTAAGGGTCTAACTTTTGCAGATTGAGGAGTTGACCAGCAATCTTCCAGCCCTTCAGGCTTTATCCAGCAGTGCATCTTCGGTGGACAGCATGGCCAGCTCAGAGACGGGAAGTCCACCTATGAAACGCAAAGTGATGACAAAATTTCAGGGCAATGCCAAAAAAGCCCTGCTCAGATGGGTCCAAAACACAGCAACCAAGTAAATACTCTCTATAGAGCTCTATATATATATATATATATATATATATATATATATATATATATATATATATATATATACACACACACACATATATACATATATATACAAGAACTATGTGGAAAAACCGGCCTAATTTGTCTGTTAGGCTTCTAATGGCACATTATTTCTTTTCTCAAGACGTCTTGGGATTGAAGTTAAAGACTTTGGTCCTAGTTGGCGCAGCGGTGTGGCCTTCCATTCTGTTATTCATGCCATTCGGCCTGAACTTGTGGACATGGACATCGTGAAAAAAAGAAGTAACCGCGAAAACCTTGAAGAGGCCTTCAGCGTGGCAGAGAACGAACTGGGAATACCGCGTTTACTAGATCCTGAAGGTAATTTTACTCCAAAATCTTTCCAGTTGCTCACTAGCACCAAGGTATTACCATGGTTTTTGGACATGAAACTGCCATGTTTTGTAGACGTGACCTTGGATTATCATGTAGATATCATGGTATATGTTATATAGTACTATTATATGATTAACTAAAAATAATAAAAAACATTAACTCAAATAAAAATAACTAACAAACAAAAAAAACCTATACAGAGATAAAGAAAAAATATGACAAAGACATAAAACAAAATGACAGAAAATATCAAAACAGAAAATAAAAAATAACATTTAAATGAATGATATAGTAATAATAATAACAATAGTCTAATTTAGTATGTGGTATAGTAAAGTTGGTATAACCTTCTGATACAATGAATGTACTGCCAACACTAATGTTATTAAAGGCTAACGATGCAGATTCTGTCAATGATCTGTTGTGCTTTTGAAGAGCCACTCCTTTGTTTTGAGTTTGATGTGAATAGACACTGCTTAATTACTGGAGATCCACCATCATCAAGCCTCATTATAGACAGACAGTTTGTAGGTCATGCTGTTATTCAAGCATGACATCAGGCCAGATCAGACAGAGACTAGCATGACATCATGACGTGATCCGGCAGAAGCACTTTGAAGAGGCTATAAAAAGCCTCATTTGGCTCTTCAGGTCAGTGGATCGTCTAATATAACAGTCACTCGATGATGCACTGTAAAACTCAAACAGAAACTAAATGCACGCGTAGATGCATAAACGGCACAACGGTAACATCTCAAGGATTTCATCTAAACCTGTAACTTTGTCTTATTGCAGATGTGGATGTGGACAAGCCTGATGAGAAATCCATAATGACATACGTAGCTCAGTTCCTGAAGCACTATCCAGATCCCCACCAGTCTGAGACAGATGGACAGCAAGAGGAGGTACTCTTTAGTGTTTATGCTCGTGCACAAGCTAAAAATACACTAGCCGCTTGCTGTTGTTATTTAATGCAGTCACTGCTGTAGTGCTTCCTCATCATTCACTAACAATTACTGTAGTCCATCACAATGTGGAGCCCATTCAAGAATCATTTTACTCTAGAATCACGCCCATAATGCATTGCTGTGTGTGCTCACTCTGTCTCTCTGTCTGTATCACTGGCCATGCGCATTCGTAGCTGGTTCGTTCCATTCCTACATTCGCTCTCTCTATCCCAGCTCTGCAGGTAAGAGTCGATTATGTCTCATCTGCATGAGGTTCGTTTAGTGTGTGAGATATTCTCAAGAAACGGTGCCATATGTGCTGGAAAAGTAAAAAAAAACACATTATTACAACATTGTTATTGTAACATATGAAAAGTTTATTTGCAAAAACTGATTTTTAAATCTTCAAAATCAGTATTTTTAATCAAAATAACCCAACTGCAGTTTGTTTGAGATTAACTGGAATTCACAATGAAAAAACTAGATTTAAAAAAAATTGTTTTTGCAAATAATATCTTTAAATACTGTATATATATATATATATATATATATATATATATATATATATATATATATATATATATATATATATATAATAAAATATAATGGATAATTGATCATACAAATAGTAGTATTTATCAACATATCACACTGTATATTTAAAGATAATATTAATAAACCATGATACTTTTAAAACCTGTTTTGTTCAAAGCATGTTACAATTGAAATGATTAAGTTTTTTTTTATTTTTGCTTTTTAAAATTGATTTTTGTTGAAGGAAGAAATGCCATAGCAAAAGAACATTAAAGTGCATGAATAACAAATATTTTTATTTATACATATTGATATTTACATATAGGTGGTGCAAGCATGCTTATAGTACTTTGTTTCTAACCATTTTAATGAGAAAATAACATACTGTACATTGACAGATGAAAAGCAAACATTTAAAAAGAAAAACAAACTGCACTCTTAACTTCATTACATTCAGATCTTATCAATTATATCAGTATTCATTTCTGACACAAATGTCAGTTTCCTGAGAATGTCGGCAGTGGATACTCTCTGCTTGTTTCCTCTCTTTCTCTGCCTTTTATCTTGCTAACGTCTTAAATGTGTTGTGTTTGCGTCTCTTGATGTGCCTTTGCTCACCTGGACAGTATGACCCACAAGATATAGAGCTAATGCTTGAGGTATGTGTATATTAATACATAGGGTCCTAACAGCTCCGTATTACGTGTAACAAACTACAAAATAGTAGAGATCTTCAATCTTCTTTGGGATTGGACTCTCTCTCTTTTTTCATTGTTTCACTCTGCTGTGTTACCTGCTTTGGGTTCTTGTTATAGGGGTTTCTTGCTGAAGTGAGTGATAAATCATTGTTTCTTTCTGTCTGATGCGCACAGCGAGAGGAACGCAAGGTGCTGAGGGAGGTGAAGATCTGGCTGGATCAGCTAGAGAGAGATATACTGCGTGCACAGGGTTCTGAAGAGAGTCTCACCGACAAATATCAGGTGATCAAGATGATTGTCCACAATCTTTATGTTGTTTTGCTGCATAATAGTGCACCAAAAAATGAAAATTCTGTCATCATTTACTCACCCTCGAATAGTTCCAAACCTGTACGAATTTCTTTGTTTTGCTGAACACAGAAAAATATATATATATTAAAGAAAATTTGTAACCAGGCTGTTTTGGGTCGCCACTGACTTCCATTTTTCCTACTATGGAAGTAAGTGGAGACCCAAAACAGCCTGTTGAACAGAACAAATAAATTCATACAGGTTTGGAAGTACTCGAGGGTGAGTAAATAATGACAGGATTTTCATTTTTGGGTGAACTATTCCTTTAAGACTTTAAGAGCTCTGTTTTGATTGGCCGAACACTTTGCTTTTGAAATAGGTTGCGAGTTTGCTTTCAGGTCAGATGTAATTATTATTTTTTTCCGCAGGCTTTTAAAGGTTTCCGTGTGCAGTATGAGATGAGAAAGAAACAGATCGAGTCTCTCCTGCAGCCGGTGCACAGGGACGGCAAACTCTCGGTGGACCAGGCTGTGGTCAAACAGGCCTGGGATCATGTGTCAGTCAGGGTACGTGCTTCACCGCATGCAATTAAAGTGTTTGTTTACCCAAAAATGAAAACTCTGTCGTCATTTACTCAGCTTATCTTGTTTTTCTTAAATGAAATTTAAAGAGATGTGCCATGCTATTTTTATGCAATTAAAGTTAATATACAACATTATGCATCGAAAATCACATAAGTAGTCCATATGGCTTGTGCCTTGTGAAATTTTATGTCTGAGGAACAGACCTCAGCTTTTGTATAATCATGATACTGAATGACTTTGTCGTTGTTGTGTGTGCCATGTAACTCGTATATATACACTTTTCCATGTTTGACTATATAGATGCACAAATTCAATTCTGATTGCTATGATAATAGTTGTTTTACAAATGTTTTACAAATACGGTAATCATGTAAATGTCATCTCAAGGAAAAATTCATGAAAAGTCACTTAAGTATCCCTAAGGATAAAGTTATGATCTTTATTACAATATATATTTAAAAGTAATAAAATATACAGGTTTTTAAAATGGGTAAATATATTCTAAAGTGATTAACTGCATTAGGGACAAGGAGTTTTTTTTTTCATTCTTATAGAACTTCTATTCAATCAATCAATCAATCATTTTTATTTATATAGCGCTTTTAACAACAGAGGTTGCATCAAAGCAACAGGGCTTAGACTAAATCAAGGTTAGGTCATATTTCAATGAGGACATTTTAACATGCCTTAGAAAAGAGACAAAGGCACTCATATATTTTATGCTGAGTCAGTTCAAGTATCTTTCAACTGAAACATCTCAGTCTGAGTCTAGGCTTAAGCCTTGTCTATAAAACCGGGGACTAGTGGATTAATTTAGACGAATACTTAAGTTGGGGATTGTAAACATATTTAGCTTTTTTGTACGTCAGTCCATCATTATGTTGATTGTGTTTGAAATAGTGTGAGTTCAGCTGTTACTTCTGTGCTCCTCTAGCTGTCATTAGCTGTAATAAAGTGTGAACTGGAGCGTAGACCATAGTTCATTACTGAGAAAAGAGGACAGACACACAGAGACGGTTTTGTTTTGTGGAACAGAGAAGTCCACAGAGCGGACACCGCAATCTGGCCAGACACTTGACAGCTTGAAGGGTCCTCACAGACAGCGAAAGGCTTTCAAAACAGATCTCTCCTTTTGATATTTGCGATGCTTTTGTGTGGATTGCGCAGCTCTTAGACTGGCACATCCATCTGGATAAGTCTTTGCCGGGCCCTCTGGGAGTGATCGGAGCCTGGCTGCATCGAGCAGAACTTTCCCTGAGAGAAGACGTTCCCATTCAACAGGCCCACGAAGAGACGGCCAACATCATCCACAGAAAACTGGAACAGCACAAGGTAGGTGCAAGAACTTTTTATTTCTTAAGGGAATTGCTTGGAACACTGCTAAAGTTAAAAACAATGTCTGTGATTTCGGGGTGCAGGAGGTTTTGAAGAATTTGGAAGGACACAGACAGACATTTCAACAGATTCACAGAGACCGATCAGTAAACGGAGTCCCGGTTCCACCAGAGCAGCTTCAGGACATGGCAGAAAGGTAAAATCTGATGACCTTAAGTTTCATTTAACTGTTTAAAGGTGACATGCAGTGCATTTTATGCAATGTACAATCACATGCATTACAATGGCCATTTAAAGTATTAAACAACTGCACTGTTTGCGCTATAGACTCAATGGATGACAAACAACTACCTTGACAACACCAGGCAACCACATAGCAACACCTTAGCAACCATCCAGAACACTCCAGACAAACACATAGCAATGCCCTAGTAACCACCCAGAGCGTTCCAGGCAATCACATAGCAACATTCTAGCAACCATCCAGCACACCCCAGGAAACCACATTGCAACACCCTGGCAACCACGCAGAATGCCTTAGCAGATGACATGGCAACACCCTAGCAATCACCCAGCACACCCCCCACAATCTCATAGCAAGACCCTAGCAACCACATTGCAACACCCTAGCAACCACCCAGCACACCCCCCACAATCTCATAGCAAGACCCTAGCAACCGCCCAGAACACCCCAGACAACCATATAGCAACACTCTAGCAAACACCCATAACAAACAAATAACCATACCCTAGCAACAAGTCAGAACAGTCTAGTATCATGTTACATCCATAGAAAATAAAGTATTTTCAGAGATTATTCAATTTGGAGGATAACAAGCTAAGCTAAGAATAAGACCATCAACATTTACTAATAGAATATTATTTTATATTAATTTAAATGTTGACATTATATACTTTAATTATACAAGCTACAAGCTCAAAATCCCAAATCCCTTGTGTTACTTTCATATTTACTAATATGTCACGTTTGCGCAGGTTTAATTTTGTGACCACGTCGTCTCACGTCCATCTGATTAAGTTTGAGTTCTGGGAGATGAAGTACCGTCTCATGGCGTTTCTCATGCTGGCCGAATCAAAGCTCAAATCCTGGATCATTAAATACGGCCGTCGGGACTCAGTGGAGCTTCTTTTACAAAATTACATTGTACGTCCTCCAGCGTATTTAATACAGTCTTTTGATCTGCTTCATAAAAACGAAAAAACATCTTTGTGACATCGCTGTCCTCTTTTACACTCAGGCGTTCATCGAAGGCCATAAGTTTTTTGAGCAATATGAAACCACATTCCGGACTTTGAAACAAGCTGCAGACTCCTACTTGAAATCTGGGGCTTCAGGTAAGATACGTCACACTTCAATGCGTTATTCCCTCGAGGCTGGAGATTCATGCAGCTTTTTAAAATTGTTCCCTGGCAGCGATTCTGAACTCAGCTGAAATGAGCCTATTGCTTTGTGATCAGGCAGCCTCATTCTGTCACACGTTTGTGAAACAGCTTTAAGTGCTTATTTCTTAGAAAATTATAATTGACACGCTCATTCTCATGGTATTTTTCGACATTGTGTGGCATTATTGGCATAAATACTAAACATACACTGGGTAAATGCATAGAATGTATTGTATATATAGAATGGATGAATGTCGTAATCTCCTGGTCATGTTTTACTCCAAAATCAAGAGGGAAAAAAGACATTGTGTTTTGCATTATGAAATTATGTTTTCTTTAATTTGTCACATTATTTTCATGTCAATAAAGCACCCTTCCTATCTGGACAAGGTATTTTATTTTATTTTATTTTATTTACTTTTACTTTTACTTTATTTTTTATTTTTTTTTACAAAACAAATAGCATTATTGTATTAAGAATATACACCAAAGAAAGTTTAGGATTAATAAGTTTTTTTTAAAGAAATTAATTAAGGTTTTAATTTGGTAAGGATGCAATAAACTGGTCAAAAATATCAAAGAAAATGTAAGATACATATATATGACCAAATCAGCAAATTAGAATGATTTCTAAAAAAGTCTGGAGTAATGTTTGCATCACATAAATTAATTACATTTTCAAATATATTCATACGTTCATATAGAAAACCGCTAATTATTATAACTATTGTTATTACTGTATTTATTTTAAAAACAGAGGTAAATGTGTTTTAATGTAATAAAAAATATGCGACAAAACAACCTAGATAAATAAACATAGCCTACATTAATGCAAAATATATTTTCTTATTTTTTTTCTTCAGTTATTCTTCATATGGTGTTACTGTTAGGTTTAAGGACAAAGGTGCCATGTCAAGTGTAGTAATGTGGTTGAATTATTTCATATTCTAGGCAGTAAAACCCCCAAGAGAGGTGAGTTTAGAGGAACCACGGTACTAGGTAACATAGTGACTGCCCTAGTAGAAAATATCATAATATATTTAAAATACATTCATTTCATAGTAAGTATGAAAGTTCAGATCATTTACTGACGTATCACTTGGGACTTTCTGATATATTAATTATTATAAAAATTCAAGCCTAACACATGTTTTAATATCGCTGTTGACAAGGATTGTATGAATAATACAAGATATTTAAAGTATATTTGCAGTAGTTCCACTTTAGCACAATGAAATATACTTCATTATCTTTAATGTAACTTTAGTACAATTAATGTGCATGAAGTACAAAATGTGTCCCAATTTTGCAGAGTAGTATAATTGCAGGGTATTTTAGTGCATTTGTAGTATACTTAGCATGAAATAAATGTATTTCAAATACATTTTAGTATTTTTTTACTAGGGTGTTGTTGATTTGAAGTGTGTAACATCTCAGTACAGTGATTTCACTTCTGCTAACCCCTGCTAGCTAAGTAGCTGATACTCTAATCCACAACACTGAGCACTTTCTGGACTCTAGGGTTGATTTGTGTTTTCGTGCGACTCAGAAAATCAGATTGAGAAATGCATTTGTTTGTTGGTGTGCAAGACCCTGTTATTCACAATGTGATTTGCCTTCAGCTGAGGACGTAGAAGGGGTGAATAAGTTTCTGAGCGACGCCACAGCGCAGTGGAAGAACCTGTCAGTGGAGGTGAGAAGCGTCCGGAGCATGCTGGAGGAAGTCATCTGCAACTGGGAGAAATACAGCAGCACGGTGGCCAGCCTGCAGGCCTGGCTGGAGGACGCTGAGAAGATGCTCAACCAGTCGGAGAGCGACAAACGGGTGCGCTGAAAAGTTTGGATGAGATGCCGTTTGATGAAGACTGTTGTGCGTAAACCGCTTCAAATCTTTTGCAGGAGTTTTTCCGGAATCTTCCGCACTGGATTCAGCAGCACATGGACATGAACGATGCTGGAAACTTTCTGATCGAGACGTGCGACGAGACCGTGTCTCGAGAACTGAAACAGCAGTTGCTTCTTCTCAACGGCAGATGGAGAGAGCTGTTTGTCAAAGTCAAACATGTAAGAAATGCTGCTTCTACACCACACATCAGGCATTTCGTTTATCGGGACTATTTTCCCGCTTCTGTACCTTTTAATGAAATAATGTCAATATTCATAATTCTGGTGATATTTTTTTCTTAGTATGCAAGAGCGGATGAAGTGGACAAACTGAGAAAAGATTATGACGACGGGATTGAAGCTTTAAAGGCTTTCATCGACACGGCCAACGAGAGGATGAACACTCCAGTTCAAGTTTCATTTCTGAACATTCGTACATATCTCCAAGATGTTGAGGTAATCAGAGTTCACAAAGCTGGTTCCTTGGAAACTGAAAATTCAAGAGTTTTTAGAGTTCAAGAGTTAACCAATCGGGTAACTCTTGAACTCTAAAAACTCTTACAATTTCAATTTGGAGTTTGAAAAATGTCTCTTATGTGCATCGAGGCAAAATAAAACAATAAAATGTTGAAATATTTTTACAATTTAAAATATAACTCTTAATATTTATTTTCATGTGACATAAAGCAGAATTTTCATTATTCCATTCTTCATCATCCTTCAGAAATCATCTTAATATGCTAATTTGCTGCTCGCGAATGATTTCTTATTTCTTAAATTTTCTGCATTTTCAGTATTTTTGATTAACGAAAAAGCGCAAAAGAAATAGAAACAAATAGAAACATTTCTTACATTACAACTGACTTGACTGTCACTTTCGATCAGTTTAATGCATTCTTGCTTAAAAAAATATCTTATTTTTAGAATGGTAGTGTATGTGGGAATCCATAGAATTATCCCTTCAGTTTGTATGAAAAAGATTCATGACCTTTATTGGTGCATCATCTAGAGATTATAAAAAACTCATTGCAGGACATCAAGCACAAAGTGCCGTCCATGGAGGCGGCGTATAAGACGGCCACACGTAACGCGCAGCAGCTGACCAAAGACCTCACCGAGGAGGAGATCGCGCAGATGCTGGCTACTATGGCAGCCATCAAGGATGAGCTCAGCAAGGTGTCTGCCCTGTATTTTCCCTCCTGAACTGCTACATTAAACCGCAATCACTCCGTCTGACATTACGATCTCAATGTCTCGTTCAGATAAGAGAGAGAGCTCTGCCCCTGCTGAGGGACTCCCAGGCCATGCTGCCTCCATTAGAGGAGATGGAGAAACATATCACTGGGTTCTACCAGTCGCTGGAAAAGGCGAGCCGCATCACTTCCTCCCGGGACTCCGAGGCTCCAGGAGACTTCAAGCAGAAGTGTCAGGTGACTAAAGGACTATGGGTTACACTCGAGACAATGAGATATTAGTGTTATGATAATGAAAATAATAAAAAATTATTATATTGAATATTCAGTACTGAGATATAACAGTTAACCAGTGTTATTCTAGTAATAAAACTAAAGCCATCCACGTTCCTTACTTGAAATAGAATAAAGGTTATATATTATATATAGTATGTATTGTTTCATGTAATTTCATGTTCATAAATATAAAACTATTTGCTAAAAAAAAATAAAAATATATATATAAATATATATATATATATATATATATATATATATATATATATATATATATATATATATATATATATATATATATATATATATATATATATATATATATATATATATATATATATAATTTCAGCCAAGGCATTCATTTAGTTTAACTAAAACTAAAAACTAAAAGACTGAAACATAATATAACAGATAAAATATTTTAAAATTAAAATATTTTAATATTGAAAAATAAATAAAATCTCAATAAGAGTATCTCAATAAAACTAAAATTTCACTTGAAGAAAAGAAAACTTTTCTGTGTAATTAAAATATAATTCAAAATGTTTATTCAGGAGTCCAAATATTTTAGGCAATGATAACATTTTTTTAAAGGTTTTGGTCCCAAAAATTGGGGAAATTTATGTGGACAGGCTTTATGAACACACCATATTTAAAAATGTATTTGCTATTGATTCTCTCTCTCTCTTTGTATTTTCTGTATCTACACAATCATCAGGAGCTGGTGACCTATCAGCAGAGCTGTAAAAAGTGTCTGTCAGTGATTGATAAAAATCATCAGATCATTCTGAAATCACTGGACACCAGCAAGACCCTAAAACACCTGGACACGTCACTGCTAGAGAGAAGAATCTCAGAGCTTCAGGCCTCTTCACAGGTGACAACCAGAAGAGCAACGTCATGCAAGACATTGAGAAATGTTTAACGTTTAAATCTATGACTAAAGATTGCAAACTACGGTATTCTGGTGAATCAGAACAGAATTTGTGATCTCTTTCTGGAACTTTAGAGCAAATGTAGAACGACAATCTGAGGATCAGGGGAATCTGATCTTTGGAGAAACGACTGTGATATCCATTTCATTTGTGATTTTTTTCTAAATGCTCATTGTTGTACTGTTTATTTAATCTCAAAAAGGGCATGGTGAAAGAAACTACAGAATGGAAGAGGCACGTGGAGGCGAACAGCAGCCTGATGAAGAGATTTGAGGAGTCTCGTGTGGAGCTGGAGAAGGTTCTGAAAATAGCTCGCAGCTCCATGACTGAGAGAGGAAACCCAGAGGACCTTCTGAAAAAGCACACTGTGAGAAATGAAACCCAACCGTCTATTCTAGTGCTCGGCAAATAGGCCGAAAGCGGAGTTTGAACTTCATTCGGTCTCCAGAAGGAAATGTATTCAGTGAAATCTGAAAGCTGAAATGATTTCGTAACATTTCTATTGAATGTCCTGCAGGAGTTCTTTGGGCAGCTGGATCAGAGAGTACTCAATGCCTTTCTGAAAGCCTGCGATGAACTCACAGATATACTACCAGAGCAAGAACAGCAGAATCTGCAGGAAACAGTCAGGAAACTGCACAAACAGTGGAAGGTCAGAGAACACTTATAGCACAGTCTCACCTCACAATACCAACCTTTCTAGCATTTCAAAAGGTTACGAACATTTCTATTCAAATCTGTTTATTTTTAGTTGTCATTAAATTATTTACATTTATTTTATTATTTTATTATTATTCACATATATTTTAATAATAATAGCAATAATGCTTTTAAAGTGATCATAATAATATTATTTTTATTAGTTTTAATTGCTCATGTCTATTAAACTCTTTTCTGAAATATATATATATATATATATATATATATATATATATATATATATATATATATGGTAGTGCTGTCAAACAGTCGCATCGACAAGAAAAGTTTTTGTTTACATTATATATGTTTTTGCACTCTGTATATTTATTAAGTATATATAAATGCAATGCATGCATGCATTTGCATATATATATATATATATATATATATATATATATATATATATATATATATATGTATATATATTACAGTTAATTAAACTGCAGCTGAGTTATTTTGATTAGGGTAAAAAAATACAGCTAACTATCACAATAAAACAAAATAAAACATGATATCATTATAAAAATATGATTTTTGAATATATATATATATATATATATATATATATATATATATATATATATATATATATATATATATATATATATATTAATGTGTGCTTGGAACGTTTAACAAGTGGTCATTTTAAAAAGTGAATTAATGCAAAACCTGACATTTTTAAGCGACTTAGTGCTGTAATTTAATAAATACTTTGCAAGTTGCAAGTCAGTATGAAAATGCATCTTTTCCGCAGGATGTCCAAACAGAGGTTCCCTCTCACCTGCTGCATCTGAAGGTGGATCTGGAGAAGAGTCGTCTGATGGCGTCAGTGCAGGAGTGTCAGGCTGAACTGGCCCGAGAGAACCGCAGTCTGCCCAGCATGGGAAGCGAGAGGTTAATCAAAGAGCACAGGGTGAGAGCCACCAGCAGTTCAGCCACTATAAGCCATCTTTCTGTTCTTAGAAATAGGGGATTCTTACGTTAGCTATTTTTATACAGATGTTTTTCAAGGAAAAGGGTCCACAGGCTCTTTGTGAGAAGCGGTTACAGCACATGGAGGAACTGTGCTCGAAGCTTCCAGAGAACGAACAAGCCCAGCAAACTTTAGAGAACGCCAGGACAGCGTTTGCAGAGGTCAAAGAGGATATTGACAGCACACATCAGAAACTAATGCAGCACCCGGACAAATGGAAGGAGTTTAACACCAGGTGAACCTGTTGGATAATGAATTTTAATTGGTTGGAAAATTAAAGCTCCTCTGTTATGGGTTATGAAAGGTTGATATTTAGGTTTTGGGAGTTGCAAACAACAGGCAGACATGCTTGCAAGGTCAAAAAACACTAGTTTTTTTTTTACAATGTGCATTTATTTTTGCCTTATTTGTTCAACGACTCCCACATGACTTCAATGATTGATTTTTCCAAATCCCTCCTCCTGATTGGTCGATTCCATTTAAAGCAGTGTTTGCGAGCTTTTAACGCTCCAAATGCGGCACCCGGTGGCAAAGAATGAATTCGCATTTTCATTCAGACCAAATCGAATGGTAATGTTTTAGACGTCAACATGAAACGGCTTGGGACTCGTTTCAAAAGTGACTCGTTTAGGCTCATTTTCAAAAATCCATAATAGGTAATATTATTGATATCCAATTAGAACACTACTTGATCTTAATTAGGCTGGATTGAATCAATATTGAGTGGATTTGAGCTAAATAATCACACGGTCGTCCTCCGTAAAGCTGTTTATAGCTCAGTTAAGATAATTTCATCATTGCATTAACTTTGCACAATTATTGAACTAAAATGAATCAACACAGAGCTGAATTAAGCTGAAGGATGACACTATTGCTTACTGTCAGGCTGCTTTATTGTTAAATTGTATTGGTAACTATTGAACTTTGTAAAATTCCTCCATTTACTGACCTGAATTGAATCAAAATTGAACTAAATTGAGCTAAATAATGACACTATTGGCATATTTGAGCTGCTTTTCTGATGAAATTGTATTTGCTTCATAATTGATGAGTAATAGTGCATTAATACTGTTATTTTCTTGTGTATTCATGTGAAGCTGCTTTGAAACAATCTGTACTGTGTTATATAAAAAAATGTGCCTTAAGTCTGTTGCATGTAAAATCACTCCTTATATAAATTGATTTTAATTTATAGAATACTGACAATATAATTAAATTTTGTGTGTGCTTGCAGGTTCTCTGAACTCTCAGCCTGGGTTACATCGAAGGAAAGTCAACTCAGACTTCTGCGAAACAGAGCTGGAGACCCCAGCAAGTTCGGACAGGTCAAATCCACCATTGAGGTGAGAAACAAAGATGGATTGGGAAGAAACTGAATGTGACAGCTGTGTGAAATCTTGACTGATCGCCCCTTTGTGATTTGCAGAGTCTGAGAAACGATGCCGAACTGCAGGAGGGGAACGTGAGCTGGTTGAAGACGCGTTTGGCCGCTCTGATAGAGGTTTGCACGGAGAGCGATGCTCAGAGACAGGGAGCTGCTCTCGGCAAACTCTCCAGTGACTTTAAGGGTCTCCTCACGTCCCTTTCTGAGGTAAGACATACTGGTTTATGAACCATGAATCAAAATCACCTGCAGTATGCATAAGTTCCTATGGAAATCAGCTGCTTTCAAATGAAGGTGAGGATTTTGAAAGCAAATTCCAAAATATACATTTATATATATATATATTAAAATTTGTATAATTTTTTTAAATACATAATATAACAATTTAATATAATACATATTATATTTTCTGTATTTTTGAAGCAAGAGTTGATGTGATATATAGATATATTATATATATATATATATATATATATATATATATATATAAAACACATATTTATATATATAGATAGATAGATAAATAGATGATTTAACTAAAAATGCTGCGTTATGAGACTATATTGTATTTTTACATATTTATTTGTTTCATAATTTCAGTATTTTGCAGCATTAATCCTGCTATTTTTATATTTTATATATCTGATTGTAAAATCTGTCACGTTAGAAAATATCAGTGTAAAACCTCATTAGAGTTTTTGTAAAAATTATCTTTGGATTAAGATAGTTTAAGTAGTTTACCCTATTGCCCATTCGTAATAATTCCTATGTTACATTCACATGAACAATTTCCTCCCTCTTAGAATTAAACTGGCTGTTTTTAGCTGATTTGTCTCGTCCTGAAAACCTTTTCCGTGTTATGGTGCTTTTAAATATTGATCACATATTGTATGTGTGTGTTGTGATAGTCAGAGAAGGTCGTGCTGGCGGTGAGCGACTGTGTACAGTTCAGAGAAGAGGTGAAAACTACACTGGAGGAGTTGACCCAGGGTCAGCAGGAGCTGCAGTCAGAGACCGGCAAGATTCTGGACTCTGAGTCCATCAGAGAAGCCCAACAACTGCTGCTGCTTCATCAGGTGCCGCTCTCACTGAACGCATCGCGACCCTGATTAGCTGAAAATCATTTATGTCTAACGTTCGTGCGCTTTCCTAATGTGCAGCAACAACTCAAGCGTCTCCGGCTGAAGAGGAAAGAAATGCAGGAGCAGATAAACCGCGGAAAGCAGCTGCAGGTAGAGGAGGGTCTGGAGGAGAGCTTGCAGGAAGACCTGCAGAAACTAGAGGCCACCTTGAGCAAAATGGATCAGAGCACAGAGTCGCAGGAAGAGAACCTGCAGGTGAGAATGGTTAAGTCAAGTCAAATAAAAGAAAATAGTATAGTTATGTATTTTAGATGTTATGTATAGAGTATGTTACAGAACCTGGAGGTGAGAATGGTCAAATAAAATAATTATGTATTTTAGATGTAATGTATATGTTACCGAATCTGGAGGTGAGGATTTTAAGTCAAATTCATAGATAACATGTATATACTGTGTACTGAATGCACGTTGACATTGATTTATATTATATGTTTATATGTGTGTGTGTGTGTGTGTTGTGTATATTTAATGTTTATATACACAGTTTATATTTTTAAATATATACACTTATATACATTTATATTATTATATATATTTAAAATATAATAATAAATTATTTTCCTTAAATATATAAATGCATTTGTTTGTATTTATATATAGATACAATACAAACTCATATATTGTGTAAACAGAAACTTTAGTTTTTAATGTAATTAATTGTGATTGTTTCACAGCACTATATATATATATATATATATATATATATATATATATATATATATATATATATATATATATATATATATACTGTATATATGTGTGTGTGTGTGTGTGTATTGTGTATATTTAATATGTTTATATACACAAACTATATATTTTTTAAATATATATACTAATATACATTTATATTTGTATTTTATGTTAAATATAAATTTATTTAAAATATTATCATAAATAATGTCCTTAAATATATAATGCATTTGTTTGTATTTATATATACATAATAAATATACACTGTACAAACTCATATATTATGTAAACCAAAACTTGCTCTAATACATATATATATATATTAACAGCACTAATACATATATACGTATATATACATATATATAAATATATATAGTGTGTGTGTGTCTTTCCTATTAAATATTTTCTGACTTTGAAATAATGTTGATTTCTGTTAACAGGTGACTTTAGCAGCTTGGCAGGAGTTTGACGCTCAGCAGGCAGCAGTGAGGGAGTTCGTGGGTAAAGTGCGATCGGTCACAGAGAGAGAGATGAACTTCAGCAGTCCAGACAGTCTCAGCACAGAGCTGGAGCAGGCCAAGGTGAGAATAACACTTGATCTCCAAGGGCTCTGTGTAATGAATCACCTTTAATTAAACATGAGCGTCTTTATTTCGAAAAAAAAAAGGGCTGTGAGAGCAAAATCCTCATTAGAAAATCTTCCCCGGCCATACAGACTGAATGAGCCTCATTACAAGCTAATGTAAAACAGCCAATATACGCTCAGCTGTAAACAGCCTACGGGCTTTTGTTTTGTAATAATTTGGTTGATTCTGCCTCGCAAAAACGAAACAATGCCACGGACATTTTCACTTCGTCCGTTGCTCTTATTTCCGCAGGAGCTCCTGAAACAGTGTGAGACGGAGGCCAGACAGGTGAACACTCTTCTCAAGAGGGCCGCAGAGATCCAGTTGGGCCCCAAAAATCAGTCTCTGCTCCGGGATCAAGCACGGGCTCTGAGTGAACAAGTGGACAAAGTCGAGACAGGCCTCAAGCGGGAGTAAGACCCTACTTTATATTAAAGAGTTAACACTATGATTATTCAAACAAACGTATTAAACGTAACCTGTGAATTCATTCTGAATCATTAAGGCCGTTTTTTTGATCACTGCGTAATGTTTCAGTGTGAAGACTTTGGAGGGGACGAAAGATCAGTGGGATACTTTCGGGAGTGAGTTTGAAGCATTTTCCACATGGATAACGGAGAGAGAAAGAGAAATGGATGCCTTGAAAACCTCCAGCGCACCTTTGGACCAGCAAATATGTACCGTAAAGGTGTGAAAATAATTATTTCATTAAAACTGTTCGAAATGTATGAAATGACTACATGGCTTCTGTATTTATTCAAAAACGTAAGACATCATTTATATAAAATTTTCTACATATTTTACATCTTTTTTTGTAGAAACTTGGCTGTATGTATAATAATTTTATTAATATAAATGATAATAAATTAATTAAAGTTCGATGTCGTATTCTTTAGTTTTTAGTAGTGCTGTTAAATGATTAAACGCAATTAATTGCATCCAAAAGAAAAGTTTTTATTTACATAATATATATTTGTGTGTAGTGCATATATTTACGCACATGCATATCTATATTCCAAAAAAAACTTTATATATTACATTTATTGATATATGGTGCAAATACAAGGAAATATTTTTGTGTGTGTCTTTGTATATGCATAATAATATACACTGCAGACACCTATATAAACAAAAACCTTTGTTTTAGATGCAGTTAATTATTATACATACAGCAAATTTTACAGCCAAAATTATTATTCATATAGCCAAGTTTCTACAAAAAAATTATGTAAAATATATAGAACATTTTATATAAATTATGTCTTTTTTTTTTAATTGACAGTACAATTTTTTAAATATCTTTTATATTTATAATTGCATTTCTTCATTTGTCATTTAATATGACCTGGTTTTTTTTATTATTAATTTAGTTAATTTGTTAAGTTTATGCAGGGTCTTTAATTTTTAACCTGAAATTACATTAATAATATTTGTTATTTTTTAATACAATTTCAAGCAAATTAATTTGACTATATAAAGATCCAGCTGACATTGCAGTATTTCATCTCTTACGGTGGGCAGACAATCAGAGAAGGTCTGCAGGAGAGGTCACAGGTCCTGTCCAACCTGGAAGAGAAATCTCAAGCGATGGTCCAGTTTGTGTCATCTGGCGAATCTGCACGAATCAAAGCCCGTCTCACACAGATTGGCAGATACTGGGAGGAGCTTAAGGAGAGCGTGGAGCATCTGAATGGACAGTTAGAAGAAAGCTCCACCCACCAGACCAAGTTCAACGCTAACCTTCATCAGGTACGTTTAAACATGCTGTTTCTGCAGCAATCTTACCGAAGTCTTCACGCTGTCTCATGACGTCGCATTTATCCGAAAGGTACAATCAGACGTTGAAGATATCCAGAAGAAACTCGACAGCCCTGTCACCTCCTGCGTGTCGTCATCCGAGACCTACAAAACTCTACAGAGTCACATGGTACGAAAACGCCATGGAAATCTCATATCTCGTTTATTAGCACCAGCTCAGACTAAATAAGTGATTGGTTTGGTTTTCAGGATATGTTCCAGTCCCTGGAAAAGCTGAAGGCCACCCTTCTGTCCCTGTCTGCTGGCGCCCGCAGGCTCAGTGAGAGAGAGAAGGCCGAGAGAGCCGTGGCCGTCCTGCAGCAGACTTACGAGAAGTGTTTAAAACAGGCCAAGGAAAAACAGAACCAAATGGAGAGCCTTCTGTCACACTGGCAAAAGTATGCTTGCTTTCTCTGTCGCTGTCTAATCTCAAACTGAAGAAGAGACACGTGATATTTGTTTATATTAAGTCTCTTGATGATCTTGTCTATTTCAGGTATGAAAAGGATTGGTCCTCCTTGCAGTCGTGCTTGGAGAGATGTGAATCCATATCCAGCCCTGACTCTCAGTTCCTCGCCGTTGACAAACTGAAGCTGGAGGGAGAACTGCTGGAACTGAAAGTAATACGTTAAATAAAGTGTATTTGATTTTCACAATGTGACATATTTGTATGTTGACCAGAATATTAAGCTTTATATATTTTATCCATTAGAATTGAACTGAATTGTGAAAAGTAGGCCGTAATAATATCTCTTCAGTTCAAAAGCAAAAATATTTCAAAACTATTTTTGTGTTCTTTTGAATAAAAACGGCAGGACGTTTAATAATAGAATCAGCTATAAATGTTTCAATTGGAAGTTATTCGAAATATTTCAAAAAAAAAAATTTTTTATGTTTCTTAAACTTGCTTTAAAGCACCTTCAGAGTGAACTTCAGTCTCTGGAGTCAGTTTACAACAGGCTGGCGGCCCAAACTCCGACTCTTTACAACACTGCATCAGACGAACGTGTGAAAACACTCAAGGAAGACCACGAACAGCTCGAGGAAAGATGGAAGCGTCAGACCACAGCTATACCTAAAAGGTCAGACACGTTAAACATAAGATGCATTTGCTTAAAGAGGTCATCTTTAGGTTTCTTGCATCCAAAAACGGCAGTTTTTTGCTGTTGTACTTTTGATACTACTGTAGATAATGCATTTCATAAATGGTTTGGGTGGAGTGAGGCATAAACTGCATTAAAAAACATAGCATGTTTAACATGTTAACCTCTTCATCACAGAATCCAAGTGCTTCAGGAGCACCTTTCTCAGGTGGAGCAGTTTGATCAAGCCCTGCAGAAGTTCTTCAAATGGGGAGAGTCTTTTCTGTCATCTTTACACTCGTTTTCTCACGTTGATATCACTGATCTTCAACCTTCCACCAGTGATATCAAGGTACGTACCATAATGAGAGCCATTCCATATCCATTCAGTATAGTGTTTTTTTAAATTCAATTAAATTTAATCATTTTAAATATTTTTTCTAATCTTCGAGCGGTTTAGTGGTTACGTGGTGACTTTGTGGGACATTAATTAAATACAATTAAATTAGATTAAATTAAACATTTATTTAGTTTACTTGTTCTTTACTTTACGTGTTTATTAAGTAATGCTGTAACAATTTTATTGACCTTTATGGAGAATAAATAATTGCTAAAAAGTGATAATTTAGCAAAACATTTTCCCATGTTTATCTCACGTTTTTTGAGAGAAAATAATCATTTATAATTGAGTGCTGTCAAATAATTGATTGCGATTAATTGCATTAACTAAATTTTAAATTATAATTTTGTTTACGTAATATATGTGTGTGCACTGTGTATATTTGTTATGTATATGTACATAAACATACTTGCAGTATATATTTTGAAAATATTTACATGTATATTCATTTAGATATTTAAATTCTTATATTTTTATATTATTATATATATATATATATATATATATATATATATATCATATACTCACACACAATAAATATACACAGTGTACACACATATATTATGTAAACAAAAACTTTTATTTAGGATACGATTAATCATTTGACAGCACTAATAATAACTATTGGCTGCTGAAAGAAATTTGCCTTGATCACAGGATTTAATTACATTTAAAAATATATTCAAATAGAAATAATATTTCATAATATTACTGCTTTTATTATTGATCAAATAAATCCAGAAAATATCTTTCAGAATTACAAAAAAAAAACGTACTAATCCCAAATTTATGAAAGATGGTGTGTATGTACAGTATTATGTAAATATTATGAATGTCATTCTAATTAAAATTTGAATTCCGTTATTTAGATGTATGAAAAATTAATAGCGCATTTAAATATTTCCTGGGAAAAATTCAAAAACATTACATTATTGTGCTAAAAGCATTGATTTTACAAAATAACAAAAAGGTTATATTGATAAATTATTAAAATGATAGTAAAAATTATATAAATGTTTCATTGTCCATCAGACAAATTTTACTGCATTTTAATACATCCAACACCACCAGGAAATTGTTTTATGCTGTTTTTGCTTAATGCGTTAAACTGAGAGTAGATATAAAATAAGTAGAACATGTGTTATTACTTAGAATTAAATTAAATAATATGTATTATTTATCGCCAGGAAGAGAAAATGGCAATTTTACAAGGCAGAATTGTTTTATAATCTTTCCCACCAGGAAAGGAGAGATGATCTGCTGAAGCAAAGTGTTCTAAGGCAGAGTCTTCAGCAGCAAACTAAGACTTTGTGTGATGTCTGCGAGCCGGCCGAAGTTCAGCAGCTTCAGGGGAGGTGGGAGAGCTCCTTGCAGCCGTACATGGAGACACATCAGCTGGTTGAACTACGAGGCGAGTGTCTGGAGAAGCTAGAGGCCTTCTTACACACACATAGTGTGGCGGCCGGCGTCCTTCAGGGCCTCAGACAGACCGTGGAGAGCGCTGGGAGTTGGGATAAAAGCCGAGTCGACGAGCTGCAGAAAGACCTCGAAGCTATCGTTCCTGATATCAGTCGGCTTGAAACGCTCGCTGTGAACCTGGACGGCAGCCTCTGTAAGGCTCACCTCCACCTGATGAATGGAAAGGACGCTCGGACCTCGTGCCGCTCCTCGGCCGACTCTTTGCGGCGAGCTGGACGCTGTGAGGAACCTGCTGGGCTCCAAACAAAGCGAAGCCGAGGCTCTCAGTGCTCTTTGGAGCTCGTTCAGACAACGTAAAGAGCAGCTGCTCAAAACGGTAGAGGACATCGAGGAGAAGGCAGATAAACAAGGCCTAAAAGAACCCAATGTGCTCACTCTACAGCAGAGGTATAGACACCTTTTTCAACAGGGCTGTTTCTGTTTTATATCTATTGGGCTGTTTATTGAATTTGGGATGCGTTTAGGCTACGGTTCTTCAATCAGCTGGAAGATGAGCTGCAGTCCCACCAGCACGAGGAGCAGTGGCTCAGGGACAAAGGTCAACAGCTGGCTCAGAGAGACGCTGAGCTGGGTGTTGAAGTGCTAAGGGAAATTAACCTCCTTCAGACCACCTGGGAAGACACCAAGAAACTCATTACAGAAAGGTGAGCCACCGGTGGCAGGCTCTTATGCTTTGTGGTGAGGTGATTTAAAAATTAGCGTTGTCAAATGATTAATCGCAATTATTCACATCCAAAAAAGTAAAAAAGGTAAAAGTTAAAAGTAGGAATAACTTTAAGTGTAACAAAAAGTTCTTCCATACATGGTATTCATATTAATGGTTGATCAATATGGGTTAATGAATGGAAGATTATTAACTAACATTGTAACTTTTTGGATCCCTATTTGGATTTTAGATTTCATCTTTTTTGGTGGCAGACAAAAGCAGCCATTTTTCAACCATTTATTTATTTTAATTTAATTATTAAAAATGGCAATTTTAGTCATGTTTTATTTTTTTATTGAAGTAAATGTAATTATTTTAAATATATTTTTAAATAAATATTATTATCTGAGTGTTTAGTGGTTACGTAGTGACTTTGTGGGACATTTATTTGGTTTACTTGTTCTTGACTTTACCTGTTCATTCGGTAATGCAGTAACAATTTTACATTTTAGAATAAATAATTACATATAATATTCAGTTAAAAACATAACTCTTTAGTGGCTACTTGTTGACTTTGTTACTCTTAGTATTGAATGGTCTGATTTAATCAATCATTATTTGCAACTTGGTCTTAAAGTTAGAGTTTGAGGGTATCATAGTTAATTTTTCACATTTTAGTTGTGCAGAAGTACAGATTTTTTAGTGTCAAACTGACATTGCTGTGTGTTTTTGTTCCAGGCAAGAGCAGAGCAGCGCTTTGGTAGCGTTAACGAAGGACTACCAGAGCTTAAAGTCTTCAATAAACACAATATTAGAGAGTGCTGATTCTATATCTGACATTAAAGCTGTCCTAAAAGATCAAGAAGACACGCGAAGATCCCTGTTGAAGGTAAAACCTGACACCAATACCATTTAACAGAGTTACTAACTGCTGCTATTCATTATACACTTAAATGTGCGTCTTTAATGGTCTTACTTTCTGTAGCATGAAGCCGTTAAAGCAGAGATGGCCAATAACCAGAATGTACTAGAGCGATTTTCAAGTAAAGGAAAGAAGCTTTTAAGTGAATTAAACAAGATCCCTGATTGCGACACCCAGATTGTAAAGACCGAAATAGATGCGACAGTGGACCAGTGGCTAGATGTGAGTTTTTTATCCAAAGGCCAATTATTGAGTCCTTAATTAAAAAAAGAACTCATATAACAGAGCCATTATTCTTCATATCCACACAGGTTTCGGAAAAAATTGAGGAAAATCTCGAAAGTCTCAAGAGGAGCTCGGCTCTGTGGGTGGAGATCTATGATATCAGTGGAGAAATTGAAAGCTGGTCCAACAGCTCGGCTACGGATCTTACAGATGGACTCAATAACTTCAACGATAGCCAGAAGACCTCAAACAAACTCTCTGAAGTCAAGGCATGTTTCAAGATGTGTTATTAAACACATTCATAAAACTGGAGCAAAGCAGTTAATAAAAATGTAATATTTTAATTTATTTTTTCTGCGTAGGCGGATGTTGGCCTGAAAGAAAAGAAGATGGAGGCTTTACAAGAGAAAGTTTCAGAGCTGAAACAGCTCTGCGCTGGCCAAGATGTCCCTGCTAAACTCCAGGTAAGGCTGATCTCCGTTTGCTTTCCAGATCATTGATTTGATCATTGATTTCATCACCTGCTCGCCCTCTTCCAGGTCCTGGAGACGGATCTCAGAAGGAAAATTAGTAGCATTGAAGAGTTATGTGATCAAGCCAAGAGCAACCTCCAGGATTTCTGCTCTCAGAAGAAGCAGCTGGAGGATTTTCTCAGCCAGATGTCAGAATGGTTGAAGAACGTTGAGAGATCTTTGGTGGAATCGCCATGTGGGACAGCTCCTGAAGAAATCTGCAGAGTGAAGGTACAGAAAGTGGGTTTTGTTCTATTTTGAAGGAATATATTTATATGTATGCATTCAGCAGGCATTTTTATCTAAAGTGACTTATAAAACAATAAGCAGTTCATCGTAGAGCAATATTTGCGGTTGATGAAAACTATTTGAAAGATAAAAATTGAAAATGAAAGTTGTGATGGTTTTGGTTTGGGTGAATGTTGACTGCTCAATCCACCAGAGAAGAATAGAGTTTTGAAAAAGGACACAATTATCACATATTAGTCAATCGTAACAGAGTACATTTATTGCTCAAATAGAGGTTTTATAAGCTTATAAGGGATCAGAGATGGATGAAAATGGTCAGATAAGACCAAGGAAAAAAGAAATGTAAAGGAAATGTAAAGGAAAGAAATAAAATATTTTCTGTGCGTACAATTCATAGGAAATCCAAAAGGAGCTTCAGAACCAGCAGACGAGCATTGACTCTGCTCGGGAAAGTCTGAACACGCTTTGCAGAAAATACCCATCCGAAGAACTTGCCGGTCTAGGTTCCTCTCTGACCGAGCTCATCAAGAAATACGATACGGTCAACCAGCTCTGTGTTAAGAAGCTCGGATCCATGCAGCACGGCCTCCAGCAGCACTTCAATGGTGAGAAGCACTGCATTGCTCATAAAAAATTATCTTTCCTGTTAAGGACATCACTTACTGTTTACTTACTGTCCACTTTCAGATCTCGTGAAGGAGTTTCATACGTGGCTCTCTGGACAGAAAGACATTGTAAGAGAATGTGCCGATCATTCTGGCGACATGAGCGTGGTGGAACGCAAACTACAGAAATTGAAGGTATTTCATCTTTTATGACAAATTTAATGACATAATTAAGTGCATTATGGGTATACCTTAAAAACAGATACCAAGCATCAATTAATGCTAGTGACTGGATAGGAAAAATTTAAGTTATCGGGAAATCAAATTTAAATTACAATTTAACATAACAGGATTCTATTTGAATATATTGAAAAATATAATTATTCCTATGATGCAATGCAGAATTTTCCAGTCACATGATCCTTCAGAAATCACTCTAATATGCTGATTTGTAGCTCAACAAACATTTCTTATTATTATTATTCATGTTGAAAACAGTTGTTCTGCTTCCAATTTTTTTGCAGAAACGTTTACAAATTTTTTCAGGATAGTTTAATGAATAGGATGCTATGTCTATTTGTAATAGAATGTTTGTAATTTCTTTAAAAAAAACTAACTTTTGAATGGTAGTGTACTGTATGCCATCTCCCCCTTCGATGAAAATAGTTGCTGTTTCATCTGTAGTCACTGTAACTCATTGTAACACAGGGAGCTCTGGAGCGGGTGGATGACGGAGACAGTCGTCTAACGCTGGTGTGTACGGAGGGAGAGAAGCTTCTCCTGCACCTTCCCAAAGCCAGCGCTGGCCAAGTCCAGCAGAACCTCTCCTCCATCCAGCAGGACTGGGACAGTTACGTGGAGCAGTGTAAACAGAACCAGCAGAACCTGGAAGAGAGCGCCGGTCTGCTCAGCGGGTGAGAACTTAACAGCGGCGTCACACTGCTGCTCGCTGGGTTAAATATTAGAGCGGCAGATTGTTTGGAATAATTCCTGGGGGATAAACGGCTTTGCTGTAGAAGAGGGTTGTTTGTCACCGAGCGCTGTGGACTGAAATCTGTGCGATGCATTTCTAGCTTTGAGAGCCGTCTGCAGAGGTTGAGTCGCTGGCTGGAGCGCATGGATGTGAGGATGAGCACCGAGCTGCCTGAGGGAAGACACGGCGATCAGGAGCGAGTTACGCTGGAGCGCGTGGAAGAACTACAACATGAAGTGATCAAAGAGAGGTTAGAATACGTTAAATGGATCAATATCAATTTAACATTAGTGGGTAAATTAACAGCCAAGTGGTTTTTGCAGCAGTATAAAATCTTTTTTTTTTTAACAGTGCATGCTACTTTGGAAAGTATATTATAAAATATCCTAAATAATTCCCTCCCCCACAAAATAAATAAATATTTAATTTATTTCAAAATACTGATATTTCAGAAATTATATAGTTATAATTACACTTTAATAATTGTTTATAATTAATAAATAATTTGTTATTATAAACATGGATATTATTTTTCTAATTTAATCCATGCATTTTGAATTTTACGTATTTAAATCATAGAGAAAAAATATGCAAAATCGATGTATTTTATTATTAAATGTTTTATTATATAAACATGTAATTATCTAAATTCTATTTAGAAATAATTAAAAAAACAGTGTTTCATTATTAATAAAATAATATAATATATTAATATATTTATAAAAATAAATAAAAATAAATAAAAATTCCATATGCAAAGTATGTGTTTTTTTGAGGGTTTTTAATAGTGTAATAGTTTGTAATAGTGCTTGTTACCTTGAAAACCTGTTGTTAAAATTCCTTGTATTACAAATATTACATTAATAACACTATTATTTTATTGCTAAGCTTGTTTGTGTATTCGTTTGATGCATTGTGAATTAATTATTTTCATTACATTTAAACATTTTTGAAAAATGTGATCTGGACATATAAAAATATAATATACACACAAAGTATTTTGTATATTGGTTTCAACTGTAAATAATTTTCCTGCAGGGATTCGTTTGAGAGTCTGTGCCAGGAAGCTCAGTCTCTGAATGAGGGTGGTCACGGCAGTGGGGCGGAGCTTCGAGCGTCTGCGCAGCTGCAGCTGCAGCATCAGGCACTCCTCAAGGCGGCGAGAGAGAGACTGCGCTTATGTCAACTCAGTCAGCAGGAGCAGCAGAACTTCGAGGAGACGCTGCAGAGCACCTGGGGATGGCTCAGCGGAGTACAGGAGCGCCTCAGTTCACTCAACAGCACCAGCGGGAATAAAGAGACCCTGGAGAAGAGACTGGGGCTGGTTCAGGTCAGAAAACACATTCATGCACGCAGGAGCGCACCTAAATGAATATTCTGACATTTTATTCAATATGATTTTTTAGTTGTAAGAGTTCTCGCTAGACAAATTTTTGGTTGAAATTCTTCCTACTTCAAAAATGATTACTTCTCACACTAAATGCAAACTCCTTGTCAATAATATAATATAATATAATATAATATAATATAATATAATATAATATAATATCAAGCCTTTTCATTTTAATTTAATTTATTTATTTATTTATTTTTAGATAAAAATTAATACAGCATTTTATTTAGTAACCCTGAATTGAAACTTTTGTTAAACTTACTATAATATAATAATATAATATATTATTATTGTAAATATAACAATCAGAATTATGTTTTGTTTTGTTTACTGGTCTTGCCAATTATGGCGTAAGTTATATATTTTATTAAACAAAAACTTGTTGTTTGTTTTCATTATTATATTATATATATAATAATATATTATTATATATAATATGTAATATTATATATATATATATATATATATATATATATATATATATATATATATATATATATATATATATATATATATATATATAATATTACATATGAATATGTTATTGATAAAAATATAATAGCCAGGCCATTTTTGCTGTTTCATTTTGAGATTACTAGTTTTTAAATGAATTATGCACATATTTCTTTAATAATTTTTGAGAACAAATTTACTCTGAAATGATATGAGCTTTGACATTTTGATGATATTGTTTCAGGACATCTTGTTGATGAAGGGTGAAGGGGAGGTAAAGCTCAACATGACCGTAGGGAAGGGAGAACAGGTGCTGAAGAACTGCAGTAGGGATAAACAGGAAATTATCCGCTCTCAGCTCAAAAGCCTGAAGGATTCCTGGGCCAATATCCTCATGACCGCTATGAGCTGCCACAGGTGAGTTCCTGCCTCCTCTTACGAAGCCTCACGCTGACTCGGCAGAGTGCTTTAATAATGGTTTTTGTGTGACGCAGTCGTCTGGAGTGGACCGTGGCTCAGTGGGGCAGTTTTGTGGAGAGCAAGGCTCAGCTGCAGCAGTGGATGGAGATGGTGGAGCAGGAGGCAGGAGTGGCTCTGCCGCAGCAGCCTGGCCTGAAAGAGAAAGCCTCGATGCTGGAGCGCCTGCGGGCCATTCAGGCCGATGTGGAGGTCCATTCGTCAGCTCTGACGCGTTTGAATGAGAAAGCTACAGAGCTGCATGAGAAGACAGGAGACCAGGCTTTCGCAGAAGGACCGAAATCTGAGTTCAACACCCAGTTTACCAACATCACAGCTGTCATTAAAGTAAACATATGCCATTTTATTTTAAATATACAAGCCAAACCACTTATTGTTAGTCACGCTAGTCACGCCATATCATTTTATGTATCTTATTTTAAAATGACCATTCTTGTCAATTATGGCATATGGAATATATTTAATTAAACCTGAAGTCAAACTTCTTATATTATATTATTGATATAAGTTTCATACTATGGTCTTTTTATTTTATTTTATTAAATATATATTATTATATTACATATATAAACGTAACATTAGGGTGTTTTTATTTTATTTTTATTTTTATAATTTTTTAACTATTATTATTTTAAAATGCAATACAAAAACCATTTCCCCAGTATTTCGCTCTAGATAATAATGTCTGCTGAATTGTTTAAAAACATTTTTAGCATGTATATTACATTCTTTTTTCCATCTTGAGATTATCACATCAAGATTTTATTGGACTGAGAAAATAAGCAATATAATTGTTTAAGAAATGAATTGATATCTTGGTTACATCAGCAAAAAAAGCATTATTCAGGTTTTAACGAAAGGCTCTTCTCCGGTTTAACAGACAAGGCTTAAGGCTAGTCCCAGGCTAAAATGCTTGATGCTGTCTCAGATGAAAACATCTTAAAATATTTCAGTGCCATTATTCTGTCTCAAGATGCAAACCTGTAATGTAATATTTATAAACACTGCTTAAACACCTATTATTTTGAATAATAGTAATAAAAAAAATATATACATCAGCAAGTTTGCACATTTTCTGATGTTATGTGTATTGTCCTATTTTGCAGAATAAGGTACAGCAGATGCAGGAGATCGTCAAAGAGCACGAGCAGTACATGGAGTCGGTGCGTGACCTGAACGACTGGCTCACATCAGCTAAAGAAGAGCTTCAGCGCTGGTCAGACATGTCTGGAGACGCTGCTTCTGTTCAGAGAAAACTCTCTAAAGTCAGGGTACGTTAATGCTATGCTCTGATATCTTATTGTGCACGTAATAACACCAGAAACATTTATTACGTAAAGTTCTTTTGGATTTCACGCTGACTTTAAAGCTATGCGATTCCATTTTAGGGTCTGTTAGACTCTAGGAATCAAGGCCACGAGCGCCTGACCCGTGTGCAGAGCTGCGGAGCCGCCACGCGTGACCACACGTCCACCGTGGGCTGTGAGGTTCTGGAGAGAGAGGAGGCCGGGCTGCTCTCGGCCTGGGAGCAGTGGGAGCGCGGAGCGAAACACGTGTGCTCCGGTCTGGAGGGCGTTCTGGCTCAGATGGCCAACTCAGAGCAGGAGTTCAACAGCCTGGCTGCGCAGCTGGAGCAGGACCTGCAGGAGTTCAGCAGCAAGCTGCAGGAGTGGCGCGTCAAACTGCAGCGGGTGGAAGAAATGAGCTCCGGTGAAGAGGCTGTGCAGGGATGGCAGATAGCGAAGGTAAAGCCTACAGAGCAAGTCCTTTTAAATTCACTGAACTTATTATAGGTAGTCCCCAGTAACAGATTAACATAGATGCAAAGTCAAAAACTATTTCATTTTTTTATAATATGCATTATTTGCTCAATTACTCGATTCACTTAACGATTAATTTTTCCAAGCCCCTCCTTTGCCGGATAGATTCAGTCTGTAGCGTTTGTTCTGATTGGTCTCATTTTCATTTCATCATGCATTTAATGCCTGGTACAGTGGCATTTTTGAGCTGCTTTGTGCACTATTTAGCAAGCACACTATCTTAATGCTCCAAAAGCGCCACCTAGTGGCAAAGACTGAATTTACATTTTCATTCAGACCAACAGCAGAAGGCCAACAAGTTGGGAGGGCAATATGCTAATGTTGATGTCAAAAACGACTCGTTGCAATGATTAAGAATCGACTCTTTCTTTTGAGAGGCAATACATTTATACACGGTGCGCTTACAGATTTAAACCTTTGCGGGATGTTTTCATTCACGTACACGCTGCATGAAACGTCTTTTTTTTCAAAGTCCATTATAACTGCACTTTTATGTTTTTATGATTCAGGACGCCCTGGAAGCGTTGCTAAACATTGAGCCAATGTCGGATAATTTGAAGTGTCAGCTGAATGACTTGTGCCGCTTCTCCAGAGACCTGGGGGCTCAATCTGAGAGAGTATCTGCCCTCATTAAAGAATACAACAGGTGAGAGAGCTCGAAACCAACTCTTCCAGGTTTTCCAGTTCAGTTCTATCAGAATATCTGATTACAGAGAGAGACTAGTGTTATTATTGTTAATTAAAATATAATATAAACATTAGATCCAAAATGATATTAATAAACGTTTTTATTTATAAAAAGTAAATTGTGAACAACGTGAAAATTACAAATAGTAACTACTGAAGTAGTTTAAAAACGTTTTCAACCAATTAAATTACAAAAAGCACAGCAAATTTACTAAAACTTAAATTACAATCAAAAAATATAAAAATAACAGCTAATTCAAAATTAATAAATTAAAAAAACTGTTATTAAAAAAATAGTAATAAAAATATGTAAAAATAGTACTGGACACTGGCCGAGTATCACATAATTAGATTGAAGGAGAGACATTTAAAACATCAAACATTTTAGTTTTTTTTCACATAACATTGCAGCAAATCTGAAATCAATGAAAATCGACCGTAATAATAGTCCAGCAAAACAATATAGCAGCTCATTCAAATAATTGAGCAGAAACACAAACAGCATTGGAAATGAATAGAAAGTTTGTGTAGAATCATATTTGAGTCTGCATGGTATCGATGTTTAGATGGCTTTTCTTGCATAAGTAGTATGTAATATCTCTCTTTCATCCCGTAGCCTCAGTCTCCAGGCGTCTCGGGAGTGTCAGGGAAAGGAGAAGCTCCTGGAGCAGCGTTTCCGTGCTGCTTTTCGAGAGTTCCAGCAGTGGCTGGTCAATGCGAAAATCAATACGGCCAAGTGTTTCGATGTGCCTCAGAACCTGGCAGAAGCATCGTCCAGCCTGCAGAAGATCCAGGTAAGATATCATTAATTTTCTGTTGTTTCCCTCTCAATCCTGTTACGATTCTGAGGGTCGGTGCTTCTTATTGCAGGAGTTTCTAAATGACCGTGAGCAAGGTCTCGGAAAACTGAACACAGTGGCAGCCAGCGGAGAGCTGCTGATGAGTATCGCTGCCAAAGACAGAGTAGAGTCGGTCAGAGCCAAAATCAACACGGCCAGAGAAGACTGGAAGATGCTCATGACCAACCTGCATCACAGAGAAAACGCTTTGCAGGTGCCTGACCATCATTCGATCATAAATTCAATCCGAGACTCTTTAGATTTGGGGCTGTAATGCAATAACAACTACCTGCAATGTTCTAAAAGTCTAGTTCCATCCATTATTCATGTTATTTGATATTTCTCGAAAGGTTAGAACATTACTTGCAATCTCAAGGTGTACTTAAGTAAATAATTTATATCATAGACCACAGTAGACCAAAAACATCTGATCTAGCTAATCAGGCGTTCTCTGTTTAAATGCACCGTCATTGATTATCTTCTTCCAGAATCTCCAGGCTCAGATGCGTGATTTTGAAACGAGCGTGGAGCCGCTCCAGGACTGGCTGAATGAAACCGAGGAGGCCGTTCAGGAGAGCAGCAGTCGGCTGCATGATCTCACAGCCAAGAAACAGGAACTGCACAGGTTACAGGTGCAGTAGAGCGTAATCAAAACCAGTTCCATTCACAGCCATCAGCAGAAGAGCCATTCACAAGCATCACTGTCGCTGATCCAAGTCATTACGCTTCATGGCATTGATGCTTTAATGAACTTTTTTCAATATGTAGATATGTTTATAAGCATTTAAATGAATTTATTTGATTTAAATATAGTTTAAATATAGTATATATTTATTTTTATTGCATTTATTTATTTTTCATAGAGTAGGTTTGTTTTTCATGTATTGCATATAATTTATTTTTATTAAAGTGACAAATGTCTTTAGAATTAGAATTAGAAAATTTTATAGAAAAATTATAATTTGGTTGTTGATTAAAATTATGATGAAATTATGGACCTTTGCCAATTCTATTTTAATAATATTTATATTCTATTATGGTATTTATTAATATTGTAAATTATTTTAATATTTTGTTTTAATTTTTACTGAAACATTGTCTAGTTTTAGCTTTGTTTGTTATTTATTTATTTGTTTCTGTATTTATTGCATTTAATAGCCAAGGCAACATTTTTTAACTAATATTTATTTTATTTTATTTTAGCTTTGTTTAATTAATGCAACTAGCTTAATATTCAAAAAATGTTAGTTTTAGCTACAAAATCAACACAGGGGATGTGTATTTTTAATGTAAGTAGGGTCATTCATTTTGTCTTTCATGTCAACTTTAACGTCAAAATGCTTGCAGAAAATGATAAGTGCATGTGATCAGATGTATAAAACAGCTGCACTCGTGTCATGCTTTAATCTGCATTTCTGTCATACACGTATTAACATGACTTGTCCCCAGTCTTATGCTCTGTCCTGTTCATGTGCTGCCGTGTTGCTTTATTAATCATCTGCTAACACAAGAGTGTGTGATGCTGCTCTGTGCTAACGTGCCTGTGCTTTCACAGTCTCTGCTAGAGGAATTAGTCTCTAAGGAGTCTCAGCTGCACAGGTTGAGGGAGAAGGCCCAGCAGCTGTGGGACGGACACACGGCCGGAAAGGGCTTTGTGCACCGTGTCTCGCAGCTCTCAGCTCAGTACCTAGCTTTAAGCAACCTGACCAAGGTAACGTCCCGCCTGTCTGCCTGCTGGCTGCCTGTGCCTAATGCTGCATGGGGTGTACGTAGGGCTGTGTCTGAAACCTTAAGAACACTCTGATTAGGCAGCAAATACATTTTGAATAGCATGAAAAAAAAAAAAACCTAATGCAGAATGTCCTGACACCAAATGGTGTTTTATTTTTTCATTATTTTTGTAATATCCTGTCACTAAATGGTGTCTATTAGAACAGTAAATCAATTACTACAATTCAATTTAGTTATATATTTAATTATTTTTTTTTTAAATCTTTTATTTCTTGTTTTTCTTTTTTTAGGTATTTATTTATTTATTTGAAATAATTTTAGTTTTAAATTTTTGTGTATTGTCTCCAAATTGTGTGTAATCGAGACAGTTAAGTTTTTTCGAAAGTTAAAAAAAATAAAATAAAATTATTTGTTTACATTTATTTAATTTAGATAGATTTCTAATATAATTTTTACCAAGAAAGAAGCATTATATTCTTTAAATATTTTCTTTGATATGCGAAGTATTAATTTCTTCTATATTAGACTTGACATTGTGACATCTGAAACCATTTTTCTTATGACATTAAGTCATTAAATAACTGGTCAAGGAAGCATTTAGATCCCTAAAAATGTTTTTTGGTGTTACATTGAATTTGTATTTAAATTTCACTTGTCATTTTTTATTTGTTGCACAGAAATGACGTGTTTAGATCAGTGTAAGTTGGCATTTTCACGGCCTAGTATCTACTAATAAACAAAGAAAAAATCATATGCATTAGACCTCCAGAATGAATATATGTTCAATGCAACGTGTCTTGAAAAGCTCTCAGCTGCTTTCCTTTTAACACATTTACTGTTTCTATTAAGGTGCTTCCCTTACCGAATGATTAATGTATGTTATGATGATTATGTACTGAATCCTCAGTTACTCTCTCAAGTCACTTCATCTCAGGGATGTGATTATTTTTCTGGTTATGTTGCTCTTGTCCCACAGGAAAAAGCTTCTAGAATCGACCGCATCATGTCCGAGCACCAGCTGTTCTCTCAGGGCCTGAAAGAGCTGCAGAACTGGGTGGCTGATACCAGCCACATGCTGCAAACCTACTGCACTCCCACCGCAGACAAGAACGTTCTGGACAGCAGGATGATCAAACTCGAGGTGAACAACACCACCGAGAGCATATGTCACCGTAAACAACCATATTTCTAAAATGATGCAACTTTGAATGTAGCGAGGCCGTGCAACTTTAGCATACTACATACTGCGAAACTGAAAGGTTTATTGTTGAATATTGCATACTGTTTCACATACTACTTTTAATATATGCTAATACTCCGTTTTTAACATTTCAGTCGAAGTATGCAACTATGCATTTCATTTTCATAGCTTTTAGCATGTAGTTTATTTGTAATGCTTTTTTTTTTTTTTTTTTTTTTACGTGAATGCATCCATATTTTCCAGGCTTTGCTGACAGCACGCCAAGAGAAGGAGATACAGCTGAAAATGCTGCTGACGAGAGGAGAGTCGGTCCAGAGAAACACCTCCGCTGAGGGAGTACCGCTGGTCCGACAACAGATCGAGGACCTCAAGGACTCATGGGATGGACTGTTGTCGGCTTCTATTCAATGCAAAAGGTCAATATGGTCTTATTAATATCAGTGCAATGATTTATTGTGAAATATAACTGGCCTAGAGAAATCTATAATAAAAAAATCTATCAAACATCTACACTAAAGTGAACGATAATACCAAAATCTATATTATGGTAGATTTATATTGCGATAAGTTTATATATATATAAAAAATATATTTTTTATTGAATATATGAATAAATATATTGTCAAATATATATTGTCAAATGTTGTCTGCTCTGTATTTAAAATATTTTTTTTGTAAAAAACATAAATGTTTTTACCTATATTTATTATATTTATACAACATGTATTCATATAATCAGTAATATTTATATGGAAATATATATGAATATTTTTGTGAATAAATGGTTTACTAATTTATTAATATGCAAACCAAAAAATCTGATTTATATTCATTATTCAGCTAAATGATAAGCATAAAATAAGCATTGCTGAAACATCTTTCTATTAAATCTTGAGTTAAAAATAAAAGACTTAAAACAAGAAAACTAGCCCTGTGTAGCCAACTCTAGAATCCCATACAGCCAGTTGATAAGAATTGGGTTCTTGCTAAAGTTTATGAGCTCTATGTATTAAAGAGTTTTGTGTTTGGGTTTTGAACAGCCAATTGGAGGGCGCTCTGTCGCAGTGGACCAGTTACCAGGAGGATGTGCGTCAGTTTGTGAGCTGGATGGAGGCTGTGGAAGAGACTTTAAACCCTGCAGACAAACAGTGCTCCGAGATGAGAGACAAAACCGCCAACCTGGGCAAAGCCAAAGTATGGCGTTACTGTCAAAGTCTCTGAATTACTGCGTTCTAGATGTTGTCATACTATGCAAACATTCTCATTTCAGTTGCTGCTAGAGGATGTTTTAAGTCACAGCAGCGTCTTGGATGTCATATCTATGAAAGGATCCAACATGGCCGAGCACTATGTCACCCAGCTGGAGATTCAGGACTTGCAAGAGCGCTACAATATCGTCAAAGATAAAGCCCAGGTATAATGCACCGCTCTCGTTGGTCACTTAATAGAACAATGCTGAACGTTTGTGTTAATGGACACACATTTTTCTGCCGCAGTGTGCAGTTGCCAAAGCGGACGAGCTGGTGTCGGCCCATCAGGAGTACCAGCGTACCCTGCATGAGTTTAAAGACTGGCTGGAGCAGCAGCAGGAGAGACTGAGCTGCTACACACAGCTGGAGGGAGATGTCGAGACCCTAGAGGACACGCTTCGCAAACTACAGGTCAGAAGACGTCTTGAACTGCTTATTTTGACACCTTATTTGTTCATTGAGTGTACAACATTTTTCAGGATATTTACTTTTTTTTTTTTTTTTTTTGTTCAGTTTAGACCAATTAATTCAGACTTTTGTGGTGCTTCACATATAAACTTAACACTTGAATACAATACACTAAATGCATAGGGTGAAAAAATATATTAATAATAATGTAATATTGACGGGAAAAATGGCTAATTATTTGCATCATACCAAATATAAATGACTTAACATAAGTACAGTGTGCACTTTCAAATATGTTATCAAAAATATAGTTGACTTTCTGACTGTTTGTAATTACATTAAATAATGATGTATTATTATATATGTACTGTATAGAGAGAAAGATTTAGATTACTTTAGATTTATATTACTAATGAACTTATATAGCCTATATAAATGTTTGTTCATCAAAATAGCTAATTATTTATATATAATTATTGTCTGACATTATAAATTATATTATTTAAGGGTTTTTTTGCTGAGTTTAAATAAAATGCTCATAATAAATATGTAAATATATAAAGAATATGTAAATATCATGCATCAAAACTGTATAATATATGTTAGACAGGAGCATAATTACGTAATATTTTTGTGACCAGACATATAAGAGAGTACTGCCTTTTAATTTAATTTTAATTGCTTTTTAATGTATAAAAATATTTAAAAATTATATGTTATTATTATAATTATTAAAAATGAATTATTAATAATATATTTAATATAAAAATAGTTTACATTTATATTTAAATGTTATTATATAATTGTTATTATATTGAAATAATTGCAATTAATTCATCAAGTTTGATGAGGGCCCCTGGTTTAGAGTCACTAAAGATGGGCAAACTCCAATTTTACCACTAATATACTGTGAATCCATATTCACGATTTATTTTATTTTGTGGTGGTGCTACATAAATATGAAATATGAAAGAAATAACTATTATCTGTCTCCAGGAGCTTCAGGTGCATTGCACAGAGGGTCAAGCCCTGTTAAACACACTGCTGGTGACCCGAGAGCAGGTGATTCCCTGGGGTGTCCCGCAGCTAGAGGACCGATGTCTGGAGACGGTCCAGCAGGAGTGGGGCTCGTATCAGACCCGGCTGGGTGAGACCAGATCTCAGCTCAACAGCGCTCTGGCAAAACTCCGGCAGATTGAGCAGAAGTTTCAGCGGCTGGATAACTGGCTCAAAGGGATGGAAACTAAAGGACAACTACGCTCCGGCCGCCGCTCTGACAGAGCAACAAAAGAGGCACAGTTACAGCTCCTGAAGGTTAGAAACCCACAATAAAGTGAATAAAATTGACCTATTTGAATCTATTTTTCTGACAAAATCGCTACTAAATTTCACAAATATGCAGAAAGCGCAATTAACACATCCAATTAAATATGAAATTCTGAAGTATAATAACTCAACTATTCGTTTATTTTTCATTTTTATGTTTCATTTGCTGTTCTTGAAGAATATGTGAAGAGTTTATTTGCAAAAACAGTTTTTTTCATTGCTGTGTTTTTTTTGCTATTTTTATCCTAATCAAAATAACCCACGTGCAGTTTAAATTGAGATTTTGAATGCACAATGAAAAAACATTTTAAAAAATTATTTAAAAAAGCGAGTTGCAATCAAGCTCTTCTTATGTATGGGTGGTGTCTGATATGTTGTTGTGATATCATCACAGGGTTGGCATGAGGAGGTACTGGCTTATCAGGAAGAGATAGAGGGTCTCAGTGTCCTGGCCCAGCAAGTTTTAGAAGAGACGCCCATCAGCAGCAGAGTCAGCACTAGAGCTACACAACTTACATCACGCTATCATGCCCTGCTGCTACATCTGCTGGTACACTTTAAACACACATCACCTAAACCATACCATAAATCCTTCCAGTATCATAAATTACTGTCTTACTTTCAGTTTTTTGAATTTAGAAATATTTATTTTGAGAATTCTGGGACATTTGTAGTCAATTGAGCCAAATGATCATGGTAAAATCTTACTATTTTAAATGTGTTTGTAGGACACTATTAAGCAACTGAAGGAGGAAGTTTCCTGCATTGAAGAATCCCAGAGTGTCTTCTGCACCTTCTCTGATTGGTTGAGCACAGCACAAAAGAACTTCAGCAGTGTGACCACCACCACCATTGATGTGGTTGATCGTGTTGCCATGGAGAAGAAGATGAAAAAACTGGAGGTATCTTTGGTTATTAACTAAGTACTTCTTTTTTATTTAATACTTTTATTGAGCAAGGACACATTCGATTAATTGAGAATACATTAAAGTGATTAAAGTAAATACAATTATTTTGTTAAAAGATTTCTATTTCAAATAAATGCTGTGGAATTACAATTGGTATATGTGACTCTGGAACACAAAATCAGTCATAAGGGGCAATTTAAAAATGACCTTCTGAAAGCTGAATAAGCCTTCCATTGATGTATGGTTTGTTAGGATAGGATAATATTAGTCCAAGAGAGGACTATTTGATCTCAGGGTGTAAAAAAAACAAAGTATTGAGAAAATAGCCTTTAATAAATTATGTTATTGATATATTTACTTAAGGAATTTTACAAAATATCTTTATGCAACATGATCTTTACTTAATATACTAAGGATGTCATTAACAAATTCATAATTTTGACCCGTAATGTGTATTGCTGGCTATTGCTACAAATATACCAATGCTGCTTATGACTGCTTTTGTGGTCCAGGCTCACATATTATAATGACTTCTCATGTTTGCGTGCCTAAGAAGCTTTTTTGTGTATGTCTCAGGCTCTGCAAGGTGACATGGAGCTTGGTCACACCTTCCTGAAAACCATGCGTGAAAAGACAGATCGTGCCATGACGTTCCTGGAGGAACCTGAGGCAGAGCAGCTCAAGGAGGAAGTAGACACCCGACTCTCCCAGCTGGAAGCGTTGATCAGAGCTCTGCGTTCAGAGCTCAGTGCCACAGAGAAATCCATACAGCTCTCCAAAGACTTCCTGGACAAATACAAGACTCAAACGCAATGGCTTACAGAGACGAAATCACTGCTGGCGACTCCAGTGGAGCCAAAAGCTGAACTTTACCAAAAGAAGGCTCAGCTAGCCAAATACAAGGTGAGCAAAACACTTATTTTTTGATGAGTAAAAAAGATATATGAACTGAATTCATGTAAACCGATTGAATTATATGCCAAATGCTTCCTTTGTCCCTTTCTAGACAATCCAGCAGAACATCCAGTCCCATGAGTCAGCAGTCAAATCAGTTATAGAGAAGGGAGATGCACTTCTTGAAACAATCCGTGACCCGTCTGTCAGTGAGAACATCAGCAAGCTGAAAGCTGACTACCAGGAATTATGCAATGATGCCAAGGTACTGTCATGCAAAAATGGTCTCAGCTAACTGGATTCCACGTATTATTGTTGATCTTATATTGTTTTGTTTAGGTCCACGTTCAGAGATTGATGGAGAGCGTCAGAGAGCATGAACACTACAACAGTGAACTACAAGAAGTAGAGAAATGGTTGTTACAGATGTCTAGCAGACTGGTCACCTCTGATTCTATGCAAAGTGGCAATCTAGAAACAGCCACACAACAACTAGCCAGACACAAGGTGTGTTCACTTTTATTATTGCTATTAGAGCATTCAAATATCAACTGAAGAATAGTTTTACAGCAACTTGCAATCAATCAAACTACCAAAAATCTTTGTAGCATTCACATAAACATTTATTTTCATAGCCTATTTACTTTTTTATCACCTAGCATATTGCACTGTTTGTACATCTTTACACTTTTAAATATATATGCACATATTTTTGTTTCAATTGCTGACTTTTCTTAGCTTCTTTTTTGTCAATTCTATTTCTATATCACTTGACATGATTTGACCTGTTTCTTCTCAGGCAATAATGGAGGAGATAGCTGGTTTTGAGGAGCGTTTGACCAGCCTGAAGGACAAAGGCGATCGTCTCACAAGTAGCTGCACAGAGCAAGTCCAGGCAAAGATTAGTCAACAAATCCAGGCACACCAGCAAGGAACCAGAGACAGTTATTCTGCTATTTGCAGCACAGCTCAGCGTGTGAGCACTCCTGCTAATAAAAGATCTTGTTATCAGAAATATAATCTTATTATTTCGGTCTAATGTTCAACATGTGGCTCATCAGGTATATCAGAGTCTGGACCGTGAGCTCCAGAAGCATGTCAGCCATCAGGACACCCTGCAGCAGTGTCAGACATGGCTGTCCACTGTAAAAGAAGAGATCCAGTTGCAGGCGCAGACTCCCTATGGCCTCCAAGAAGCTTTGAAACAGGTAGATGCCACAGAGCTGCATAATTCTATGCTAATACAAACCAGACTACCTAAATATATTTAGTTATATTTTGACTGCTTATTCACAGGTGAAGCACTTTAGGGCTCTACAGGAGCAGGCCAGCACATATCTGGACCTGGTTTGTTCAGTGTGTGATTTATCTGATGAGTCTGTGAGAGCCACAGCTGCCAAAATACAGGACACCAAAATGATGGTGAGTTTGATTACACACAATATCAACTGTCACTGCTAATGCATATGAAATTATACAGCTACTGATAATGTGATTGATATTGTCAATTCTGCAGATTGAGGAGAGGATGGCCACTTCTCAAGAGCTGTCAGATAGTTGGAGGGAGATTAAAGAGCAAAAACAGGAACTTTCAACACTTTTCCAAGATATGGAACAGCAATTGCAAAGTCTATCCAGAAGACCTGCTGAATTGGAGCCCAAGATTGCTCAAACCATGCTTGATCAAGCCAAAGTAAATGCCAAATTTTTATTTTACAAATATGTTTTTAAAAAGTTTTATATATAATATAGATTTATACACCTGTATGTATATGTGTATATATATATTGGTATCGACCAATATATTCTGTTGGAAATATTGTAGTGTTAGGCTATGATTAGATTATGAAAACAGAGAATTTTATTTTTGGAATAATGTACGTTGATGCTTTGTTCAAAATAGGACAAGGGTAATTTATTTATAACATAAAAGTGCCTTTTTTCATTTCTCATCTTGTCTCTGTTTATACACTTGGCTTATTCTCTGTTCTCATGTTGCCTGTAGGAATTTGGCCAGCAGCTTCAAAGCAGACAAAGTACTTTGACTAAGATGACAGAGCTTGTGAGTAAGCTGACAGAAGGGCAGGAGTCTCCTGAACATACAGAGATTGGACGACTGAGCCATGCATGGTTAGAGCTGTGCCATCAGGCCAACAGTCTACAAGCTCAGAGAGAAGAAGATCTGCAAAGGACTGTAGAGTATCATGATTGCATCAGTGCCATGGAAGCCCTCTTTGAACAGGTGTCCAAAGAATGGGACAACCTGGCCAGGTAAAACTGTTATTTAAGATTTAGTGTAAATGTATTCATATGTCACTTTTAAATAGTGCTACACCGTAAGTGTAATTTGACACTTTTGGGAGTTACATTATTATTTTATGATCTTGTAGAACTGATGCTGAGAGTTCATCTGATCATTTGGAGGCTCTTCGGAAACTCTCAGTTGTTCTTAAAGAAAAGAAAAACACACTTGAGGACCTCAAAGAACAAAAGCAAAAAGTAATGTACCACTTAAACTTGGATGATAAAGAGTTGGTAAAGGAGCAGATTGGACACTTTGAGCAGCGTTGGGCCCATTTAGAGAGTCTCATAGAGAGGAAGATCCAAGACTCCATTGTAACCCTTGAAGACATGGGCCAAGTTGAGGCCCGTTTGAGGGAAGCTCGCGAATGGGCTGAGGAGCAGCAGCCTGCCCTATCTGAAGCCATGAAAATGAGTCCTCCCCCTGAACTAGCTCAGAGTTTCCTTTTCGACCATCTAAGCATATGCAGTGAGCTGGAAGCCAAGCAGCTTCTGTTGGCTCAGGCTATGAGTGATGCAGACAGGGTTTTAGCACATCTGGGGCTTAATGAAAGGCAAAGACTGCAGCAACTCATCTCAGAAACTCAAGCAGAGGTAGAGTCCTTGAGCGTCAAAGTTGCTCAACGAAGAAAACACTTGAGCAAAGCATTTACAGAGAGAACTCAGTTCCTTTTGGCTGTGAATCAAGCTATCACCTGGGTCCAGCAAAATGAAAAGAAAGCACAAGCAGAGGAGTACATAGCCCTTCTCCCTGATGACCTATCTAAGCAGGTGAGGACTTGCAGGAATATTCAGAGCAGCTTGAGAGCCTACCAGAGTGAGCTGACCTCCCTGTGGTCCCAAGGCAGAGATCTGATGAAAGATGCTGCTGAAGAAGAGAAATCAGAGATGCTAAACAAACTCCAAGAGCTGCAGAATATCTTCGAAGTTTCCCTACAGAAGTGTAGCCAGAGGCTACAAGAGCTTGAAAAAGTGTTGGTTACCAGGAAGTACTTCAAGGCAGATCTAGAAAAGATTTGCCAGTGGTTGAAGCAAGCCGATATAGTGACCTTCCCAGAGATAAACCTCATGAATGGAGATGCAGAATTATGTTCTCAGCTTACAAAATACCAGCAAATATTGGATCAAGCAATGGAATATGAGAACCTCCTGTTAACTGTGCAAAGAACAGGTCAAGAAATACTTCCCACTCTGAACGAAGTGGACCATTGCTACTTAGATGAGAAACTGATTGCTCTTCCACAACAGTACAATAATATTTTGGGACTAGCCAAAGAGAAACAAGAGAAAATACAACAAGCCATTCTTGCCAGACAGGAATATGCCTCCTTTATTGATGTAACCCACAAAGCGCTTAAAGAACTAGAGGAACAATTCCACAGCTTGGGGACACAGTATGTAGGCCTTAAGACTGAAGAGGTTGTTAGTCTTCAGGCTGATTATAAAGCTCTCCTAGAGGAGCTGACCAATCTTGGACAAGCTGTCAGTGAGCTAAATCAGAAGAAAGAGGGATTTCGTAGCACCGGTCAACCTTGGAGACCTGAAGAAATGACCCAACTGGTTAGCCTTTACAATGGTCTCAAAAGATTGATTGAGCAGAAGGTAGAACATCTTGACGATACTCTGGAATCTTTCGAGGACCATCAAGCCATGGCTATGCAAGTTGATTCTGAGCTGAAGGCCACCAAAGAGCAACTGGTGAAAGTTAATGCAGAGACACAGTCAGCTGAGGAGAGATTGAAAAACTATCACGCCCTGGCTGCTAGTCTTCAAGGTGCCAGCTCTCACCTCACTCGACTCATGGAGCAGATGGATAACCTGGCACCCCACATGGATTCCGCCGCACACGAGGTTTCAAAGCAGCGTGTAACCTCTTGGCAAGAAGAACTTCAGTCCTTACAGTCAGCTGTTGGGGAACTAATTGTGGAGTGTGAAAACAGGTTTGTGCAGAGTAAAGACTTTGAGACCGAAGTCAATCGGACCTTAACTTGGCTTCAGCAAATCAGAGATGAACTTGGCTCTGAGGTGGTGGTAGATGTCAAGGTTGAGAAGGTCCAGGAGGAAATCCGAAAGCAACAGATTATGCAAGAGGAAGTTCAGTCTAGGCTTAGGATAGTGGCGGCTCTAAGCACCAGAGAGAAGCAGAAATACACCAGTGCCAATGAGCTTGTCCCCCCTCATGTGGACTCAAGTCTACAAGAAATGGCCAAGCTGGAAGCTGATGTTCAACGTGCTCTCAGCTCCAAACAGGCAAGTTCTAATCCTAAACTATGAATATAACCAAGACCACTAGTAAAAGCACAAAATCCTGCATAAATGTTCAACATAATCCCCCAAGATGAAATGCCATTGAGCCTAAATATTTCTTAACTACTCAAGAAAGACTGCCTTAGTTAACCAGTGGTTCTCCTTAGCTTACTCACTAATGAATCCAATTGTTTTTCCTGTAGATAACGCTAGAGCAAGCTCTCGCCTTGTGCCAGAAGTATCACTCCAGAATGCAAACAGCTTGTGAGTGGTTGGAAGATGCCGTGGGCTTCTTGCAGCAGGCCAGTCTTGGGGTGGATGTGGAGAACTATGAGGAGTGTCTGAGGCAGCAAGAAGACATCATGGCCACTGAACAGGAGTTCCTGGGTGTTCTCGAGGAGCTGGATTCATTGTCACCTCAACTTGAAAACCTGGTCAACCCTACAGCCAAGGAGCAGCTTCGACTTAGTGTGGAGTCTGCACAGCAGAGAGGTGTGGAGGTCAGAGACCAGCTTCAGTGCCACCAAGACATCTTAAACAGGTACAGTTTAGTACAGAACATCTGAGCTCTTACATCTATTAAGGGTAACCCAAGTTTTATTTTAATAAAGACCAATGTTATAGTTGGATGTAGGTCTTAATTATAATCACGGTAATAATATGAACTTTTTCAGCTGTGTTACCCAGTGGAATTCATATCAGGAGGCCAGACAGACAGTCATTGAGCTGATGAATGAGGCAGAGAAGAAACTAACAGAGTTTTCCACAGCCAAGGCTGCAACAAGCCAGGAAGCTGAAGAGAAACTCCGTAGTCATAAGGTAAACCAAGCATACAGATTTGACTCTCTTTCCTAATTAGTTTTACTGTAATCAACTGTCTACATGATGATAAACCGATCAAAATGTCTTCATCTTTGGCCTCTAGTCATTGGTATCCATGGTAAACAGTTTCCAAGAAAAGCTAACTGGTCTGGAAGAGCAAGCCTCCCAGTTAGAGCTGGTTGGAAGTGACGCCAGTAAAGCCACCATAAGTCGATCCATGACCACAGTGTGGCAGCGCTGGACCAGGTTGCGCAGTGTAGCACGAGGTCAAGAAAGGGTACTGGAGGATACGGCCCATGAATGGAGAACTTTCAGGGAAAAGGTACAGTTTCACTGTCTATATTTGTGGCCAAATATTCTGAGACTGCTCATTTGATGTTATGATGTTGTGCCCCTACTCAAACAATAGAATTCAATGCTTTAAATGGTTTGAAATGGTTTATTGATTACAATATCAGATGTAATGGTACAAGAGTTTGGGCGAGCAGGTTAATGTTACAAAGAATGATATCTTGTTGCTTAGATGATGAAGGTAAGAGCTGTAACAGAAGAACTGAAGGGCCGTGTTCCTGATTGCACTGCTGAGAAAGCATCCAAAGCGACACTACAGTCACATCTGGACCAGTACGAGCTGGTTGCTCAAGACCTAGAGAGGGAGTTGTCTTCTCTAACCCTCTTGCGACAGTACGCTCTCAGCCTGCTACACGGTGTGGAGGTGTCTGTGCCAACGGCTGATCACGAGCATTTGCCAAGTCTGAAGGAGTTAAAAGCTGTGCAAGATCAGCTAGAAAGGTATGTAATCTTTCTTCAATAAGTACAAACCAATAATAATCAAATCCACCAAAATACTACAAGGTACAGTACAAATAATTCTGTTGTATAAAAATGTTTTCACAAACTTTAAAGGACAATGTATCAGCATGATCACACATACATAGTAACCAATTCACAGCTAGTGCAGTTAGTAAAGACTGAATACCAAACCTGGTTTAATCTCTTTGTAGTTTTGCTTGCCAAAAATGGATTGAAGGCTAATCTGTTTATGATACGTTTTTTTGTAGTCTTCTGCAGAAGGCCAGGACAGGAAAGACTCGGGTTCAGCAGGAACTGTCTGACAGGGAAGGTGTGGAGAGAGGGCTGAGTCTTGTTAAAAGCTGGATCCAGGACTCCAGGGAGCTTCTGCTCAACCCCACATCTGATCTGGACATTCTGACACAAGAATTGGAGGTGAAAGGAATATGTGAATTCTGCAGCCAATAATGATTCTTTGAAAACTTTAGCATACTATACTGTTATAATTATATTGCATGTTAGTTAGGTGAGTTGAAAAAAAAAGTACATCGCATGCATATTTCTGCCTAGTGCAGTATTCTTGTATACTACACATTTATATAATAAAGTGTGTCATCCTGGTATTGCATGCATATTGTGTATATACTGTAATAGCATGATATATAAATAGAATGGTTGTATAATTTTGATTGTCTTAATTATATTGTATCATTGTGAAGGTGATGCATGGAGAGCTGATCACTCATCGCCAGAATGTGGACAAGCTTGCAGAACAGCAGCAAAGTAAATACCTGGACCTGTACACTATTTTACCATCTGAGATCTCAATGCAACTTGCTGAAGTATCCCTGGCACTGGGATCCATTGAAGACCAGGTTAAGACCATTACCTTACGCTTACCCTTAACCTTTTCATTTTTTTCATTGTATATTAATAGGCAACTTCTCATTAATTCGTAGATGACATATATTTTCAACAACATTAGCATTTTTACCAAAGCCTTATGCAACATGTAAATAATGAATCATATCTTTAGGTTCAAGCCAAGGAGAGAGACATCCAGAAGACCAGAGTTATCAAAGAGGAGTTCAACTCCAGAATTCATGACGTGTCCGAAAAACTGAAGGCTGTTTCAACCTCCCTTAAGGAAAAGGCCACTGATATTGATCAGGCCAAAGATGAGGCCAGAGTATGTGTTGCATCCCAGTAATACCTTTTTGTATAAACAAATTCCCCCTCTGTTGAATGAACATAAAGTAATTTGACTGCATTCCTAGCGTCTCTGTGATGAACTTGACGGCTGCGGACGAAATCTTGCTGAGCTAGAAGCAGCAGTGCAGGACTTTGGTCGCCGTAACCCTCTCATAGCCAGACAGTTGGCTGATGCAATTGCCAAATTACGAGAGATCCATCATCACACTCTTCGACTAGCTGAATATAAGACAATATGGCTGAAGAAGGTAGGAAGATATATTACATTGCAACTAAAAACAAAAGGAATATTCTAATAGAAAATAGACTCAGTCTCAGTCAAACTGAACCTATCGCATTATTATGACCTTTGCATTTCAGCATTTGCATATTGCATGTGATGTGTTGTCTTTTTTTCTCAAGGCTGATGCACATCTAGATGAGTACAATGAGATGTTTGAGTTCATAGTGAAGTGGACAGACAGGGCCAGGAGCCTGGTGAAGGCCAACATCATCTGGAACTCCTCCTCACATCTGCAAGAGCAGATCAGGATGTATCAGGTGAACCACAACACAAAGATAGATGGATAGAGTATGATTCTAATTATTTTAGTGAAATAACGTAACATCTGTGATTTTAACCTTGTAGTCTGCTCTGCGTGAGTCTCGTGAGCTCCACGGTGACCTGGAAGCCATGCATGAGAAGGTTGAGATACTGTCTGAGACGCTGCAGGTGGAAGCCATGGGACAGCAGGTGTCAGAACTGAGCCGCCACACTGAGGAGCTGGAGCAGAGCATTAGATCACGGCTGCAGAGTCTACAAGACGCAGCTAAGGTTTGAATTGTTTCAATGCTTTAGTCTGATACAGTACTGCACTATTTTAACTCTGCTTTTGCAAGAAGATTTAGCTTTAGATGCTGACATGGCAATAACTAACTAGCTGTTAACTGCACCGAAAACTTTTTCTCTAGCTCAGCATTTTTTTTGTAATTTGTTTTAGGATATGGAGAGGTTTGAGAGTGAAGTGAAGGCCCTGCATGTGTCTCTGGAGCAGGTTCAGGCCACTCTTACATCTCCTGAACTGGCCCGACTGAGTCTGAAAGAACAACTGACTCAAAGACAGGTACATGTATCTTTCTTGATTCTCGAGAAGCATTTCTTTTCCACTTTAAACAGAATCTACAAGTTAAAATATAATTCCCATAACACCATGCACAGCATACTTCAATCATGTTAGATGTTAGAAACCAGGAAACTTAAAGGAATAGTTTATCCAAAAATGTGTTTATCATAGATATAGATGAGTTTGCTGCTTCATTAGAAACGTTTGGGAAAACGTAGCATTAATCACTTGCTCATCAAATGATCTTCTGCAGTCAGACATTGATGGACTGGATTATTTTGATGCTTTTATCAGCTGTGTAGGCTCTCATTCTGACGGCACCCTTTTACTATTACTGTGAAAGTGATGTAATGCAAAAATTTGACTCTTCTGGGTAAATAAGTCTTTGACTGTGGTGTATCCGGTTAAATACCTGGCCTGGTAACAGAAAGGTTATTCTGATTAATTATTGAGTGCTTTCTCTCAACCTGTTTTTGCTACATACCTATTTTAGTTTGGAAGGGAAGCAGTTTTGTTCTTATAATAGAACACCATTTTAAAAAATTTATATTTTTCAGCGTTTGCTGGCGGACATGGAGAGTTTTAAGCAGCAGGTGGAGGCCGTACAGGAGTGTCAGAGCGCTCTAAGAGTCCCAGAGGAAGTGGTGACCAGTCTGTCCATCTGCCGCACTGCTCTGAATCTGCAGCAAGAGGCCAGTCAACTGCAGCACACCGCCATCCAGCAATGCAACATCCTGCAGGTAGGAGAGCAGTTGTGGTACCAGATGAGCATAAAGCCACCTGCTTACCAGCTGGTCTGCTTTCTACCACCAAACAAACTGAATTTTCATGTTTTGTGTGTTGAGTGCTTATAGCTTATTAGGCACAAATGCTGTGCTTGTTTTATGGTCTGTCAGAAAGGATTGTAAATTAGAGATGCATTTACATGTTTTTTTTAATAATGTAAATAATAATAATGAACATTTTTGTGGGGTCTACACCTGAACATGAAACACCTACATTAAAAGAACTATATAATGCTTATAATGTTGTAGTTTGTAAAATGCTTTAAAAATGTAAGATATACTGCAGCTGCACAAACAGATTAAGTTACCCTGTAGCAGATCTATACAAGTGGAGCTGGGGAAGATGAAGGGAATCTCAAGTGATTGTTAGCCAGCTATATAAATGCAAGGCAGTAAACTAATCAGCTTGTGCAAAGTCTTTTAACTCTGAATATCATCTGTTTCGTTAACAACCCATCAGTCTGCACCATCTAGAGTTTCATGACTGAACTGTATATAACTATAGGTCATCCCTGTAATGATTTAAAAAATAAAAATGTATGTATTTGTGTCTGTTTAGGAGGCAGTGGTGCAGTATGAACAGTATGAACAGGAAGTCAGAAACCTGCAGGCTATGATTGAAGATGCTCACCGGGTCATTCAGGACCAACCTGTGAACACCAGCAACATCCAAGAGCTGCAGGCACAAATTAACCATCATGAGGTGCAATCTTATTTTTGTTTATTTACTATTATAGTATTTATTGATATTTTTAAGTTTTCATTTTAATTTAATTTAATTTAATTTAATTTAATTATTATAAAATATTTATTTATTATTATTATTTATTTATTTGGTTAGATGCTTTTAATTTTTTTTTAAATTTCTATATAGCTTTTTATTTATTGTGGGGTTTTTTTTTAGTTCAGCTTTATTTAAATTATTTTCATTTTATATTTAGCACAACAGACAGACGGATCTTTCCTGTTTCTTGCATTAACCTAAAGGGAAACTTAATTACATCTTTTGTATTCTGTTTATTTTTATCTAAACAGGAACTGGCCCAGAAAATCAAGGGCTACCAGGAGCAAATTGCATCCCTGAACTCCAAGTGTAAGATGCTGACAGTGAAAGCTAAGCACGCCACCACGCTCCTGTCAGTGAGTGATGCAGAGGGCCTAACCGAGAGTCTGGAGGAGCTGGACGGGGATGCTATTAAAAGGAAGACCCTATCACAAGTATCTGTACGTTTCATTACCCTGAACTCGGGCATGACAGTGTATCTGTGGAAAAAGGAAACTGGAGTTAAATAGTTTTAAAAAGCTATTACTGTTGCAACTGTGTGCACTACAAAATATGATTTATAATCATATTTTTAATTGGCTAATCTACATTTTTGTTATTATTATTAAAAATAGACAATCATCCTTATCAAGCAAATGACGTATTGGGATTCTTATTCCTAGGATTAGATATTAGGATTCTTTTTAGCCTTGAAAAAGGTTTTCAGGTTGCTCCAAAATTAGCTATGAGTATTTAAAGTACTAATTAAGTATTAATTTATGATTCAGAATAGGAAAACGACTTGCTGTTTTGATTAAAAACGCACACTCTTACCTGAATTGCCTTTTTTTTTATTTTACTTTTCACTCTGGGATCTTTGCATGCTTTAATCAGTGAACTTCACAGCTCTGTGAACTGATTGACTAATGTCTTCTGCTCTGTGGATGTCCCTCTCTTGTGATGCTGTCAGATGTCTGCTGGCCGCTGTCAGTCTCTCCTGTCTCCTGTGACAGAGGAGTCTGGCGAGGAGGGCACCAGCAGTGAGATCTGCTCTCCTGCTTTCTGTCGATCTCCCTCTCCTATCACTAACACAGAAGCAGCCATTAGCAAGGTATTAACATGCATAACAGTATGATTATTACGCTGGAACGAGAGTATTGTTCCTAGTTATATCAGCCTAAAAATCTTTTTTCATTTTAAGTCGCTATAAATACATGATGTAACTACTAATCAGAATCAATTATCTATGCTAAACTACAGCTAAAATTGTTACCGCCATACCCAGAGGTCTGCTGAATGAATTCTAAAACAGTAAAACTCAACTGTTTAATTCTAGGCGAGTTGGAAAATGAGCATATTTTCAAAAAAAAGTGGCGTGACCCTTTTACATAATGATATCCAAAAACAGAATCAAATTAACATAATTTAAAATATTTCTATAGAGTTTTAGTAATCTTTCATTTCAGTGAATTAGTGAAACTAATGATCATTAACTGCTAATTAACCATCAGGTCTAATAGAAATGTGAACTGTTTTTTTATTTAATTTAATTTATTATTATTATTTTTTTTTTTTTTTCAGTTAGATTCCAAGGTAGCATTTAACCTAATGTGTTCAAATAAAACAAAAGCTGGAAAAAAGAATTCTATGTAGATAAAAAGACTAAAAATTACAAAAACTATGTGAGTATCTTATTGTAGTCCACTTAATTTAAACTTGAATCTGTATATGTTAAGTTTATGACAGACAGCAGTACAATAACTTTGTAGTATATTAACCCAATTTATTTGTTCACTCTTATTCATCATCATGTTTTTGGACTGTCCTAAATACAGATGTCCATGGGAAGGCCCACACTCACTAGAGCACCCATCCAGGAGCTGTACAATCCCGCCCTGGAGTCTGTGGCGAGCTTAGATGATCTTCAGCGCTCATGGGAGACCCTGAAAAATGTGGTACTTATGACTTTTCTGCTCAACAATCATATGCACTGGGCTTTCAAATCTGGTCTTTGAGTATACCTCTGTGTTGTACAGATAAGTGAGAAGCAGAAGACACTCTACGAGGCTCTGGAGAAGCAGCAGCGCTATCAGGGCTCTCTGCAGACCATCTCTACCAAGATGGAGTCCATCGAGGCCAGATTAAATGAGCCTCCAATGCACGATCTCAGTCCTGACAGACAAATGGTGCTACACCAGGTGAGAAATACTAAACCCTAGCTCCAGAATATTGAATATTAGAATACTGACAAAAACGTCACACTACCGTATTCCTCCAGAATCAGATGGAGGAAATTGTCAAGCTGCAGAATGATATAGATGAGCTTCAGTCCAGCTTCACAGAAGAGCTGATCTCTGATGCGGTGGACACAGACTCTGCGGATCAGTTGGCCGTGCAGTCCACTCTCACCGTGCTGTCCGAGAGGATGGCCACCATCCACATGAAGGCTTCCGGAAAACGCCAACTTCTTGAGGTATGCCTAGAATAATAATTATAACAATAAGTTTCATTTATTTTTTGAACAAGGGTCACGCCACTTTTTTTGAAAATATGCTCAGTTTCAAACTCTCCTAGAGTTAGACAGTTGAGTTTTACTGTTTTAGAATTCATTCAGCAGACCTCTGGGTATGGCGGTAACAATTTTAGCTGTAGCTTAGCATAGATAATTGATTCTGATTAGTAGTTACATCATGTATTTATAGCGACTTAAAATGAAAAGTTGCGAATTTTTAAAGTTAATATAACTAGGAACAATACTCTTATTCCAGTGTAATAATCATGGTTACTGCCATACCGTGCTTGCAGCAGGCGCAAGGATATACCACCGCGACAGAAAATATAACTCTCTTCTGTCTGAATGTCATTTTATTCCTGTGATGCAAAGCTGAATTGTTACTCCAGTCACATGATCCTTTACAAATCATTTTAACATTTTAATATGATGCTCAAAAAACATTTCTAGTTTTAAAAAACATTTATGCTGATGAATAGAGAGTTCAAAGAAACAGCATTTATAAAATAGAACTATTTTAAATGGCTTCACTGTCATATTTGATCAGTTTGGTGCATACTTGCTTAATAAAAGCATACATTTCTTAAAAAAATAAAAATAAATATCAATAATCTTTTCTTTCAGTTTTTCTTTATTTTTTTATGTCAGTTTCTTCATAAAGTTATGGTGTATAGTTGTTTTCACTAATTTTATAGCCTGAAAAAGGCTTCTGTTCTTTAAAGGAATCCTATATATATATATATATATATATATATATATATATATATATATATATGTGTATATGTGTATATATGTATATATGTATATATATATATATATATATATATATATATGTATATATATATATATATATATATATATGTGTATATATATATATATATATATATATATATATATATATATATATATATATATATATATATATATATATATATATATATATATATATATATATATATATGTGTATATATGTATATATGTATGTATATATGTGTATGTATTTATGTGTATATATAAATGTATATATATATATATATATATATATATATATATATATATATGTATATATGTATATATATATATATATATATATATATATATATATATATATATATATATATATGTGTATATATTGTGACGAGTCGGCTGCCCCTCCTCTTTATTGTCACCATCACCCCGTCCTTTGTTCGCCGCCCTTCACCAGGCTCCCGACGGGAGTGGGTGTGTTCGAGAGGAGGGGCGTGGTATTGGCCAGGTCTGGCGGCGTGTGACGAGGCACACCTGAAGGGATTTAGCCTTGTCACCGCCGCCGTTAAATGCCCTGCGCGCCTCTCCTCGGGAGACCGGTCTCTTCCCCCGTGCATGCACGCTGGTGTCCTCGTGGGTCCAGGAAGGGTGCGTGAAGGAGCTCGTCCCGCCGCTAGACAAGCGCGTCGTGGGACCCCGTACAGTCCAGGCGACGACTGCACCCGGATACGGCTGACGGGCCAGGATGCCGAGCCGTTAAATCCCCTAAATCTCTGACGACCGGAGGAAAGAAGCGACGGAGATGCCGCGGAAGAAGCCGCCCCTCGCGCCCCGAACAGGAGAGAGGCGCGTGCGACCGCGCCGGACTCCGCCCCTTACCTGGACCCTGCCCCTGGAACACTACCTGACCTTCCACAATCCCAGAAGCACAACGAGGGCACCAGTTTCCCTTTTATTTGGACACTTTTCCCTTGGACACTTTATTTTGTACTATTTTTGTTAATAAAAGCCTCTCCGAGGCCTGACGCCACGCCCACTGTGTCTGTCGTTGGCTCCTCCCGTCACAATATGTATATATGTATATATGTATGTATATATGTGTATGTATATATGTGTATATATAAATGTATATACATATATATATATATATATATATATATATATATATATATATATATGAAGAGTTTATTTGCAAAAACAGTTTTTTTAAATGTTCAAAAATCTAGTTTTTTTTTTTCAAAAAATACTTTTAATCATGTTTTTATTTTGCCTTTTACTGTTAGTTTTTTAGTCAAAATAAGCCAGCTGCAGTTGAATTGAGATTATCTGGAATGCGCAATGAAAAAACATGATTTGATATGCTGATGTGTGTAGGAGCGACAGAGTGAACGTGTGGAAAAGCAGCAGCAGGCTCAGGCTTTGCAGCGCTACATGAACCAAGCAGACCAGCTGGACCAATGGCTGCAGAGCACTCGGGGCAACATCACTTCCTGCCCTCAGGACTCAGACATGGAAGAGCAGCTCATAGACTGCCAGGTTAGAGCGCCCCCTACAGCAGATCACAAAATGTGTGCTTTCTGAATTATTTACAGATTGAAGTATAAAAGAAAATGTATTATTTTGTGGCAACGCCAGTAATTTATGTATGTTCGTGTTCTCAAATGAATGAGTTGTTGCTTAATTGCGCTGGACACAGGAACAGGAAACTTTTTTATCCGTAAACAGCAGTATTAGAAGGCCTCTGAGCGTTCAGATGGATTGATTTCTTAAGTGTCTGCGGCACGAGCTGTAATCAGATTATGTAAATGACACAGTGTAACCCCGTTCATAGTTATAATGGTTTTAGGGGTATTAGAAGATTCCTGTGAGAGGATTGGTGCTTACTGTAAATAGGTTCCGCCCCTTATTACATATTCATGAGGGTTGCTGCAGCATTAGTGAGGAAAGAGGCGGGGCTACGTTTGCCTTCATGGGAAGGTTACAAACTGGCAGATTTCCCACTATGAAACACCTTGACTTTTTCCTTCAAGCTCATGCATAGTCTTAACATTTTGAATTGCATTTATTTGAAGTGATTTTACACATCACCGATATCCTCAAGGATGCATGCTTACTGGGAGCATGGCACGTGAGGGATTATGGATAATGTGCAGCGCTGTAGGTGTCGGTAAGGGCCTGGGATGAGAGCGGAAGAGCCATGTTTGAGCTTGCTTCGCTTCTGTTGCTCCTGCAGAACATGCTGCTGGAGATCGAGGAGAAGGTGCTGGCTCTCTCAGAGCTCTCCAGACACAGCGAGAATCTTCTGCTGGAGGGCCGGCCGGAGAACAGGGAGGACGCCGAGCAGCTCGCCAGGAAGCTGCGTACGCTGAAAGGCAGCCTGCTGGAGCTGCAGAGGATGCTGCAGGACAAGCAAATCAACATTCAGGTGGGACTTTAACTCTGAATCAAGGCTGGAAGCTTAGAGGTTTTCGATTCTATATGTCCTAGAGGTTCATTTGGATCTTTAAAAATATAATTCCCTTAAAAGTGACGGAAGTGGTACCATGCTCTGGTAGTAGTGTGTTAGCACTATTATACTTACGTGATACTAAATAATTAATTTATGCATGTACCGTATATCATATAGTTATATTAGATGGTGCATTGTGTTACAAAAAAACATTTACATTACATTACATTTACATTCTAGTCTTTTTAACTTTATGTAGACTCTTTTTTTACAAAATGCATGGAAATAAAAATATTTACAGAAATGAAGTATTAGAAGCAATAAAAGCAATTTTAAAAACTCAAAACTATACGACAATAAAATCAAATTTAAAAATAGAAAAATAAAAAACTGTATCTGAGATTTTGTAGGGAAACTGTTATGGTTTTTCAGTTTAAAAAAATGTCATATTCAGTTTTTCATAAGTGTCAAAGCATTTATTATAACAAAATATAATTTATATTCTTTGTTACTTTTAAGAATATATCATTTTTATAATTTGACTCTGATGTTATTATAATAAAATATACATGATATAAAATAGATTTGATTAAAATACAATAGATATTCTATAATAAAAGAAAATATGACCAAGACATGTTTTTTGTGAGATTCTTTGAGTCACTAAACCGTTTGTCTTTTATGTCCTTCAGGCGACTTTAATTTGGGAGGAGTTGAAAGGCCCTCAAAGAGCAAGCGTAATAATAATATATCTCCGCTTTTTCCTTGTCACTCTACGTGCAGAATAATTCAGCAGCACTGGGTTCGGTCTGAATGTGCATGGCTTTGTCTTTTCCTGCTACTTTATATAAGGATATTGCAGAACGATGACTGATGATTTGATTCACGAATGGATGATCGTTTGATTTTAAGATCAAGATTAAGTGTTTTCGGTATTCACTGTTAGCACTCATATTTGTATTCACCCTCTCCCGCAGGAATCCCTGAAGGAACCATCAGACTCCAGTGAATCAGACTCCAGTCTCTCCCAGAGTCCGAACATGCAGGACTGGCTGGCCCAGGCCCGCTCCACACGCAGCCTACAGCACCAAGATACCCTCCAGAAACAGAAGGTAGATGAACTTCTTTTTTACAAGGAGAAGGTGTTTGATCTCGACTTCTCTCCATCGTGCGCAGTGGGGCTGAACTTGTTTGATTCTGCTTCAATAAGAGAGCGTCTGCTAAACGAGGAATGATTAATATTGCGTGTGAATTCAGGAGCTTGAAGAGCAGCTTGCAGAGCAGAAGAAGCTGCTGAAATCCGTAGTGAGTCGCGGAGAGGAAATACTCACCCAGCAGGCGTCCCCCGTCAGAGCCAGGTATCATTTCTTTCGCATCTCACTGGAATATGATTGACCTCAAACTTTTACATCTCTGACTCTCTCTTCACAGTTCTGTCTGTCAAATGTTCTGCAGCGCGACAGAGATCCTCTCGCCTGATGCGGAGCAGGGGGGAGACGCTCAGGCCGTGAAGAAACAGAGGAAAAAGAGATGGGAAAGTCTGAAAAAAGACATGGCCACTAAACTGCAGCTCCTCATGAACACGCTGGAGCAAGACAGCAAGCAACCGGTACAGCGACTTCATTACGGTGTCTGTGAAGCTTCCTGAAGATTTGAAACTTTTGAGAATCATTTGTTGTGAACCATTGATTCAGTGTCAAAATGAATCAATGAATCATTTTGGAAGCAAGTGATTCAAACGATTCAAAGTTTCAAATAGCTTCGTTGCTCTCATCGCTAGTTCACGTAACTGAAATGTAAGATGGTGGATGCCAAGTAACATTAACTCTTTTTAGCTTAAAATGTGTACATTTTAGCAATTTTACAAATTCATAATATGTATTATGAATTGACAATTTCAAAAAATATTTTCATTTACATTAATGCACTTGGCAGGTTCTTTTATCTAATTTGATCAGTTCGTGCCTTTCCTGGAAAAAAGAGATTATTCTTTCCTCTCTTTTTATCAGTCCATGTTGCATATTACTGTTACTCTCCCTCTTTCAGTATTTGGGTTTTTGACTATCACTTTCTGTTAAACTTTAACACTATTCCTTTTGCTGCCTGGCTGCCTTCAGGGAATATTCTTGCATAATCGGAGCTGCATAACTGTTGTAATAATCCGAAACTGCCTCTGTTGGTGGAGTGTTTTGTAAAAGTTGTATATTTTCAAACAGGTTTACTCCAGAACTGCTTGTGTGAAGACTGCAGCTCCGGTTTATAAGAGAGAGACTCACGTCCAGGACAAGTCCAGCCTGATGTCCCTGCACAATGGATTCAGTCAGACAATAAAGGATATGAGTCCTGAGGTAGACACGTTTTTATACAAACAGTATCAAACAGTGACAATTCTATTTTATGTTTAACCTTGGTAGAATCACTGAAATGTACGGCTTTGAGTTGTTCATTGCTTAAGTTGATAGTTCAGTGTACTGATGTGTGTGTAATGTTTGATTCTGCAGGCCACAGAGCAAGAGGTCATCTCGATGGAGCAGCAGCTTTATTCAGCGGTCACAGCCACCTCCTCTTGGGTGGATGATGTGGAGAACACACTGTTTTCTGGCCCTGCGCTGCTGACGGAGAACGCTGAGACGCAGCTCTCCAACCACGAGGTAGCTTCCTACCAGACAGACAGCCTTCCTTTAGGAGAAACCCAGATCCTATTTATCCTCTTGCATTGAGTGCTCTGCGGGTTTTTTCCTTATTAGAGACATTTGTCAACTAAAAACTGTGATACTTTAGAATCAGTTCATATCGTAGAAATTAGACATTAATCCCAGTATGTTTTTTTCCCCATAGATAGATTTCACCTTGTCAGAAAATTACCTGGATTTTTTTGTCTAAAAATACTGGAAATGATACAAAAAAGGTCTAGTTAAAATTTGTAATATTATAATAACTAATAATTATAGGAATTTAAACAAATGTAAAAGCTATAATAGTTACTTAAAATTGGATAAAAAAATTTAGAGCTTTAAAAAAAAATTATATGTATTTTTAGTATAAATTTCAGTATTTTTAGACAATTTATTATATAATTAAATCAGTAATTTTAGACAATTTCTGGCCCCTGCGTCCCATCTGTTTATGTAAATGCTTTAGTAATTAGACATTCCTAGTCAGAGTTGTTTTAGCATTGTTTATATACTTACTGTATTTATTAATATATATATATATATATATATATATATATATATATATATATATATATAATATATATATATATATATATATATATATATATATATATATATAAATATATATAATTTTTATATATAATTCTTATAATTTTTTTTTTTCAGTTTTAACTTTTAATTTAATAATGCTTAAATTGTTATATATCTTTATGTATGGCTCTAATTAAATGTTATTTCAGTTTTAGTTTGAGTAAATTTATATGCCAAGGCCACATTTTAGATTTTATTTTCAATGACCAAAAATTATTTTATTAGTTGTTCGCAATAGCGACACTGATAAAAGTGAAAATGCAGATTAAAATATCAACTGTTGTTGCTTCACAAGCTGGTATTGTGTACTACAGCTATTGTTGGCACGATGATGAAGTACTCATGCTTCTGTTTTGAATAAAAGCATCTGATAATCCATGCACATGTGTATAAATCGTAAGCTTTAATGTTTTACAGACATTGGGAAAAGAAGTGACGGAGGTGTCGAGGCAGGTCAGCCACAGCGAGGCACTGATAGGTGGCTCTGTGGGACTGTCTGAGGAGGAGCAGACCCTGATGAAGGACACCCTCGACTGTCTGACTCGACGCCTGGGAGCTCTGGACTCGGCCCTGGACCGCCGCTGTGACACCATGAGGAGCAGAATGCGGGAGCTCACAGCTTTCCAGGTGGGAATCAGGCACCGTTCGAGTTCTGTGTGTTAATACAGCACCCCACCATCGTCTCAGTTCCTGTTTCTTTTCAGACGGAGCTGCAGCATCTCTTTACAGCGCTTAGTGAAAGCAAGTTCCAGATTATTCAGAAAATGGCAGGAGTTCTTGACCACACAACAACTAAACAGATTGAAGTAAGAAAGAATACTTCATATTTGATTATTAATTAATGCATCAGTTTTTGTATTCCATTATTAGATGTTGTCATATTTATTAACAGTGATTGTAGTAAATATGTTTATATGTAATATAAATTATATAAATAAAAATGTATGTATAAGACATGCATATGTTTTCGTTTTTAAATATACACTGTATGCTATTAATTGTTTGACAGCATATATATATATATATATATATATATATATATATATATATATATATATATATATAACGGTTATTTTATTTAACTATATACATTTAATTAATTTAGTTCATTTTATTTATTATTTTAGTTTTTTATTTTTTTATTTTAGTACTTCAAAAAAATTATTTAGTTGCCAAGCATTCAGTTAGTGTCCAGCATGTATGATATTTGTCTATTTACATTTTATTTTTCCATCTTTTTTTAAGTTTTATGTTTAATTTTAGTTACAATAAAAGTGTTTACAGTTCATGCAGTCATATCGCTGTGAACTCACTTTTGTTCTGGCAGATCATTGCAGAGGCAGAGGAGACTCTGAAAGTGTTTGAGCACAGAATAACAGAGCTGAAAGCCAGAGGGGCGGAGCTACAGCTGGACCAGTTCTCCACCAATGAGCTGCTGAAGCTACAGGTAACAACCAATCAATGTCGTCAACAAAACTGTCAAACACTTTTATGTTTTCAGTTACTGTAAAACAGAAGCTTACTAAGTAGTTAGAGTGGTTTAGAAATAAAATACTTCTTCTCAAGCTGTGTGTGTGTGCTTCACAGGATGCTTATGAGGAGCTGGTGATGACCGTGGGCTCTCGACGGAGCGGGCTGAACCAGAATATGGCACTAAAGAATCAGTATGAACGAGTTCTGCAGGATCTGATTGATCTGGTGGACACGGCCCAGGATAAGATGAACGCCGACCAGAAAATTATCGCCGGCTCAGTGGAGGATGTGCACAATCTTCTAGACAAACACAAGGTACCCCGAACTCCAGAATAGGTCTTGTGTTTGTCTTGAAGCGTGTGCATGTCCTGATGCTCACACGTCTCCGAATGTTTCATTTTCAGGAATTTTTCCAAGGCTTAGAGTGGCACATGGTCCTCACTGAGACGTTCTACAAAAAAATCAGTGCCTTTGTTTTGCCACGTGAGCGCCAGACTCTGGAGGAGACACTCGCTCGGGCTCAGGATGTGCTTAAGCAAGCGCACAAGAAAGGAGTTGAGCTGGAGTGCATCTCAGAGGTAACAATGCTTCTAAATCGTTTTCAAAACAAGAAAAAAGTCACAGTAAAGACATTTGCATTGTTCAAAGATTTTGCTCTTAAATATACACTGCTAATTTGAACTCAAATATACTCAAAAAAAAGTATCACGGTTTCCAAAATAAATTTTAAAAGATCATAACTAGTGCTGTCAAATGATTAATCGCATCCAAAATGTACATTTTACAGGGTTTTTTTTACATAATATATGTATGTGTCCTGTGTTTGTTTATTATCTATATATAAATGCACATGTATATGCATTTATATATTTATATTATTATGTTTTATATTATGGATAAATATATTAAATATAAAAACAGAACACATTTTTCTTAAATTAAAACATGCATGTTTTTGTATTTATATATGCAAAATAAATACACTTTCATATATTACTTAAACAAAAGCTTTTGGGTGTGTTTTGCGATTAATAATTTAACAGCACTAAAAATAACATTAATAAGAAATAAGAAATGTTTCTTAAATAGCAAATCAGCATAACATAAGAATTTATATGATGGAGCACGTGTAAAGACTGTATGCTGAAAATTCAGCTTTGCATTATAGAAATAAATTACATTTTACAACATAGTCAGATGCAAAGTAGTTATTTTAAATGTTAATAATATTTCACAATATAACAGCAATATATAACTGTATTTTTCATCCGGTAAATGCTGTTTTGGTGAGCACAAAGAAATTTGACTCCCCACAAAAGTATGAAACTGTTTCTTTCACACTCATTAATATTTGTATGTTTCTCTGACTTTATCAGACGTGGAGTCGCCTGGTTTCGGACTATCAGACCCTGTACCGATTGCTAGAGGCTGTGGAGGGCAGTCTGCCGACCGTCGGCCTGGTGGAGGAAACAGAGGAGAGACTGAATGAAAGAATTGAGCTCTATCAGGTATGTAAAGAAATCATGAAACTTCAGGCTTCGCGCCTTTTTCGGGTTAGTTGTCTAGATTAACATGGATAGATCGACGTATCAGGATAGATAAACTAATCATGCCAGACTGACTGTATCTGATCGACTTGACCTTCCATCACCTTAGGCCCTTAAAGCCAGTCTGACGGAGCACCAACACAAGCTGCATCAGGTGCTGGAGGAAGGGAAGCATCTTCTGTCATGTGTGAGCTGCACCAGTCTGGAGAACCAGCTCACTCTTTTGGGCGAGCACTGGCTCAACAACTCCACCAAGATCAACAAAGAGCTGCAGAACCTGGAATCCATCCTGAAGCACTCAACCAGGTCAGGGGCGTTTTTTCTGATGCATGGTTTCATTCATTTTATTTTGTAATCTTCATCATGAGATGTGCTTGATCGTCACAGGTACAAGCGTGAGTCTGGAGAACTGAGTCGCTGGCTGCAGGAAGCTCTGGAGCGCCTGGAGTTCTGGAACACGCAGTTCGTTGCTGGTCCTCAGGAACTGGAGACCGTTAAAGACCAGTTATCAGCTTTTCTGGTTAGTTAGACTGGTTCGATGTTAAGAAATCACGAACGTGTTAAGATGTTTGTGCATTTGGTCGACTGGTTTCGCTGGAAAACCACACTGGTCCAAGCTTTGCTATAAAAACGGAATAATATTTTATTATATTATATTAATTAACATGTTTATTGTTATGTTTTATTGTGCAGTATTTTATTTTTTATTAATTTAGTATTATTATATAATCGTTTGTTTTTGCAGTTAGATGTTTCTGTCAATGAAAATAGTAATTAAAGAAGCTTTAATTAACAATTATTAATAATTATTTACATCTTTGCATTCCCATAAGGAAGTAATTCCAGAAACCAGAAGATGCTGTGTATATACGTACTGCTATTTAAATTAGTTTTTTACATGCTGTGTACTACTGAGATTGATGTATAAAATATATACATACAATTGATATAAAGACAAATTGATATGTGGATATAAAAAAATGTAAAAATCTAATGTAAAAAAAATACTATTATCCACTATTTTTTTGGTTCCAAATTATAAATATGATTTGAATTCATCTTTATTTTTAGCATTTTTAGCAATTATTGGTTCAGCATTTGATGCGTCATTTTTCTTCTATACAGGAGTTCAGTAAGGAGGTGGAGAGCCGCTCCAGTCTGAAGGCCTCGGTGATGAACGAGGGAAACCAGCTGCTCAGACTCAAGAAGATGGACACCGCGGCTCTGCGGTCTGAACTCTCCCGTCTGGACTCTCAGTGGTCAGAGCTGCTCGCCCGCGTTCCCGTAGTTCAAGAGAAACTCCACCAGGTACTGACTGCTCGCTAAACAGGCTTATCTGCTCCAATAAATAAGATTAGATACTTCTGAGGTCCCGTCCAGATCTTTTTTTAAAGATGTATTGTTTTTTGTTGTAGTCTCAGATGGATAAGGTGGCATCACGTCACGCTATCGCTGAGCTTGTGAACTGGATTTCATTGATGGAGAGAGTGATAGAAGAAGATGAGGAGAATCTCAAAGGGGCTGTTGGGTCAAAGGTCATCCAGGAGTACTTGCAACGATACAAGGTGACTTCATTTACAGTTTTACACCTGTTAGAGTCTACAAAAGGTGTATTGTATTTAAGTGGGCAATAATTATCCAAATGAATATGTAGGCTGGACTGATTTTTATGGAGATCATCAGATTAATTATGAATTTATATGTGCTTTGCTAATGGTTTTCTCCATGCTGTCGTCTTTTACTGTCTGCAGGGCTTCAGAGTGGATGTGAACTGCAAACAGCTGACTGTGGACTTCGTGAATCAGTCAGTGCTCCAGATTAGCGGTGCGGACGTGGAGAGCAAACGCAGCGATAAAACAGATTTTGCGGAGAAACTGGGCGCAATGAACTGCCACTGGCAGATACTGCAGACACGTATCACTGAGAGGGTGAAACTTCACTTTTTCCAATTCCATTCAGACTTTTGGTAGATTATATCATTCTGAGCTGTTCTAATACAAATTATATATATTAAAGGATATATATTAAAGATAGATAGATAGATAAATAGATATATAATAAATATATATTATATATATATATATATATATATATATATATATATATATATATATATATATATATATATATATATATATAATCCATTCACACATATAGTTGATGTAGATTAATATTGATATTTGGGTATTTACAAAATACTATTTATCCACAATTTATTTTTGGTTCCAGAAGAAAAACATATTATGTTATGTTATTTTATGGTATATTATATTATATTATATTGTAAAAAACAAATATTTGAATTGATCTTGATTTTTTTTGGAAACCTTGGAAGTGGTTTCCTCTGCTTGAGAGCCACTGTAATAGTGTTTTATTTGTATATTTTTTTACATTTACATTTACATTTACATTTACATTTAGTCATTTAGCAGATGCTTTTATCCAAAGCGACGTACAAATGAGGATTAATTAAAGAATTTTTAATATGTGTCTACGATATTGTCATTATAGTATTTACTCAAATGCGATCAAATACAGTTCTATAATTAGTTTTACAGTTTCATACTTGATTGAATAATTATACCATAAAATAGAAGTGTTGCTTAATTCTGCTAAATGTTGTTTTTTGTTGTTTCAGGTACAATACTTGGAATGCTTGTTGGAATCCTGGGTTGAATATGAGGGTAAAGTTCAGACTCTTCAGGCATGGCTGAACGCTCAGGAGGACAGACTCAAGAGAAAGCAGAGGATCGAGAACTTGTCCTCCGTGCAGAACGCATTGAAAGACTGCCAGGTTTGACATTTCACCAAACAATCAGTCTCGTTTAATCAACATGACTACCATGACTGGAATACAGACAGTCTTTTTTTGACCTGTATCTTCAGGAGATGGAGGAGATGGTGAAGGAAAAAGAAAGGGAGCTGGAGAGAGTGGAAGAACAGGCTTGTGCTCTCGTCCAAAATAAGACCGACGAGGCCTGCGCTGTTGTCATGGAGTCTCTACAAGCCTTGAACAATACATGGGCCAGTCTAGACCACTTGGTATTTACTGTTTTAATTAGACTAAAATGTGATTCCATAAGTACAAGTGTTCTTTAAAGGATCTGAACAGGGTTATGTATGGTTACAGTGTTTATATATGGGTTTCTGCATGTAAATTGTCTTTGTATTGCTGTGTCTCAGATCGGGCAGCTCAAGATCAGCCTGAAGTCTGTCCAGGACAAGTGGAGTCAATATAAACAAGCATCTGAGGAGATCAACGGCTACCTGACGGAGGGACGCTACTCTGTGTCCCGTTACCGTCTGCTCACGGGATCTCTGGAGGCTTCACGGCTACAGGTGGACAGTCTACAGGTAAAACAAGTCCCAGTGCATCTCGCAAATTACAGATCAAAAGTGGAAAAATGTCCAATGCTGTTTTCTCGGGCATCTGTAGAACCTGCAGGAGGAGCTTGAGAAACAAGAGAGCAGTCTGAGGAAGTTTGGATCAGTTACACATCAGCTTCTGGAGGAGTGTCACCCGTCTGTGTCTGACACACTGAATAACGCACTAAAAGACATAAACGCCAGGTCCATTTTTCATCTTATATTTTTATATATATATAATCTTTGTTTATAATTATAACTTGGACTTTAATGAAAAGCATGACAACTGAAAAATGCATGTCTTAGCATTTTAGTTAAGTCATTTTGGCTTGAGTGTTATTATTAGTAAGGCAGATGTAATGGAAGTGTGTGTGTGTGTTTTGTGGTCTTTCAGGTGGAACAGTCTGCAGGAGGAGATCGTGGAGCGTCTGAAGAGCAGCAAGGCTCTCCTGCAGCTGTGGCAGAGTTATAAAGATCTTTATGGACAGAGTGACTCCAGCATCCAGACACTGGAGGAGAAAGCAAACCAGATGCTGAAGGCAGCCAGCCACAAAGACATCACAGAGGAGGAAGTGTCCATCTGGATTCAAGACTGCGCTGTGAGTGTAATATTGACAATTTCAGTAAAAAAGTATCTGTTAACATTAGTTAATGCACTAACATGAACATGAACCTCAACTTTACCAAATATAATCGTCAATAAATGCTAATGAGACCTAATTGTATTGTGTTATAGATTGTTCATTGTTCACTTTCATAATTGTATGTAATGTCTTAAAATTATTTGTGTATATACTCTCATAAATGTTTATGCGTTCTAATTCTACTAACGCACACGCATTCTATACAGCAGTTTCTGTACATTTCTGTATTTCATATTCACGCATATTGAGTTCCTTTATAATTTATATTTTTAGATTTTTTTTTTGCTTAAAGTGAATCGCGTGCTCTCATAACTCTCACACGCAATTGTAATACTATGATACTTTATAGCTATAAAAAACACTATAATGCATTGAAAACACATGATCAGTGCTATAAAAATAAATCATATCATGCATTATGCATTTATGAGTAAGTAATGTAGGTGTTATGCATTAGTTCTGTGGTTATAGTTGTGTATGAAACAATTTAATTGTTATGTGTAGTATAAGGCATTACAGATACATTTATGAAGCTTTAAGCATATCAGGACAGTAATGGTTTTTAAAGTGTTCACTAATGCACTATTCATAAAATCTGTACAGCAACTGCTTGTGTACATTATCTGACTTGATAATCAGCTGCAATTTTCATCTCAGTTGTATTTACTCTCATGTTCACTCAGGAGCTGCTGCGCTCTCAGGCTCCCGTCCAGTCGTCTCTGCAGGTTTTATTGGAGCTGGGGGAGCAGCTCAAGCAGCAGGTGGACACATCAGCTGCAGCTTCCATCCAGTCTGACCACCTGTCTCTGACCCAGCGCCTCAGTGCTGTGGAGCAGAGCCTGAGCCGACAGCAGGTGGCGCTGCAGGTGAGTGAAGAAGATCACTGAAGCGGCATGCGAGAGCGTCTTAGTGTTTGAGGCTGAGGGTTGTTTTTCTCCCCAGGCTGGGGTTCGGGACTATGAGACGTTCAACGAGCAGTTGGACTCTCTGTCTCGCTGGATCGTGGAAGCTGAGGAGGTACTGAAAGGACAGGATCCCAACGGTTCCTCTGATCAGTCGCTGATCCGCGACCGCATGGAGGAACTCAAGGTATGCACGACAGAATAGATGAATTATGCTGGGATGCCTGGAATATGCACTATCAGAGTAGTGCTGTTATTGTTCTCTAAAATGAATTAATTTTGTTTTGCCGCAGTTGAAATAAAGGTATAAAGCATAAATAGATAAGATGACAAATTATAAGTAAAAAATATTTGAAACGTTACCTTGGCAACTAGCTAGCTGAAATAAAAAAGGGGCTTTAAATTATTAAATATTAAATTAAATAAAAATATTATTAAAATATTAAATTACTAAAACTGAAATTCTAAAATGAATTAAATTAAAAATTCATTAAAGCACATAAAATTACAAAAAGTGTAATCTGCAAATATAGATATAACAGCTAATTCAAAATATTAATAAATACTATAGTAGTATATAAATGATACTAAAATAATCTTAAATAAATACAAATATTAAAATTACTAAAATTGAAAATAAAATATTTAGAAATGAGTTAAAAATACACACGTAACAAAACAACGTAACCCAAATTAAAATCTAAGCTAATTCAAAATAATATAGTAGTATATAAATAATATGTTTCTATATAAGTTAAAAACCCTTTGTTGCTAAAAGTACTTATTTTTGTGAATTATTGCACATATACATAAAAAAATCAGTTTTCATTCATTTCATTCTTTTTTTTACATCAAGAAAGAAATCAATCAATCGGTCAAACAGAAAATCTGAAAACGGAAAATGTGCATCACTTAAAATGACCTGACCAACGTTAATGTTTTTGTGTATTTGTTAATTTTTTTGCAGAAACAAATGCTGAAGTTCAGCAGTATGGCTCCTGATCTGGAGAGGCTGAATGAACTGGGTTACAGACTCCCTCTCAACGACTCTGAGATCAAACGCATGCAGAACCTCAACAGAAGCTGGTCCACCACCTCAGCTCAGACCACCGAGAGATTCAGGTTTGCTCCGACTCATATCATTATTGAATACCTCCGTCAGCCCTTCTTCAGGCCTCCATAGAAATACCCAACGCTCGAGTAGACATTGTTGAGTGTCTGTTCACCTTCTAAAGGACGCCTGAATTCTCTTCTCAGCAAACTTCAGGCAATGCTACTACAGCAGCAGACCTTTCTGGAGAAGTGCGAGACGTGGATGGAGTTCCTGGAGCAGACGGAGGAGAAACTGGCCGTGGAGATTTCCGGAAACTTCCAGAGCCTGATGGAGCAGCAGAGAGCTCACGAGGTGAGATATACAAAAGCAACTTAGGAGTCGCGAACCTTGCCTAGATGCTAAAAAACGAGCAATCTTACAGCTGTTTCAGGCGGAGATGTTCAGCAGACAGCAGATCCTTCACTCCATCATCAGCGACGGGCAGCGCATGCTGGAGCAGGGGCAGGTGGATGACAGGTGAGCGACGTCATCATCTTTATCATCAGATATGCGTCAAAGATGTTAATCACGAAAGTGAATTTATGTCCATAGAAACCGCATTAAATGTTAAGTGAGTGTCTACCTTTAAGGTTTAAGGAGAATAAAATCTCAAAATGAATCTCTGGAAATTTACATTTAAAAAATGTAAATGTTATTAGTTATTAGTATTTGTTTATTAGTATTAGTAATTCGTCTTAAATGAGTAATAAATATATTTTTATAGTAAGTATGGTAAGTATAAATGTAATAAATCAGGGAAAAATGTATGCTATTTATTTTTGACTCAAAAAAAAACTGCAATTAATTTTAAAAGTATTAATATAATACTTTTTTTGGGGGGGGTGGAGGAAATAACAACTTAAAGCAGTATTACACTTATTGTTATTATGGTAAAAACCCATCTCTGACCCATATGCCAGATACTAGTGTTCAAAATACATGCTCATACGTGTTTCCAGAGATGAGTTCAAGCTGAAGCTGGCTCTGCTGAGTAACCAGTGGCAGGGGGTAGTGAGACGGGCACAGCAGCGCCGGGGCATCATAGACAGTCTCCTGCGCCAGTGGCAGCGCTACAGAGAGATGGTGGAGAAGCTGAGGAAGTGGTTGGTCGAAGCGTCCCATCAGGCCGAGACCCTGGAGGCCGGTACACCTGTGCCACTCCAACAAGCACGAGCCATGCTGGATGCGGTTCAGGTAGGTGTCTGAAGTGACACAAATGTGACCATGGACTATAAAAACCAGCAATAAGGGCCAAGGTTTGTTAGGATAGGACATTTGACCAAGATACTATTTGAAAACTGAGGAATCAAGGTGCAAAAAAGTCACTTTTAAAGTTGTCCAAACAAAGTTCTTAGCAATGCATTTTACAATGCATTTTTGATATATTTAATATCTTCATGCAACATGATCTTTACTTGATATACTAATGATTTTTGGCATAAAATGAATAATTTTGACCCATATAGTGTATTGTTGGCTATTGCTACAAATATACCTGTGCTGCTTACGTCTTGTGCTTTTGTGCCGGCTGTTATCGCCCCCTGCTGACGCTCCGTTCCTCCTGCAGCTGAGGGAGAAGGTTCTGCTGAGGCAGCAGGGCAGTTACATCCTGACGGTGGAGGCAGGGAGACAGCTGCTTCTGTCTGCGGACACACGAGCCGAAGCCGCTCTACAAGAGGAGCTGCTCGACATACAGGAGCGCTGGAGACACGCCAACATCCGCCTGGAGGAGCAGAAGAAAGAGCTGGCCGTCCTGCTCAGGGTACACCTTTATGCCTCGGCACCATCTGTTTACTACAGTTGCAGTCTTTATTGAAACATGTCTGGATGAGTTTAGTGACTATTTGTAAAATGAAATCATCCATGCCACAATATCCCCAAAATTTTGGAAGTTTGGAAATTTATGTATAAGAAATATTATATATGTAGAAAAAAATCCCTATCTAATAATAGTGGAACATAATTATTATTTATAGTGTGTTTTGCATAATTGTTTATTCCAATTTTGTTGCTAAATTATATATATATATATATGTATATATACATATATATTATATATATATATATATATATATATATATATATATATATATATATATATATTATATATATATATATATAATTTCATAATAATATTATAAAAATATGAATATTAGTTAATAATAAATTTAAATAATATAATTTCATAATAATATTATAAATAAAATATGAATATTAGTTAATAATAAATTTAAATAATATAATTTCATAATAATATTATAAATAAAATATGAATATTAGTTAATAATAAATTTAAATAATATAATTTCATAATAATATTATAAATAAAAACGAATATTAGTTAATAATAAATTTAAATAATATTTAAGTTACAATGCTAATACTACTATTGTTATAGTTAAAAACTAAGGTTGAACATTTTTTGTTACCTGAAAAAACAAGTTTTATATTTTAGATTTGAGTTAATTAGATTAAACTTTATATTAATTAAAGCTAGTTTCCAAAACAATAATTCTTGTTTTTTTCTAGCTTTGTGAAAATTAGCAAATAAGCAAAAAAACACCATAAACATCAATAAAATCAATAAAAAAAATGTAAAAAGATTTGTCCACATCTCTACCCTAATCAGTTCAAAGGTTATTTTCAGATGGTAGAGCAATGCTTGATATTGTAATTGTAATGAATGTTTTATATGTGCCTAAAAACCACCCTGACTTGTTTTAAACCGTGCGTAGGATTGGGAGAGATGTGAAAAAGGTATCGGAGGATCTCTGGAGAAACTGAGAGCTTTTAAACGGCAGCTGTCCCAGCCGCTGCCGGATCGCCACGAGGAGCTGCAGTCAGAACAAATGCGCTGCAAGGTATGCAGCAAGACTTAAACAATAAAGAAATGATGAAAAAAGGAAAACCAATGACCATTTCCTGCAGGATCTGGAGAGCATGTTTGACGGCTGGAAGGAGGATTTGACCCATCTGACGGTGCTGAGAGAGTCTCTGTCTACTTACATCAGTCCTGAGGACCTGCGTGTGCTGCAGGAACGCATCGAACTCCTGCACCGCCAGTGGGAGGAGATCTGTCACCAGGTACACTCGGAAACATCTGGGCACGGTTGCATGACAGTTGCATGAGAGTTATCCCTTAGGGGACAAAATCCCTGAGGTAAGGGATTCATTTGAGATCTTAAGTGTCACCCTTAAGCGTTTAAGCTAAGCATTTCACAGTAGTTCCTGGCAATGGTCGCCACGGTTGCTATAGTTACCACATCTCACAATAAATATGTATATCTATGACAATAAACAAAACATAACAAAATACAAACCTAACCAAAACTGTTTCTGCGTGGTTTTATATACAGTCGTCACCGAGGAAACCGCTTTGTTTGAGTTAAAGCTCACCAATGACGGAAAAATACGGATAATACATTACACAAATCTAAACAATTAATACATGCATTTATAGTGTTATTTAGTTATTGTAATAACTGATTAATAATAATTGTTTAAATTAATATTCATTAATAATTGACACAACTCATCCATGTTTTTAAACAAAAAAAAAAAAAAACATAAAACCATGCTTTTTACAGTCAGTTTACAATTTAAAATGTTACTATAGTCATTGTCATACTACGGTTATATCATATTTTATTTGTGTAGTTCTTAAAAAAGTCTTTTATTTGTGCTTAAAATACTATTTAAGATGTTTTAAATACCTTAAAATTCCCTTTTACAAAAAACCCATGTTTTACTAAGGGGACCGTAACCTTTTAATTAAGGGTTTTCATGTGACTGGACCCTGGCCATTAGGTGGCAATGTTTTACTACGTATGCTTGCTTTATCGGCTCTAACGCTTTCAAAACCTAAACATCATAGGCGCATACGCTTTCTGGACTCCATAGGAAGCTGGTCAGGTTTTAAAACACATCCACATGATGTTTTCAAGCTCACTCATGCAGCATTTTTAGCAGAATGTATTACCTTACTTTCTTGCTAGTGGAGAGCAATGCAAAGCACCCGGTTTTAGCTCAAAGTGAAACCTGAATGCAAAGCATGAAGAGTTTTTATGCGCTCTCTGTGTCTGTGGCATCCGGTGCGTGAGATGAGATACCACAGGATGTGAGCGCACGTTTGATATCTCAGTAGAAACATCTAACTGTAATTACGGGCTGTCAGAAACTCTTCACTCATGCTCTATTTTTAAAGATGCTCTGGTAAGCTCTTCTGTCTTTCCTTCAAAAGGGTTTCCTTTCAAAGGGTCTACAGAGTAGACTTTAATTTTGCACTTTAAGAGTGACGTTGTGGCTAGACATTCGATGAAATCTGCTTAGATTTGGTTTAAATGCTCGACTGTATTTTGACATGACTGAAGGCGCATGTTTTTGTGTGTTTGTCTGTTCAGTTGTGTCTGCGCCGACAGCAGGTGAGCGAGAAGCTGAATGAATGGGCCTTCTTCAATGATAAATACAAGGAGCTGTGTGAGTGGCTGACGCAAATGGAGAGCAAAGTATCCCAGAATGGAGACATCAGCATTGAAGAGATGATTGAGAAATTACGAAAGGTAATTACACTTCTTTTGTGTTATATATATATATATATATATATATATATATATATATATATATATATATATATATATATATATATATAAACAGCATAATGTTTTTTCCATGTTTCTCTGACCCTCAGGACTATCAGGAGGAGGTGGCGGTGGTTCAGGAGAATAAACACGATCTCCAGCTGCTGGGTGAACGTTTAGCTCGGGCCAGTCATGAGAGCAAAGCTTCTGACATCGAACACAAACTCGGCAAAGTCAACGAACGCTGGCAGCATCTGCTCGACCTCATTGGGGCCAGGTATTGTAACACACACTGCTATCAGCACTATTTCACACAATTTATACTCAAAATTCCGTTGTGTTTAGCTTACATTACACATATATATTTGCTTTTTTTATTTTAAATGTAGATCGTTTCACTAATTAAATATGTTGTGGTTTTGTTTTGGGTTTTTGTCATTTTTTTGCATTTTTAATAAATGCTTCTTGTCGTGTCTGTTCATTTTTGATCGAAGTTTTAGATGTAATTTTAGCGCATCGAGTTAAACGCTGCCTTGGCAACTAATTTAAATCAAATAAAATGTTTATATATTTTTTTTCCGATCATGTTTTCTTTATTCCAAGCAATGAAAGTGTTTTTTTTACGTTTTTTTAGTTAAAGCTGCAGTCCATAATCTTTTTGTTTAAAAATTAAAAAATAAATATTTTGAGTGGTACGGGTAGGTTTTTGAGGGAAATTCGTCTTTACGTCATGCCATTCGGCTGAGGCGCATTATTTAACATTAATAATGTTAATATCGTTAACGTTAATAATTTGAGGATAAAATATAACAACAACAATAACTGCCATGGTCTGATGGTTATATGAGCTAACCGATAGTTAGATTTAATCACCTTTGGTAACATGATGTCACTTCCTAGTTCAGATGATAATATACAATGAAAATAATTTTTCGGGTCATATATTCCAAGATGGGTTGAATCTGTGATTACTAAGTACAGGATTCCCACTGACAGCTACACATTCACCTCAAAACTTTCGATTGATCTAAAGCTGTAAAATAGTATACTGCACATAGGCGTAGACTGTATATTGTGAAAAGGCTGATCATTTCTGTGTTTATTCAGGGTGAAGAAGCTTCGGGAGACTTTAGTGGCCGTTCAGCAGTTGGATAAGAACATGAACAGTCTGCGCTCTTGGCTCGGCCACATCGAGACCGCACTGTCCCGTCCCATCGTCTACGACACCTGCGACTACCAGGAGATCCAGAGGAAAATGGATCTACAGCAGGTACACACACACACGCACACAGCGCATTCAAAAATAAAGCAGCCTCGTCGGTTTGGTTGAGACTAACCGTTGTTTGCCGCCTTCGTTCAGGAGCTGCAGAGAGACATCGAGAAGCACAGCACAGGCGTGGCGTCTGTGCTGAACCTGTGTGAGGTTTTGCTCCACGACTGTGACGCGTGCGCTACAGACGCCGAGTGTGACTCCATCCAGCAGGCCACGCGCAGCCTGGACCGCCGCTGGAGGACCATCTGTGCCATGTCCATGGAGAGGAGACTCAAGTATGACCCATAGTTTCAGTTTGTATAGATTTGGTCTCACTTCATGTTAGGTGGCTTTAACTGCTGTGTGCTCGCAAAAAAAAAAAAGCACGATCTGCTTATTGTGTTTGGCAAAACACTTCAGCTGCTATTGAGGTGGATACGGGTAAGGTTAGGGGCAGGTTAGGAGGTATGGGTAGGTTAAGGTGTAAGGGACGGGTCAACAGTGTGACTGTAAATGTTATTATGGAAATTCATTACAGATGTCATTTTTAAGAAATGTAAGTACTAGGGCTGCACCAATAATCGATTTTGTGGCAATTAATCGTTAAAAGTCCAATTACCTGTATGTTAGTACTTAAGATGTTTTTTTGTTTTGTTTTTTATAAACAATTTTTACAAATACGGCATGCAGTTGCTTCAAACAATATCATTCAGTGTAAATTGTGATAATCGTAATTAATTGTTGCAATTACAATTTCGACAATTATTATTAATAATAATCGACAATTCATAATCATGCACCCCTAATAACTACATTGTAAAAATTTGGTACCAAATTATTAATTTAAAAGTACAGGCAACTTAATATAATATGGGACCTTAGTTAATTTTTTGTATATTTAGCTTTATTTCAGTTTTAATTTTACAATTTTAGTACTTGCATTTATAATTAATACAATCTAAATTATTTTTATTTCAGTTTCAGCAACATTTGTCCTGTTTTATATTATATTTTATACTTTTCTGTTGTTATTTTATCTATTTCAGCTTTCAATTCATTTTGCAATAGTTTTAGTTAATGACAACAGTGGTAAATACACCTTTTGTGTTGTTTATGTGGTCAATTGCAATTTTAAACTTAAATTTTGTTTATCATTTTGCATTTTCGTGTTTATATTTCAGTTTGTTTTTAACAGCTTCATGCAAAAATTCAGCTAAATGACAAATTTAAACCAAAATGTTGCTCAGCGTCCTAAACATTTTTGCTATTAATCTACTTGAGCTTGCTTTTTTCACTTAATGAAATATATTTTTGATAGTTTTTTTTATAGCTTCGTACAATCATTGTGCTAAATGAGCGATTTAACCCTAAATTGTGCTCACTTGAAAGGATTGAGGAGACGTGGCGTCTCTGGCAGAAGTTTCTCGATGACTACTCCCATTTCGAGGAGTGGCTGATGTTGTCGGAGAAGACAGCCGCGCTGCCAAACTCTTCAGGTGTCCTTTACACTGTTGCCAAAGAGGAGCTCAAGAAATTTGAGGTAAGATCATCTGGACTGAATGAACGAACGCAGTACTGTCGAGCAGATTCGTGATATTAACGCTCTGCGTTTCTGTAGACGTTCCAGCGGCAGGTGCATGAAAATCTGACGCTGCTGGAGCTGATCAATAAACAGTACCAGCGACTGGCTCGTGAGAATCGCACCGATGCGGCCTGTAGTCTGAGAGAAATGGCCCACAACGCCAACCAGCGCTGGGATAACCTGCAGAGACGAGTGTCCTCCGTCCTACGCAGGCTAAAGGTACAGAGCTCATTTATAATGAGCTTTTTAATTCTAAGATAATTCATCAAATGCACTGTCAACTGATTAATCGTGATTAACTGCATCTAAATGTTTTTGAAAATGTAATATATGTGCGTATACTGTGTACATTTATTACATATAAACGCAAATGCATGCACATATTTAGGAAATATGTTATGTTAATATATTAAATATATTTATATATGATATGAAATGAAAAGAATATAAATATATAAATGTATATACCTGTAAATATTTTCATAATATATACTATATGTATTAATACACACAGTACATAAATTACGTAAACCAAAACTTTTATTTTGGATGCAATTATTCATGATTAATTGTTTGACGGAGTAATTATAATCATTTCTTGGAATCAAAATATATAGTTTACCTTTTAAATTGTGTATTTAAAATATTATTATTGTTATTGCAAGTACAATGTTTAAAAATTATATTTTTCTAACAAAAATTCTATAAGTAAAAATAATGTAATAAATCATAAAGTTATATATATATATATATATATATATATATATATATATATATATATATATATATATATATATATATATATATATATATTTTTTTTTTTTTTTTTTTTTTTTTATAATTATATATGTAATTTTGTATTTGTATTATTATGCTTTATATATAATTATGTACATTCTTCAATAAATCAATGTAGAATACAATATTATATATTTTTAATTAACCTTTTAATCCATTTGGGTAAATCAACAATTGCAAAACAAAAAAATTATTGTATTATTACAATTATTATCGTTAGATAAATGCAAATAGGCTTTTACTTTGAATCAGATTTTTGAGGCATTTTTTCTGTCCACCGCAGCACTTTATATGTCAGCGGGAGGAGTTTGAGACGGCACGAGACTGTATCCTGGTCTGGCTGACAGAGATGGACCTGCAGTTAACCAACATTGAGCATTTCTCAGAGTGTGACGTCCAGGCCAAAATCAAACAGCTGAGGGTACGTCTCTTACGCCTTTATTACTGCACGTGTTCTCCCTATCTCCTGTGACAGTCGCTTATCGAGGTTTTCTTCTGCGTCCAGGCGTTCCAACAGGAGATCACTCTGAACACAGCCAAGATTGACCTCATATTCCAGCAGGGGGAGGCTCTTCTGGAAAAGTGTGAGCCGATAGATGCGGCCGTGATCGAGGAAGAACTTGAAGAACTGCAGCGTTACTGCCAGGAAGTGTTTGGACGTGTGGAGCGCTACTACAAGAAACTTATACGATTACCGGTACTTTAATTACATCAGATCCTTTTTTCTGACTGATATTGGAGTTCTCTTTGGAATTGTTTGTCAATTTGTTCTATTTTCAGATGTATTTATATGTACCTACCTGCCTCCCTTTATTATTATTATATATATATATATATATATATATATATATATATATATATATATATATATATATATATATATATATATATATGTATATATATATGTATATATATATATATGTGTATATATATATATATTGTTTTTTGTTTATGTAATGTTTATATTTATATGTAATATTTAAATTTATATTTACCTTATTTATTTATATTTTTATAAACATTTCTATTTATGTTTTCTATTTATTTTATTCAGTTAATTTTGTTTTAATATATATTTATATTTTATTTATTTACTTGTTTGTTTGTTCGTATTTACTGGTTTATTTATATTTATCCGTGTTTACATTTATTTATTTTACTTTGATCTGTATCATTTTTATTTATATTTACTTTTTATTTATGACTACTATCATTTATATCTTTATATATGTATTCATTTATTTATTCTATTTTTCGTATTTATTTTTACCTTTTATTTGTTAACCATATACATTAATTAATTAGTTTATTCTATTTTATTTATTAAAATATATCATTTTAATTCAGATTGGCTCGTTTGTTTGCTGACTTGTTATTTTTTTAGTTAGTCACGCATGTGCACGTATTTTATTTCATCCACTTTAATGAGTTTAGTCCAGATTTTGATCTCACAAACCGCTCTGAATTCTCTTTCTTCAACCAGCTCACAGACGACGAGCATGACGTCTCGTACTCGGACCGTGAGTTTGATCTGGACGAGCCTGCCGACGTGTCCAGCTTTCCGTGGAGCGAGCGTCTGGGCGACGGTTTCCTGTCCCCTCTGCCCTCGTCCAGTCGCTCCGCGTCGCTGGCCGCTCCTCTACGGGCCGAGCGCTCGGGCCGAGACACTCCAGCCAGCGTGGACTCCATCCCTCTGGAGTGGGACCACGACTACGACCTGAGCCGAGGTCTGGAGAGCGCCAGCAGAGCCTTGTCCTCCGAACCCGGAGATCAGGGAGAAGACGGATACCTGCAGGGCTCAGCGTCTGCCCTCTCAGGTCAGTCTGAGATCTTCAGCCCTATAAACAGAAGAGAGAGAATAAGAGGGTGTAAATTAAACCTAATGAAGGTCTGAAACTGGTGGCGGTAGAAGATGATTTTAGCATTCAGTCACGTTTGTATTGTATGCATGTATATGTTTCTTTCAGATGTAGTGATTCCAGAGAGTCCTGAGGCATATCTAAAACTTACTGAGCAGACACTGAGGTCCAGCGCTGGTAGGCAACAGCAGTCAGAATCTGAGACTCACTCACTAGTCTGTTGCCTGAGATTGTGGTCTTTAGTTTCTACTCACAAACCGAATCAAAGCACAGAGTGCTGCGACCATCGGCTGTATTTTCTAACCCTTCTCCTTTGATTTGCGTTGCTTCTCACAGTGTGTTAACTTTAATAATCAGTTCTCTACTGTCTGCATGTAGTGTCACAGGTCGATGCCCACTGAGTTCACTCTGGTGTTCGTTCTTGATTTCTAATGCTTTTGGATTTGCAAAATCGATAGCATTACTCACAGTATTTTGCAATCAGAGAAAATTGTCAAATCCTTTTAAATCAAGTGCTTTGAAAATCTAATTTTAGTAATTTTAATGGTTATGCTGGTCTAAAGGAAGAATTTTAGATATCAAAATCAAATTTTAATCTGAAATCAGATCATTTTGGACCAATTAATTATTTTTTTTTTTTTTTACATTTTTAAATTCTAAAGCAATTCCCCCCTGAATTTTTCTCATTACTGAGAATTACATTTTTTTAATTAAATTCACATTGTTAGATTTTTATTTATAAATCAGTTTATTTTATTATGTATACTATTATAGTATTTATTACTATTCTGATTTAACTTTTACTTTTTATTTCCTGTGTTGATTTTAGTAGTTTAAGTTGTAGTCTTTTTTATTATTATTATTATTTTATTACTAGCTTGAATTTATTTTATTTTTTAATACTTTTTTTACATTTCCGTCAGTTGTCAAAGCAACATTTAAAAATTTAAATGTATGTAATATTTTATTTTATTATTTATTTATTTATTTATTTATTTATTTTATTTCAGTTAACTTTTTTTCATAGTTTAGGTTAACAGTAACAACACTGGTTTAAAATATAGCTTTTTAAAAATGCACAATTTAAATATTTTTTTGCATCGCAGTAATGAGAATGGAAATATAATATCAGTAACATTATGTTAATGATAATTCTCTACTAAATTGCCATGCAAATATTTACGTCCTGTAAATAAAAAAGCAATTCCTAATCGAATTGCCTGAATAAATAAATGCGCAAACTTGGGGTATTGATGGCATCCTGAAGAGCAGTGCTTATATTCACTCTGATTGTAAACTGCTTTGACTAATGATACGTTTGATTAGAATCACTTAGTATGTTTGACTAATGAGAAAGCACTGGTGTGACTTCTCTTGATCACGCACCGCATCAGGCCTGAGAAAGAGAACACGGCTCCAAACGCAGCTCAGAGCAACTTCCCGCTCTTCCTCCATTGATACCCAGTCTGATGTTCCTCCGCAGGTGACGCTGGATCACTGGAGACTCACATCAGACAGCTGGATAAAGTTCTCAACACCAGCTGCTTCCATCTGCAGCAGACGGAGAACATCATACGCAGCCGGACTCCCACCGGCCCTGAGCTGGACGCCACCTACATGGGTTATGTGAGTAATGCTCTACTCTCGGCACAGCAAAAATGGGATTTGCATAAGAAAGCATTGAAATACATGACTTGTTGTTATTCTCTCAGATGCGTCTTCTTGAAGAATGTCGTGGCAGTATAGATGCAGTAAAGCGAGTGGGATTTGGGCTGAAAGAAGAGGAGGACAAGATATCAGGTTTCGTCAACCCCAACAGCTCAGAGTCCCAAACTTCAGGTACTAAACCAGATCATATTCTGTGCATGTCCAATCTTTAAACTAATGCCGAAAGTATATAAGCCATAGTGTGTCATTATAAACATATATGTTGCATAAGAGATTAGCTATATATAATATATATATTTAATAAAAAAAAAAAAAAAAAAAAATATATATATATATATATATATATATATATATATATATATATATATATATATATATATATATATATATATTCAATGTTAGGAAATATTTTAGGCACTTTTTTAGAGCATTTACCTTCTCTTATTGTGGAATAATTGAAGGAATATACATTATTTTTTATGCTTTTTATTCTTTAATAATAATAAGACAGCTCTGGGTTGTTGTTTTTTTCTTTTTTCTTTCTCTCACTAGATTTGCTTTTGTTAAAGCATAATTACGTTTGCACTGTTGTTTCTACAATATGCATTTATATCATATATGAAAATAAAACTATAAAAACTAAAACTAACTATAACTTGCACGATTTGCATTCTTTAGAACAGCATGCATTTCATAATTAAAGGGAATATTGAAGGACGGATTTCGATGTATGGTATAATGTTGCTATACAGTGTAATCCAGATGCATTTGTGCGGTCTGTCAGGTGTGATCGAGCGCTGGGAGCTGCTGCAGGCTCAGGCTCTCAGTAAAGAGATGCGCATGAAGCAGAACATGCAGCAGTGGCAGCAGTTCAACTCTGACCTGAACAGCATCTGCTGCTGGCTGGACCAGGCAGAAGAAGAGCTGGAGCAGCAGCGGGGTCTGGACCTCAGCACCGACATACAGACCATCGAGCTCCGCATCAAGAAACTCAAGGTCAGACTAATATAGAAGTGCAACTATTACTTAAGAGCTAAATTGCTTCAATTACAGCAATAAAGCTAGGTTAAATTGGACAGAATCATGTATAATAAAAGGACAAAACTGCTAACTAAAATCTCCTTGCTTGTTGGTCATCCAATAGAAACTTGAGAAACTTAAATCAAAGTTCAAAATAAAATGTGAATATTGAAAATGCTAAATACTGAGAAAATGTAAATATATATATATATATATATATATGTAAAATATATATATATATATATATATATATATATATATATATATATATATATATATAATTAATTAATGAATGATAATTAAAAATATTTTATATAAAATTATGTTCATTAACTGAAGAAAAATTAAATATATTAATATGTGAAATATACATAGATGAAAGAACTTAGCACTGAAATAAATGAGTTCAAGTTAAAATACTTAAAACTGCTAAAACTGAAATACAAAATAAACCAAAGCTAAATATAATTTTATTTTATAAGATTTGATTAAAATACCTGCAGCACATAACAGAATGACTTACAATAAATTACAATGACAACTGAAAATATAAAAATAAAAAGGTAATTAAAAAGTATTTTAACAGTAATAGACTAATCCCTTGATATACCTTTGAATCACTGTTATCCTTAGTAAAGGTTAGCACGTTATCTTTCTTTGTTAACCCGCGCAGGAGCTGCAGAAGGCTCTGGATAAGCGCAAGGCCATCGTGCTGTCCATTAATCTCTGCAGCGCCGAGTTTGTGCAGTCGGACAGCGACGAGGCTCGAGACCTGCAGCGGCGGCTGAAGGAGATGAACAACCGCTGGGAGCGTCTCGGCAGCTCTCTGGACGAGTGGAGGAGCGCTCTCCAGCACGCTCTCATGCAGTGCCAGGCAAGAAGCTTCATCATTCACGAATACTGCTCTCGGCAATGTCCAGGGCTTCAAAATCACAGAGCTTCCTGTCATCTCCAGGACTTCCACGAGATGAGTCACGGCCTGCTCCTGTGGCTGGAGAACATCGATCGCAGGAGGAACGAGATCGTCCCGATCGACCACGCTCAGGACAGCGACACCCTGCAGGAGCATCACAAAACACTGCTGGTAAACCGCCGCGACAGCATTTGGGTTACGACACGCGTAGGTAGGTCGCTGTGATTAAACGCTGATCGTTCCGCAGCTAATCCGCCGGGAGCTGCTGGACACGCAGATGAAGGTGGCGTCCCTGCAGGACATGTCCCTTCAGCTGCTCGTCCACTCGGAGGGCAGCGACTGTCTGGAAGCCAAAGAGAAGGTGCATGTGATCGGGAACCGTCTCAAGCTGCTGCTGAAGGAGGTGACGAGAGACATCAGAGAGCTGCTGAAGACCCTGGACATCAGCAGCAGTCAGCAGGTGAGATACAAAAATACACTGATGCACACAGTGGGCTAAAAATATATAGAGATAATTCATTAAAAGTAACATTTTTAAATCAGTGGGAGGATATGACGTAAAATCATTTAAATGATCATTATGGATATAAATCATATTTATATTAGTATTAATTAACCACATGGTTAACCGCATGAATAACCACATCGAAGTTTTTGTTTAAATAATATATGCGTGTATATATTTATTATGTTCGTATAAAGACACACAGACGGCATATATTTTGAAAATATTCACATGTGTATATATTTATATTCATATAAATTATATAGTATATAAATATATTTAATATATAAACAGATGTTTTAAGATGCATGCACACGTGTGCACTGATATATACATACAATAAAACATACAGAGTACACACACATCATGTAAGCAAAAACTTTTATTTTGACAGCACCAGTGTTAATATACTGAAACAATACACAACAAACATTATTTATCATAATATTCAAATATTGTAATAGAAGACTTTGAGTTAGTTTAGTTTAAAAAATGCATGTATGCATGTAAAAATAATGTGTGTGTGTATATATATATATATATATATATATGTATATATATATATATATATATATATATATATATATGTATATAATATATATATATATATATATATATATATATATATATATATATATATAAATTATTATATTATATATATTATATATATATATATATATATTTTTTTTTTTTTATTTCTGCATAGTTAATATTAATATATGTTAATATTGTTTGTTTAGTTAAACTAACTAAATGTTGTCTTGGCAGCTATCCAAAATAAAATAAGTTTAGAGTTTTCATTTTTAATATGATTTCAGTTCATATCAAGTAACAAACAAGTTTTCTGGGTTGATCTAAACTCAATCCCGTCTCACCACACACAATCTCCGCAGGACTTGTCATCTTGGTCCTCTGCTGATGAGTTGGACACCTCCGGTTCCCTGAGCCCCGTGTCTGGACGCAGCACGCCCAGTCGCCAGCGATCGGTAACACTTCACCCCTTCAGAGATCAGTGCTTGCTTGTCACGTTGAGCCGATAGTCTGACACTCGTATGTCCCTGGAACCTGGCCTCCACGAACACTCTTGACACGTTATTAGTATGTTACTCAGACTTCCTCCAAAACACAGGACCTTCCCAGCATGCTCTCCTGTAATGCAAGAGCCGAATCAAAACTGGAGATGTGATTCGTTCCTGTTGTGTTTTTTTTACATCATATTGATTGATCTAAATGCGTTTTGCATCCTTTGAACAACTAGTCCCACTCGTATCACTCCCTTAAATTCTGGCTTGGTTTGTTCCTCCACTCATTTCCCACATTCATGTTTATTCTAGATCCCCACACTGTAGCCATCAAGGAATACTGGTTCTATGAATAAAAAAACGTCCAGGTCATATTTAACCTCATAATTTAGCATTAAAATCCTTTTCGGTCTATTAACATTTTAACGGCTATAACGATTATAAACCTTAAAACACGTTATTACTGTAAAGCATCCAGATGTTACTTTTTTCAACCAGATATTTTTTTGTTATTTTAATATTTTTTCATTTTACTTGTAAGAATTCTTATGAGATTATTAATAATAATTAATAATACAATGATGCATTAATTCACAAGCGATCACAGAAATGCATTTATGTATGTATATATATTTTAATTATTATCATTAAAATAAAATTGTAATAAAAAAAAAAAAATATATATATATATATATATATATATATATATATATATATATATACATTTTAAATATATTAATATATTTTAATAATAAATATATTTTATATAAATAAAATAAATAATTATAATTAAATTATAATAAAATAATTATAATAAATAAATTATATATATGGAGCATCCTGTATATAGATAAATAGATACTGCAATGATGTAAAATAGATAAATGGTTTATTTACAAAAAAAGTTATTTTTTAATTTCATCATGTTTTTATTCTTTTATAACCAAAAAAACTATAGTTTGATTGAGATTAATTGGAATGCATAACGAAAAAACATGATGAGAATTGTTAAAACTGAGTTATATGTTTTTGCAAATCAACTGTTCATATATTGTAATGATAAAACAATTAATCTGAAGGCTCACGCTACTCCTTTACGCTGTATTACTGCATTCCTGCCTTTGTCCTGGGTAAAATATGACCTGAGATTTTGAGATTCACTCTCAGAAAACAGACGAAATGAGCTTAAAACTTCCTCAAAGCCCTTTTTTTAATTTATTGAAGTATCCCTCTTTTTCTGAGAAGGGTGTCACGAAGAACCAGTTTCTTTGTCTCCATAGAAGTGCTGTCACCTCCTCATTTAATTTTGTTGGTGCTCTTCTTTTTTTGGGTTCTTCTCATCAGTAGCTTTGTCTTTATTTGCCTGGACTGAAACATTCTTTCTTTCTTTTACCCCCCTGTTCATTGCAAACAGCCACGGGGCAAAAGTAGTCTGTCACAGCCCGGAGCCTGTGTGAGCAGTCCACTTCACAGGTACCTTTCTCCTGGTTTCTAGAACGCTTGGAAGATAATGGAACTCAACCTATGACCTGACCGTAGGCCCCTAGCGCCAGTGGACAGTGTCCTCCAAACCTGACAGACCACGCTTGCGGTGGCATGTGTCACGCATGCAGAAATATTACCCACCTCCAGGCTCATGCTGATGACTTCCATCATCTTCTGTGATTCTAGACACTGCTCAGGTTAGGGAGCTGAGATAGACACTGCTAAGGGAGCTCATGCACCAGACCAAAAAGCGTGCTTGTTTTCTATATTTTGCGGCTGTAAATATGGATACGCTAGGCTGCTTGCTGCTGAGCCGGTCATTTTTCTTGTCTATTCAGCAAGCGTCTGCAATGAACAATCTCGGCAACTTCCTCTTTCTCTCTCTGGTGTGTCACATCTGCTCTTTCACCGACTAATCAATCATCTTCTCCCTCCTCCGTGCAGTTTGATGACATGCTAGAGAAACGTGAATGTGCCTTACAGAGACTCTCTTCTCTCGGAGGACCTATTCTCATACGAGCCAAAAATTTGTTTTCCCACGATTCAGCATGCAGTGGGTTATGGTCAATTATGGTGAAGATTTTTTTCAATATAAAATAAGTTTAACAATGAGATTTTTTTTTTTTGAGATAATTGAAAGGAGTAGCAAAATCTGATTTACCATGATATATCAGCAATAAATAAGGTTATTCACATATTTTGTGTACCATAGTAAAATTTTAAGATTTTTTTGTAATAAAATAATTATTAATAATTATTAGGATATTTAAGATTTTATAAAATCCCATAAGTGTAAATGCCAGTGTGTCCCCTTTAAAAATTCCTATTCACAATATTATCACATTATATATATTTTTTTCTTTGTTATGAAATGTTGAAAATATATATATATATATATATATATATATATATATATATATATATATATATATATATATATATATATATATATATATATATATATATAGTGGGTCATGGTGAAATTACAACTTATAAATAAGTTTATAATAATTAAGTAAAATTATTAAGTATATTTTTATATATTAAATATAACATAATCTAGTTTATTATTTTTTAAAAAATAGTTAATAATTAAGATATTTTTATGCAAGTCTATTGTCCCATTAATATAAGATTTAATCCCATTATGGCCCTTTAAAGATGCTTATTCATAATGAAATGATTGAATCATGTTATAATAAGACATGCTTTTATTATAGGTTGTTTAATTGATTTGTTATATTTTAGTATAAGATATACATTTTTGAAGGACATGCAAATGATGACAGAATATTCAGTTTCAGGTGAACTATGCCTGTAAGACAATTATTTACAATAATTATATACAATTATTATTTGTAAATCACTGTGGGGTAATTGTTTATGTAACACTGATAAATATTATACTCTGAATATTATTTTAAAAAGATGTAAAAAGAAATGCACGGAATTAGGGAGTTTTATATTTTGGAAATCTATACAGCATTAAACTGCAGTAAAGATGACCGTATGTGTCACTTTCTAATAATTATTGATTCAATCAGTCATTTGTATCTAAAGCAGTGTAGTGAAGCAAACTGTTTATTCCAGTCATCTTGTATGGTGTAAGAAAGGTGTAAGTATCCATCTTAAAAGCTTCTTTGATCGCCCACGAATTGCATCGTGTTGGGTTCCAACGTACAGCATTTTAGTTTTTCCAACTTATTTTTTAACCATTAGGCAACAGCACCCCCAAATTATTTATATTAATGAAAACTCTTTTTCCTGTTAGCATGCTCTCTGTTTAACAGCGCTTTAACAAAAAAAAAACACACAAACTCTCTCAAAATGGCCCCTTTGCTTTTAAACGCTACTGAAGACCTCAAACTAACTCTATCTGCGTCAGGCTTGGGCAGCTTTTAAGAAATACGCACAGGGAAATGGTCCTATCCAATAAAAAAGCCTGTTTACATTCTTAAAAATAAAGGTTCCAAAAAGGCATTTTTTTGCAACAGAAGAACCATTTTTGGTTCCGCAAAGAACCTTTCGTCTACTATAAAGAAGCTTTTGTGGAATAAAAAGGTGTCGTGGATGTTAAAGGTTCTTCACGGAACCATCAATGCCCAATGTCCAGCGAACCTTTCATTTTAAGAGCGTAGTGTTTTGTGAATCTACAAAGCCCTTTACTTTAGCTACAGTTAGGAATAGCTAGATAACCAATGCAATTTCTCCCATTCACCTAGTTTTGCCTCTAAGCTCTTCCACCTCTTGTGCCGTCTCGTGTACAGCAGGTCTCGCAACGCCGCTGGATCCGGTTCCTCCCATTCTGACGAGGAAGAACCACCATCCTGGTGCAAAACCTTCCTGAAGCGTGTGCTCTGGGCCGCACTTCCGCTGCAGATCTTCCTGCTGCTGGTGGTGGTGGTGGCCTGTCTCGTGCCTACGTCTGAGTACGACTACAGCTGTGCCCAACTCAACAACTTCGCCCGTTCCTTCCACCCAATGCTCAGCTACACCAACGGGCCTCCGCCTATATGAGCTCGGCGGCTCAGCGTCGGGTTTCCCTCTAAATTGACAACTGCCTCTGAGTTTGGCAGCCATTATCGTGTCCTTGTACAGCTGCTAATTTTACAGTCCGTCACCGAGTCTCGTGTAGATGTTAGAACGAAGCCTATTGCACTGAAAACCGCTGTCAGACAAGTTTCGTTAGCGCTACTGATGTTCTTCCATGTTTGATAGGAAGGAGGAAACTAGAGCGTAGGGTACTGACTCAACACCGCGAGTTAATCGGGTCTAAAGGCCTTTTTTAATCACGGAAAGATCAAGTTTATTGGGTAAAAATTTAAAGGTGTCGGGTTGCTTGTATCAAATGAAAAACTTGTAAAAAAGAGAAGATAAAAAAATTTATGAACTCTATATTGCAATTATTTTTTATATGTATTTTTGGCATGTGGTCATCCTTTGGTTTTAAAATCGTTGATTTTATTGGAGTAATCCTTCGTTTATTTTTCATTTTCGATCTTAACTAACCTGCTGTAATATTCAAGGTAACTGTGTCATGAATATACTTTACTGTATGTAAACCACTGATATCAAAGAAAAGGATATTTATGTATGTACAGTTTGCTAAGGCCTAAGAAACCTTCGCAATGAAAACACACCTATGATATACACATAACCTGCTGATAAGTATTTTTCATTACAATTAAAGACTGAATGACCATAATTTGCTTAATTGTGAATCATAATTGTTTTCTTATCAATTTTCTGATGGAGTCGCCGTTTAAACGCTAAAATGATTTGTTTGTAATATTAACCAGTTAACAGGGAACGTTCTCAGAACTTGACTAGGTTCAGTGTTATGAATGAACACACTTCCAGTAATCTTAATATAATGTTCATTCAAAATGATCTGGTCTTTAAAAACATTCAGAAAATGCTTTTTCTACTTTGTACCCATACAGCGAGCATTCAAAAGTAGCTTCCATGTTTGCAAAATGCTAAAATGCAATGTTCTCTTTTAACATTTAAAATTGTAAAATAACTGGATGTCTTCAGAAACAACATTGCTGTGTCTTAATGGGAGCATTAGCTGAACACTGGGTAAACGTTAGTTGGGTAAACACATCAAACCGTTGCAAACTTGGTGTAGTCTCATTCATTAACATCAACACCATGCTTAGTATTTAATGAAATGCTTGCCATTAATAATATGATGCATGCATGCAATTTTTAATTGCTTTTTAATTACTATAAATAGTAGGAGGTGCTTTTTGTTCTCAGAATGGTGCAGTTACAGAAAGCAGATAAATCCTGGGGTATAAAGTCATTGTCTCTCAGAAGAAAGCGTCGACCCTTAATCATTGAAATGAGTCATTTTTAAAACGAGTCCCAAGCCTTTTCGTGTTGACGTCAACATGAAAAATCTGTATATTTCCCACCAACTTGTCGATCTGAATGAAAATGCGCATTCATTCTTTGCCACTAGGTGGCGCTTTTGGAGTAAAAGCTCACGAACTTTGCTTTGAATGAAATTGACCAATCGCTAGAGGGTTTGGAAAAAAGGATTGTAAAATGAATGGCTTGGGAGACGTTGAACAAATAATGTAAAAATAAATGCATATTATTAAAAAAATGAAAAGCGTTTTTTTGACCTTGCATGCACGTCAAGCTGTTGTTTGAGACTCTCAAAACCAAAATACGAACCTTTCATAACCCATAATAGGGGCACTTTAAAGCAACTTTTGAATATTTTTGGAACTTTAGAGCCTCCTACAGTTAAGTTATGACAGTTAAATTTACCGTCATAAATATAATACTGTAGTAATTACAGTGGACAGCTGCACAAGTGCATTTGTTGCCGCCATAAACCTTTTCACAGAGCAAATGCATGGGAAAAAAGCAATGCCACTTGCCTTTTCAGAAGTAAGTGTGTCAACAAACATTTATTTCAAGGGAGGAAAAAAACGTACAGTTGCTTAAATGTTATTATTATCCCCGGGGGCCGCTGGGCTGTCTGAGGTTGTACTGGAGGGAGCTGGCAGAGCATGAGAATGAGCGTTTATGGAGGACGCTTCCCAGATCTGAGGAGCGTGATGCTGGTGTAGACGAGCAGGACAGTGACAGTGACCTGACTGAAGCAGAACCTCTAGCCTTCTAAGGACTTCATAGTTGGGGACGCATCCTGTGCAGTCAACACCTAACATCTGAGACAGCACCGTGTAGAAGTCCAGCAGCTGCAGGGGAGGAACATACTAGTTACTTTATGATGAACATTTCCTGTTCATATCTATGTACTTGTATTAGTACTTTAACACATTAATATTTTATTGAGCATGGATCTATTAAATAGATTTCAGTAAACACAATGTTACAAAAGATTTCTATTTCAAGTTGTAATAAAATAACTTTTTATGTTTTCATCAAGGATTCTTAGGGGAAACGTATCATGGTTTCCAAAAAATTATGAAGCAGCTTTTAACAATTTTTATAATAAGAAATGTTTCTTGAGAAGCAAATCAGCACTTCTTGAGAATCATGTGACACTTAAGACACTTAATTCAGCTTTGCATCACAGAAATAAAAATATTTTAAAATATATTAACATATATAGCATGTTCTCCAAACTGTAATAATTTTTCACAGTTTTAATGTAATTTTGAAACAAATAAATGTAGCCTTGATCACTTCGAAAACATAAAAAACTCTTTTACAGTAGTGCATATGCTGCAGGTAGTCTTGCATCACTCTGTACCTGCTTCTCGGTGTGAGTGAGATCTGCTATAGCACTAGACTGAGTGTCCAGCAGTCTCTGGGCATGTTGAATGTCATCTCTGGCTCTGAGTTCCTGGTTTTTCAGCTCTGACTTGATGGTGGTCAGTTTCTTCTCAGTCTTTACCTTGTTCTTCTCAAGCTTTCCCAGGTTCTTGCTCTGCTCCTCTATGGTTTGGTTTTGTTCCATCACTTTGATCTTGTTGCACCAGAGACAGCAGAAACTAAGCACTTTTAAGCATCGCCACACTCTACGGCCCGGTTTTAGACAGGGCTTAGTCTAGGACTAGGCTAAAGCCTTGTCTGTGAAACCGGGGGTATATGTGAATCAGCACTTTTACAGATGGCATGAAAATATTTTTACCCCATTTTCTAAATGCATGCTATTGATCTCGTGAACATTTCATTTGTGCATGTTTCATCTTTGATTTGTAATTCTTAATGTGAATTTCACAATTTGGATTGAAATTAGAACCATTTACATTCATGCATTTGGCAGATGCTTTCATCCAAAAACATGGTCTTTGTTTGCAATTTTATGCTGAAATGACTCTTTTTGGTGAGGGTCTGTGGGCCAGGCCTCGTCCCTGTACCTTGAGCTCATTGGTGTGGGACAGCTGGGCTTTCAGCTCGGTGTTGGAGAAGCGTAAGGTGCTCAGCTCTGCCTGCAGTCGATCCACACGCTTCTGGAGCTTCTTACAGGACAAAGCAGCGTCATCTTTCTCCACCGCTAGAGCTGAGCGGCTCCTCTTCTCCTCCTCCAGCTGGACCATCTTCTTCCTCAGCAGCTCCAGGTGAAGCTCTTTACTTGCTGAATGCTCTTTATGTTCTTTAAGCTGCAGGCATCATGGAAATGATAAACCAATTAAATCAAATACCTATGATAACAATAATAATACAAGCGATAGGTAGGACTGTTGTATGGTTTATATTTTAAAAGTTTATTTATATTTTACATTAACTCTACCATTTTTACATTGGTTTTATACTGAAAGTATAAGGAATGAATAGTATAAGAAAAATTACAAATATAATACACCTAAAGATTTTGAATAAACAATAAGTCGTATACAAATCACATTTCATTTGAATTGATTGTTCAGATGTTTGTTTTTAATTAACTTTCTAATCAAATTATTAACATTACAAAACTAGACTGCACTTTGAAATTTGTCTAAATTGGCCAATAATTTGTAAATATGTAACAATTTGCATTTCTGCAATATGACTTTTGCATTTTAACTTATGTCACGTACATAAATTACAGACATTTACATTAAAATCTGATGTTTGTAAACCTGTAACAATTATTTTTCCTTTCTGCACTATCGTTGTTTCATGATAAAGCGAGGGATTCATTTGTAAACCTTGGACAGATTATGCACCAAAACAATAAACCCCATTCAATGTCCTCTTTGACCTTTCTCTGAAGGCTGTAGATTTGAGTCTTGTTCTCCAGTAAAGCTGTCCCTTCTTGTCTGCTCAGCTGCTCAGCTCGTGTAAGAATGGCCTCGAGTCTCATATCAAATCCCAGATCTGCAGCAACACGATCCACCTTCAGCTTCTCTGAGAGCTGCTCCACAAACCGTAGATACTACAGAGATAAGAACACTGACAGCTCATTTTAGGCCATTTGTGATACGTTCTAATTATGTTCTGATTCTAAATGATACACAGGGGTTAGAAAAGAGTTTATACAGTATAAATCCAGTTCCTCACATGCTGTTTGTCCTGATTCAGTCCATCTTTCCAGACTCCGGCCGTCAGCAGCTCGTCCTCCAGACTCTTGATTCTGTCCAGCAGCACCTGTTCTCTCTGTTCCGAGCTGCACTTATGCTCTTTGTGTCTGGACAACTGCTCTTCCACCTCCGCCAGCCTTCCCTCCATCTCCAGCAGAGACTAGAGCACACAGAAAGCACAGGAGTGACAAAACAGGAACGCGATCTATGTTATAATAATACGAGATACCTTCATTACCTTCTGTGCACTTTTCTCACTGCTGCACAGGGCAGTAAGTGCCTTCAGTAGGTCGCTTTGAGTAAGTTGAGGAGGACGAGACTCATACTCCAGCAGAGCTCCCACATTCTTCATGAAGGCCTCATAGTGGCTGTGAGATGCCTGAGCTTCATTCTGGCAGCTTTGGAGTTTATTTTGCAGATCTTGAGAGAGATTCTCATAATGAAGACAGCGCTGCTGCGCAGATGCCAGCGCCAGTTCAGACTCATGCAGGGACGTTTTAAGGCCCTGGTTCTCCTTCTCCAAACTTAGTTTCTTCAGGGAGATTATATCCAGTTCCTTACAAATAAAACGGCTTTTGAGCACAAAATATTCCGCATTTCATAGCATTTTTGCTTCCAACTAAATATTTTGTATTATCCATTAATCATCGGGAGAAAACACGATTAATGTCTTCCTCTGAGCCAGACTACTATTCATTACCGAACTATCGATTTTCAAATTTATTTTATTTTTACATGTATGAATGATTCTAAACTTAAAGGGGTCATCATATATACATTTTACAAGTTAATATGATTCTTCAGGGTCTTAATTAAAAGTACTTTGGTTAAGTTTCTCAATAGTAGTTTAAAAAACACCACCTTTACCCTGTCAAAATCTGTTTTTATCAAGCCATTCTAGTCCATGTTGCTTTAAATGCTAATGAGCTCTGCTGGCCCCGCCCTTCTCTGCGGTGTAGTGACGAGCAGAATTTAAACTTCAGCAAAACTGGTAGCACATATTAACAGAAACCCTTATACTCACATCTTCTGTATATGAAGCTGGATCACGAATTCGACGCATTTAGGCAGATCGGGATTGGCATGTTCCTTCAAATAACATTAAACCTCTGCGTCTTCAGAGGCTCAGACGTCGGGGGTCAATATATTCACTATATTCATTATTACATCCAACAACTAAACACTTTGATCGCTTAATCCGAGACATCCCCTGAAGCAGAGTGGACACAATGACGTAACAACTCAACAAGTCTAAGGTCTGACGGTCTTGTCAATCAAATATCGTGGGAGGGGCCTGTGCAGAACTACATCATCTGAGAAAGGGGTTTTTAAAATAGGGATTTACATTTTTTTTAGCATTATAGGATGGATGCGTACACACTTCCAACACACATTTATGGAACAACTTGTAAAGTGAATTTTGCATCCGATGACCCCTTTAAATTAGAAGTATAAGTGAAATATTATGTTGCTTGTTGATTTCTAAAATGGTATTTAATTGCATTACTGATCTGTAGGATACCTGTCTGCTGGAGTTCAGCTCATTGGCTCTTGATGCGGACAGCGACTGCTCGTGTTCTACATCGGTCGCCAGTCTCTTGACTGTTTCTCTGCTGGCTTTGCACTCCACCTCATACAGCTTCACACTCTCCTCTAAAGCGCAAACGCTGTTCTTCACTCGGTGGTTCTCCTTAAAGCAGGCGTCCACCTTATCATAAAGAGACGCGTTAGACATCGTGAGAATATTGGTTAAAAGCATACGTCAAAACACTCACCACAGATAGGATATAATCCATAGGATCTGCCTTTCCTGCCACATTTACAGAGACTTTGCTTGCTACTGCTGATATAAAATCATCAGATCTTCTCTGGGTCTCAGCAGCTTCCTGTTTGGCCTTGTTGCATTCTGCAAAACACTGCCTGCAAATACGTGATGACTGTTTACTAAAAACAAAATCTAAAGAATAAAATCATTTAAAGATGAAGCTTCGACTGCCTGGTTTATAATACGTTTTCAGTGTTGTGTATATAACCAGTCAAGACTTTGGATTTTGATGTTGCTTTTGTGCACGTTAGTAAAATATTATACTTAAAATTAGTATAGAAACAAAAAGAAAAAAAGGAAAAAAAAGACACTAAATAAATTGAATTTGCTACATTTTTTAAATGCATTTAAATGTATAAAATTGTTTTTAATTTTTTTGTGGTTTGCAATACCTTTATTTTAGCCACATTTAAATAGCTGAATAACTTTGAACTAAATGTGTTTATTTTAATGCCAAAATAAATAGTTTGCACTTTTTCAGCGAAGTTTAAAAATACTGTTTAAAAAAGCATCTCAGAATGGAGCTCAGTACTTTAGAGAGGTGAGGACAAGTAGCGTGCAGTAAATGCTCACTTTGATTTGATATCAAGTTCCACGATTTTCCCCTTGATTTCCTCGTTCTCTTTTGTAAGTGTCTGTATCCTCATGTCCAGGAAGCTTCTGGAGGAGGTGATGGAGAGCATCTCCTGCTCTGTGTTGTGACTGCGTTCTCTGAGCGAGCTGATGAGAGACTCCTGTCTCGCCTCTTTCTCTTTATGTCGATCCACGGCGTCCCTTAAGTTTTTCAGAGTCTCTTCCTGAGATGCAACTTTGGTTTGGCTTTCTAAGAGCTGTTAAACGCATTAGTTATTTCACATGAAGAATGGACATCCAAAACACAACAAATGACCGGTGAGTATGAGGACCTGTGATTGGAGTTTGTTGTATTTGGTCTGCAGGACGGCCAGCTCCTCACGTGCCGTCTCAGTGGCCTGTTTATAATGCGTGAGGTGCCGCTGGATTACAGACTCCTCCATTGCCCAACCAGCTGTCAGTCAAACCTGAATGCTGACAGACAGAACCCCATGTGTCAACGGCAACAGTAACAATCACCCAGGTAACGGAGAACATTTCAGAATGCTCTGGAAAGATTCTCTCAAAGTTATGAACAAACATTCCAGTAACATTAGAATGTTCGTTCGAATTATTTCTGGTTCTGGAATAATATTCTCAAATTAAATGCTAGCACAAAAACTCTGTAGCCTACATCATTCATGGATTTTTTTAATTATAATTCATTGTTCTTGCATTTTTAAATGTAACTACTAATTTTAGAGTGTTCAGATACATTTTTAAAACATAAAAATAGTCATTAAAATAATAATAATAATAATAATAATAATAATAATAATTTAATTAAATGTTCTTAGAACATTTGTTGAGCACAATGAATATTCATTAATTTTTTTTTGTAATAAAATACAATGCATTTTGGTTATGAATTGATTAAATCTCGTGTAGATGATGATAATAATATATAAATGGTTGCATAGTCCTTGTATAGTCCTGTATATGTTTTATCATTTTATTGATCCTGACACAAAATCAAATGATGGCTGAAGCAGTAGACGGTAAAGCAATTAAAGGCAACTATTCTTTTTTGTAAGGAAAAAATGAGAGTTTGTCACTCTGTAAACCGGCACAGAGTACAAAAACTCACCTGTCTCTGTTATTGCTCCACGTCTATATTTTAGATCTTCTCTTAACGCTCAGTTTTCTGTAGGTTATTCATGTTAATGTGTCGCCTTAGTTTCTCAGGTATCCAAGCAACACGACAACATTTAACATCCTTGCCATTAGAGGGCGCGCCAACAAGTGACCGCGAGCCACATTTATACATTTGTCACATGCTTTTCTGATAGATAGACGTCTCGTGAAAACATATTAAGAGAATAAACGTAGATGTGCATATGTTTAAACACGAAACGTACCAAAGAAAACAATAAGGTTCGAAATAAAATTCATAAAATCTAAATCAGCCTATAGGGGCGGAGCGACTATTACGTTGACTTGGACGTCACCAAAACACAGGAAGTGCCCGAATCACTCGTGCAGTTCGAACTGTCAAATAAACTTTATGTGAATGTTTGAGAATGTCGCAACATTTGTATATACTGTGTAACATTTTCTGTCACAAAACGTTGTAATATTTGGCGGGACGGGACGCGGCAGGTACGCTAGAGGTTAAAGCGAATGATTTACTGTGAATTATTAGAATCAAATATAAGTTTCAGCTCGCGTTTACAAAACAATTACTAGTGTGGCTGCTTTATGTCAGCTGATCAGAATGAAGCTTCACTTGCATTTGCTTCTATTGACCCTTATAATTAATTGTGAGGAAGGTTATGCGGGATTAGATATGACCGATGCTGTATGTTGACATGCTTGTCATTCAAGGTCAGTTAAAATAAAGGGCCTCTTGGCCACTGCATGCACGCGGGTGCGGACATAATTTGACAGCGTTTTAATGCTGAAACTGTTTCGATTCACGCAGACATGTCTTTCAAGATTTTGTGGAGGTTGCATCAGTCTCTGAAAAGGACGCAAGGCGGCGGGTTTGCTCTCAGGACACTAAGTGGATTAAATGGTGTCAACAGGTTAAACTACTCCACACTGGCATCCCGCGCATCTGCGCAAAACCTCCTCAAAGACAGCATTTCACACAACCACGGGTGCTTTTTGCAGAGAGGAGTGTGTCGTTTTGAAATGCTGACTCCAATGAATTTAAAATCCAAAACATGGAGTTTACAAATGAGATTGCAGTCCACAACAACTACCACAAAGTCTGTGCTGAAACAAGGAGGCATGCCCGGAAAAAGGACTTTTAAGGGACCGAGAACCAAACAGCCTTCAAGGACCAGTCAGCCCAGCCTAGAGGAGGTGTCTGATCATTTTAGTTTGCTTTTGTTAAAATCACCTTTGGCGTATATAATGCATCTAACTATGTTTTCCAGGACAAAATGCAGTGCATTGCATACGCAACTGCAGATCAGTATCATTTACCAACACTGTGTCACGATCTCATCGCTAATGGCTTCATTGAAATCCAAGAATTTCCCAGAGGTCAGTTCACCTACGCCACTTTTTTTATTGTTTTTGACTGTGCATGGAATATAATGCATTCAGTTCTTGTTTGAAGGATGTTTGTAGTGAATACATCTTGTGTTTTTCAGATGCTTCTAATATTCTGGTGATGGGGACAGATAATGCTGCAAAACCTTATGATAGTGGCACAATATTCATCTTCAGGTATGCTGAACGATGTTTTGTCATTTGAATTTCTAGGGTTTATTTATTTTTTTTGGTTTTGTTTACCATACAGAGAAGGCTCTGTGGTGTTCTGGAATGTTGAAGAAAAAACTGTAAGTATTGGTTCTGTTTTACCCATAACATAACGTTTTTTTATGCTCACCAGGGCTGCATTTATTTGCTCCAAATTATAGTCAAACAGAAATACTGAGAAATATTATTAAAATTATATTTTAATTATATTTGAATTATATATATATATATATATATATATATATATATATGTGTGTATATATATATATATATATATATATATATATATATATATATATAATGTGTGTGTATATATAAATATTTAAAAATGCCGTTTTATTACTGTGATTCAAAGTAAATTTTTTTAGCATCAGTCTCCAGTGTCAGATGATCCTTCAGAAATCAGTCTAATAGACTGATGTGGTGTTTAAGAAACATTTATTACTATTATCAGTTTTAAAAATAGTGTAGAAAAGAAGATACATAAATGCATCTCGCAGACAGAAAGTCTGCAGGTTCAGCTGTGCATCACAGGAATGAGTTACATTTTAAAATACAGTAATATTTCACAGCATTACTGTTTTTAGCTAATGTCTTTTTGATCAAATAAATGATGAGCCAGCCTTGATGTTTACATGCATGCATACCGTAAAACCCATGTTTATACTCAGATGAAGACGGTGATGAGGATACTGGAGCAGCATGAAATTCAACCCTATGAAGTCGCCCTAGTCCACTGGGAAAATGAAGAAATCAATTATACTGTAGGACAGTGAGTCACAAATCCTTCATCTCTTAATGCAACGTATATTAATGGAGTAATTCACCCCAAAATTAACTTTTGTAATCAGGCTGTTTTGGGTCGCCACTGACTTCCATAGTGGGAAAACAAAAACTACGGAAGTCAGCGGTGACCCAAAACAGCCTGATTTGGAACTACTCAGATAACACCTTCTAAAAGTTGCAGTATTTTTTTTAACCTTGTGTTGGTTTAGGGGTCATTCAAAGCTCCACGATGGGATTTTCTTGTTTAACGAAGAGCTGGATTACGATCAGGTCGTCCTGGAGAAGTTCGCATTTTCCAATGCTTTATCTCTGTCAGGTGGGATATGTCTGCATCTTCACACACTTAAAACAGAATAAATAATAACAATAGTGATGATTCATTTTATTTTTATGTATGCATCCTGTGTTAATATTTGCGCGTATCGTGCATGATTTCAGTAAAACTAGCAATATGGGAGGTCTCTCTCGACAACTTTGTTGAGTCCATCCAGTCAATTCCCGAGGTAGATCCACTTATGTACTCTTTCATAGGTAATACCAGCATTTGCTGTTTTTTGCCAGTTAAAATAGTTCTGTATATTAAATGCCAGTGTACTTATTTTCTAAAAATGCTAATTATACCTCAGTTTGAAATGAGGTAATTGTTGCACAAACCTTTTTAACAGATGCTAAAATCTGGACAAAGAGTGAAACTGTCCAGAGCTGAAGTTATGCAGAAGATAGGCGAGCTCTTTTCCTTGAGGTCAGGCTGATTTTGTATCATTTTATCTGCTTTATTTTGTACGCCGCTCTATTCGATTTAATGATTGCAACGTCTTTAACCTTCTACAGGCACTGCATAAACCTCGGCTCTGACTTGCTGATCACACCCGATTTCTACTGGGACCGAGAAGGTCTCGAGCAGCTCTATGACAAGACCTGTCAGTTTCTCAACATCAACCGGAGAGTTAAGGTTGGCGAAAGCGCTCGCAAAAATCGTTTTAAAACTATCTTAAAGGGAAATCATTTTAAATGCGCTTAACGTTTACTCGCCCTCGGACCGTCCAAGATTTTTAATCTTGTAGCGACTTTGCGTTCGATCATCTGCGCACCAGTGGGTCCTCTGTGAATGGGTGCCGTCAGAATGAGAGGCTGATAAACACATCACAACAATCCACGAGTAATCCACACCATTACGATTAACGTCCTGTGAAGTGTTCAAATCTATCATTAACCCGATTTAACTTTAAACCGCTTCGCTTCACAAAGCTATTACTTTTGCTGTTTTTATCAGCTGTTTGGACTCTGATTCTGACGGCACCCATTATATCCCTAAATATATAAAATATCTCCAAATCCTTTCTGATTAAAAAAAACAAACTCATCTTAGACGACCTAAGGGTGAGTAAATTTAAAACTAAATTTTGGGGTGAACTACTCTTTTAAGGAACATTGAAATATCTTGATAAAATTTTGCTTTGATCCTAACTCGCCGTTTGTTTTCTAGGTTGTGAACGAGAAGTTACAACACTGCACCGAGCTAACAGACCTGATGAGGAATCACCTCAGCGAGAAACACAGTCTCAGGCTGGAGTGGATGATCGTCGTACTGATTGCTATTGAGGTGAGAAACCACTGATGTCTGCCTCAGGTTTTGGCGCTCCAGCGGTTAATAAACAGAACTTCTATCGTCTATGACGAATCACGAAGGTACCTACCCAAAACAGCCTGAATATAAACACTTGGTTATAGGTGTACCCAAGTGATTAAAAACACGGCTTGGAAAATGGATTCATGTACTCTGTTATTACATAGATTCTGTTCATTTTTAACACAAAAAGTTCAGACTTTTAACACAAGGATTTCATTTTGAACACCAGTATGTTTAAAACTATCAAAAACTGTCAGAAACGTCTACATCATGTATTCATGTCCTCCACGTTTAATTAAAAGTACATTCTGCAAACGCAATGCAAAATTCATATTATTTTATTTCGTTTGCAGGTGATGTTTGAACTTGCACGTGTAATCTTCTGAGGACCCACAGAGACGGTCTTACAGTGGCACAGTGACTTTGTAAACCAGCAAATCATTTCATTGTCTGTAGATGAAGTTCTCCTTGATAAGTCATCTTATCTTTTCCTGTTCTTAATATGACACTGACCTGAAATAAAGTTGTTTTTTTCTGTTTGTTTCTGAATGTGTGTCCTCAATAACTACTCCTGCTGTAAAATCCAGACTAAGCAGGTATGTGTTTTGAAGCATCTAAACGAGCGGGAGTAATATAAAAATACTCCTAAAAATGGCAATTGCATTGTTTCCAATGGCATGGAGCTTGTTTTTGCGTTTGCATAGCCTCTGATAATGCCAAAACTGTATCATTTTATTTTTTTATTGTAAGCTATGGCAGACCATCTCTGTTTTTGGAGCACATACTACGCTTAAGTCACATTTTTACATTTCACTAGTTATTAAAAAAGCACGCTCAAATGAACCTTCCAACAAATGCAACATACGCCGAAATATATTCTGAATCATATGCATTTTGCGAATTAATTTGAATGTGTATATACGTGTGTGTGTGTGTGTGTGCCGATGCTCCAGCGTCCTCGCAGTTGATTGATCGATCAGACTCTAGTGATTGACAGCCGGTCGATGCGGCGCGCGCTCGCGTCATGTGATTCAAAGCCTCCGGAAAACGGCAGCGGGTCACAGACTGAACTCGTACTGCTCGGTGGAGAGCTTTCCTCCGCTTCAGCGAGCAAACCGAACTGAAAACGACGCCGAAGTCCGTCGAGAAAGAGCAGACGGTAAGTGACGGCTGAAAGATTTAGTTCCAAACAAGCGTTCGATAAAACGCTCGTCGGTTTGTTTTTAGCCCGGCAACGAAGGGCAACTATCGATTACTCGCGGATCTTGACCGAAAATGATCCATATTTTGGCCCGTTTTCGACTTGGCACGGTTTTTGCTCGTCGGAGATTTGACGGTTTTCGTTTCTCTGCTCGTCTGTGCGATTTTTTTTCTTTCGCAAGTTTGAAGCGTAATGTTATTTTATTGGGTTCATTGCGTGAGCGCGTGTTTCCTATTTGTCCGCGGAAACTTTTGTACTCGGAATTCACCAGCATGGGCGGGGCTTTAACACACACGCACACGCGCGCGCACGCACGCACGTAGCTGCCTCAAAACCTATTTAGTTACTGAAACCAGAAAATTTAATATGTGAAATAGGACATTATGTGTTGTTGTTGTTGTTTTACAAGTAAGGAATGGTATTATTTCCTAGAAGTATTGTTAAACTCAGAAGTATAGAATAAACACCCTTACTGCTATGTGTGTATGTGCACACACCTATATACACAGACTAATTAATTCAAATTGATTTGCAAAATTCAGAATATCTATATTTACATCAATTTATTTTATGCCAATATATTTTGTCATTTCATTTATTCTTACACTTTTTCTATTAATTTTTTCAAAAACTATAAGAAAATGGATTCACATTTGAGGAGGAAAAAAACGTAATTGTTGTAAAAGTGTTTTACTAGATGTGTATTAATCGTCAATGTAGCCTACTATAAGAGATAATTATTTTTATCTTGACGCAGAAATGCTTTTTAAAATGTTCAGTTCCGAAAATGTTTAAGCTTTTCTGTTTCCAGCTTTTATTTTGAATATATTGGCCATATTTATATTTATTTAGCCATGTGGTGAATCACACAAAGGCTATAGATGTTCAATGCATATTTAATGAGGTGGATGATAAACTGACTCTATTTAAAGTTTTTTGTCTTAATTTGTGTGTGTTTAGGTGTAAAAAAAAATGGACTTGGCCCATCATGGTCTTGTTCTCCTTAAGCGCCTCAACGCTCAGAGAGAGTTTGGTTTCCTCTGTGACTGTACTGTGGCCATCGGGGATGTTCTTTTTAAAGCCCACAAAGCCGTTCTTGCAGCGTTCTCAAACTACTTTCGTATGCTGTTCATACATCAAGACAGGTACTACGAACATGATATGAAAAAAGTTCTTCATTCACATTTGCTGTACGGTTATCAAATGATCCTTTATGCTTCTCTTCTGCAGTAACTGTGTTCGACTGAGGCCTTCAGACATACAAGCGGATATCTTCAGTTACCTGCTTAACTTAATGTACACTGGAAAATTCACCACGCAGCCCATTGACCCTCTTCGCCTTGAGCAGGGTGTAAAATTCTTGCATGCCTACCCTTTATTACAGGAGGCAAGTCTTCTTATAAACCCCGAGTCCCAGTACGTACCTTTGACAAACTCACTTTATGGCATACAGTTACCGGATCAGACCTACATCCGGCCTGAAAGAAATACAGAATGCAAGGATGGTGCTTGTGCTAAGAACGCTGAAGACGTTAGCCGAGAATTTTTGGAAATTTCCGATATGGATTACACATCTCCACAACCCGTCGGCATAGAGTCACCCACCCAAAACCCTTCGGCCACAATGGTCCAACACCTCACATATGGCATAATGAGCAGGAGTGCTTCCTCCAGAAAGCATTACACCTGTAATTATTGTGGAAACCGTTTTAACCAGAGGTGCAAGTTGAAGGAACATCTCCTTGTCCACACCAACCAAGCAAATGAGCCACATGTGTCGTCTATGCAAAACGGCCACACTATTGACCTTGAAGGTCAGGAAATGGAGGAGGACCATTTGCACGCTGACAGTGATGTTATTAGTGATACCGATCAACAGGCTTGGATGGAAGACACCCCGCCTCCCTCTGAAATCGCAGATATAGACAACCTAGAGGGCACCGAGATGGGTCGTGAAATGAAACGGCGAAAATTTGAGTGTCCGACCTGTGCTCGCAAGTTTATTCAGAAAAGTCACTGGCGTGAGCACATGTACATTCACACCGGAAAGCCGTATAAGTGCAGCGCTTGCGGAAAGAACTTCTGCAGAGCCAATCAGGCCGCTCGACACGTTTGTTTGAGTCAGGACATGGACTCGTACGTTATGGTCAACAAACAGAGTTTGGTTCTGTGTGGTGGAGAAGACAACAGTCAAGTGGAAGCTCTCTTTCAGTCGTCTGAAAGACCTTATAAATGTAGCATGTGTGCAGCACCTTTTGCAAGTCCTTCTGAGGTTCCCAGACATCAGTGTTTGGCTGAGAGTAGCGCCGTAACAATGGTAGAAAATTCACTGGGGGAAAATCAAAATAAGGACTTGGAGACAACTACTGATGAAATGACCTTTCCTTCTTAAAATGTCACGCTAAAGCAGTATTAGCATATTGCCAGTATTTAACCATTCGTATGTTTGCGCTACGAACAGAGATAAGTTGTTGTTTTTTTAAAAGTGTACTGCGTTATAACGTGTTTTTTGTTGTTGAAAGGTCATTGGTGAATTCATCTGATACTAATAAAATGACCAGGCAGAAACACTTCTGAGTTGCCTCTTTAATTAATTAATTCCACATTGCTAGTAGAAGAAAAACAGCATATTATGAGGCTATCTTGCCACAAGAAATAAAAACTGTACTAGAATGCTTTATATCAACTTTTCATAAATCACAAGTCAGAAATTGGTAAAGTTTCTTTTATTTAAATAAATTTATAATTTGTATTAAACCATACATTTGAAATGTTTCAAAATCAAGGAACAATACTGCACTCTTGTATTTAATATTGTTAATACTGCGATTTCCTCAAAGATGCATAGTCTGTATAATTGAACAGTCTGTACACAGGGTTCCGACACTTCTTAGCAATATATTAGAATAAGTTAAAAATTTGTTTTCAATACTGTGATGGCTTATAATATCACGCAAACCTCTGTAATACAGGCAAGGCAAAAATGCTCAACTGTCTAATGATCATATGCAGTATGCAGAGTGTTTTGATACTCATGGAATATTTATATATGTTAAGTGCTTCTCTGGGGAAAAATTAAAAAAACATATGGGAAAAAGTCAGTAGTTGCATCATTAGTTTGCATGCTTCAATTTTTATGCCAAAAATATAGTCACACGTTTCTTCTGAAATCAGGTGTTTTTCTAAATTAAAATAGTAAATTACAAAAAATATATATTCATAACAATGACATGACAACAAAAATACATTTTGAGTTTTATAAGGTTTTGACTGTTCTTTGTAAAACTAACTAAACAATTTGTAATTTTCTGTCATTGGCTACATCTGACTGAATCTGTCTAAATCTGTCTTTGATAGAGCATGATTATGATTTGCTCATTACAGATTTGATAGTGTACATAATATTTAGAGTATAAAATGTATCCTAGATACATATCAAGAGGTTTATGATGGTTCAAAACTAAATTACCTTTGATTTAGTCAATATCTTTAAATAATAGGGATCGCACATCATTCTACAATGATATTTATTTTCTTATGCTAAATTATGCCAAAAAGTGGCAAGTATATAATGCATGTGTAAAAACGCAACATGATATAATATGGCATAAGCTTAGGCTAATGACTAAATAAGAAAAAAAAAAATTATTGACATTGACAAATATCCTCAGGAAAAATATGACAAAATAGCTGCTTTTGAGAGGTTTATATGTTGAAATATTTTCTGCATCAATGTAAAATGTTAAAATGTAGTTAATGACAGCCTCTCCATTGAATAGCTTCTTTTTGGTTTCACTTTAGCTTAAAGAAACTAACAATGCAGTTTTACTTCTCAGTGGTTTGGTCATGTCTTTGTTGTCACACATGTGAGTCCAAGCAGATTTTTTGGCTGAGCACAGTTTTCCTCAGGTCTAAAATGTCCGAAATTTTCTTTCTTTCACTTGCACCTGAAATTATAGAAGTGCTGTTATAAAATCTGACATCAAAAATTACTGATAAACAAATGCAGTATAATAAAAGCACTTACCAACTCATTCAAATCTTTCATCTGGTTTAGCACGCCACTATCAAATTGCAGCATCAGATGTTTGTTTAGCAGCAGTATCTTGGGGTGCACCCTCTGTGTGTGTCACCTGACATGGAGAATCTCCAATATTATCTACAGCATCTTCCCACACATCCTCCTCTACCTCTGACTGAAGTTCTGTTGAAGTATGCCTCAAGGAAGCCTTCCCATTTTCTTCATCTGATACACGCTCTTGAGTTAAAACTGATGTCTTTTCCTCTTCCACAGTCACAAATGATGGTTCATCTTCCTTAGAGGCAACTGAAGCCTCTGACTTTGCTTCCTTTTTCTCCTTTTCATCCACCTGCAACATAGCTTTTTTTACTTCTGATGTAGAATTAGGAGGAGCTGTTGCTACTACAACTGCGGCATTATCCGGTGCCATCATTACAGGGGAAAAAGCAGGTTTCTCTGCTACTGGTCTTTCCTGTTGTGCCTTTTCTGTAGTCATGGTGGGTGCCTCCATCCCAGTTACAACTGATGTTGCCTTTACCAAAGCCATGGCTGGTATCGTTGGTGTCTGTGCTACCTGCTCTGTAACTAGTGTTTGTACTCCTGGGATCACAGCAGGTGTTCCTTGTACTGAAACTGGTGTCTCTGCCACTCGTGGCTTTACTTGTACTCCTGCAATCACTGCTGGTAGAACTACTGGAGGTGAAGCCTCTTTTGCAATCACTGAAACCAGACCTGGTGTCTGTACCACTGGGATCATAACAGGTCTCTCTGCCATTGCAATTGCTTGTGTGGTAGTTTCTAGTACTAGGCTCACAACTGACCTTTCCGCTGTTGGAGTCACAGTTGGTATCATCATCACTGGTGTTACAACTGGTGTCTCTGCCACTACAACTGGAGTTGGAGTTTCCACTACTGGGATCACAACAGGTGTTTCTGCAGCTGCAGTCACTACTGGAGGAGTAGCTTCTGTTACTGCCACTAATACTTGACCTAGTGCCAGTGCCATGGGAGTCAAAACTGGTGTCTCAACGACTGCAACCGGAGTTGACTTTACTACTGGACTTCGTACTACTGGGATCAAAATGGGCGTTTCTACTGTTGCATCCACTCTTGAAACAACTACTGGATGTGAAGGCTCTGTTATTATCTCTGAAATCTGACCTGGTGTCTGTGCCACTGGTGTCAAAACTGGTGTTTCAACCACTGCAACAGTAGCTGGCTTTATTATAGGACTTTCTTCTACTGGCATCATAACAGGTGTTTCTACTGTTGCAGCCACTGCTGAAACAGCAACTGGAGGTGCAGTCTCTGTTTCTATCTCTGAAACGTGATCTGGTGTCTGTACCACTGGGGTCAGATCTGGTGTCTCTACCACTGCAACTGCAGTTGACTTCACAACTGGTGCTTCTACTACTGGGATCTTAACAGGTGTTTCTACTGCTGCAGTCACCACTGATAAAACTACTGGAGGTGTAGTGTCTGTTACCATCTCTGAAACCTGACCTGGTGTCTGTACCACTGGGGTCACAACTGGTGTCTCTACCACTGCAACTGGAGTTGACTTTACAACAGGAGTCTCTACTACTTGGATCACAACAGGTGTTTCTACTGCTGAAGTCACCACTGATACAACTACTGGAGGTGTAGTGTCTGTTACCATCTCTGAAACCTTACATGGTGTCTGTACCACTGGGGTAACAGCTGGTGTCTCTACCACTGCAACTGGAGCTGGCTTTACTACTGGCGCTTCTACCTCTGGGATCTTAGAAGGTATTTCTACTGCAGTTAATGCTGAAATAACTACTGGATGTGTAATGTCTGTTACCATTTCTGAAACCTGACCTGGCGTCTGTATCACTGGAGTCAAAACTGGTGTCTCTACCACTGCAACTGAAGCTGACTTTACAATGGGTGTTTCTACTACTGGGATCACAACAGGTGTTTCTACTGCTGCAGTCACCACTGATACAACTACTGGAGGTGCAGGCTCTGTTACCATCACTGAAACCTTACCTGGTGTCTGTACCACTGGGGTCACAACTGGTGTCTCAACCACTGCAACTGAAGTTGACTTTACAATGGGAGTTTCTACTACTGGGATCACAACAGGTGTTTCTACTGCTACAGTCACTGCTGAAACATCTACTGGAGTTGCAGTCTCTGTTACCATCACTGAAAACTGAACCACTGGGGTCACAACTGGTGTCTTATCCACTGCAACTGGAGCTGAATTTACAACAGGAGTTTGTAATACTGGGACCTCAACATGTGTTTCTACTCCTGCAGTCTCTTCTGAAGCAATTACCGGAGGTGTGGTCTCCGTTATCATTACTGAAACCTGATCTGGTGTCTGTACCACTTGAGTCACAACTGGTATCTCAACCACAGCAACTGGAGGTGACTCTACAACAGCAGTTTCTACAGCAGGGATCACAGCTGATGTTTCTGATGCTGCAGTTGGTGATGATATAACTGGAGGTACTGCATTTGTTGCAGGTATTGAAATCTGAGCTGGCGTTTCTACCACTGGTGTCACAAGTGGTGTTTCTACCACTGGTGTCACAAGTGATGTTTCTGCAGCTGAAGATACTATTGAAGTTTTTACTTCTGGGATCATAACTGTTTCTGATGCGAATGGAGTTCCAGCTGATGCAACCACTACAGGAGATGCAGCTTCTACCACTGTCTTTGAAATCTTTGTTATCTCAGTGTCTGGTGTCTTTGCCACTTCAGCTACAGTTGGTTTTACTGATGTGATGGAGACAGTGGGAGTTTCAATTACTTTGCTCACAGTTGTTTCTGCAAATGTGGTCACATCTAGTGTAATCACTTCTGGAGGTACAGTTTCTTCCACTGAAACAACAGCTGGAGTCTCCACAACAGATGTTACTGTGGCTGGGATCTCTACTACAGGGGACACAACTGTTTTCTCTACCAGAGATGGAGCTGATCTTACTGCTGTGACAGAAAAAACAGGTGTTTCTACAACTGTGCTCACAACTGATGCTTCTACTAGTGTAGTAGTCGCTGTTCCTGTACTTACCACTGGAGGTATAGCTTCTGTTACTATTACTGAACCAAGATCTTGTGGTGATACCACTGGTATAACATTCTGTATCTCTACTATTGGGGCCACAGCAGTCCTTACAATCACCGATTCAACATTTGATGTTTCCACAGGTGTGTCTTTTACTGAAGGTGCATCCTTTGACTCATTGCCTAGAGTTACAACTGGTGTTACGTCATCTAAAGGTGTAGCTGGTGTCACTACCACAGAAATAACAGTGGGAATTTCCACCACTTGTTCTTTGATCACTGTTGTTAACACTGATGTGTCAGAGTCTATGTTTTGATTTTGTGTAACAGCAGAATTATGAGTATCAGTTGTTTTTGCCATACAGATAACCACTGGTGTTTCAATTTCAAGTTCTTTAACCACTGAGGTGACAACTGGTGTCTCCACTTCTAGTTCAGTTACTACAGCTGTCTCTATTTTCACTTCTGATACCACTGGAATTTCTACCTTTGGTTCTGTCACTTCAAGCGTCTCAGCCCTGAGTTCACTCATTGCTTGTGACTGCATCTCAGAAACAACAACTTCTGGCATTTTTGCTGTAATTTCAGAGGTCAGTGGTGATTCTTTTGCAATGAGTGTTATTTCCATTACTGCAGGTATTTCATCTTTAATTTCAGTTTTGTCTACCTGCAACTCATATGACACTATTGTTTCTGTTACCTGTTTAAGAGGTTCACATTTTAGACAAGTATTTTCATCATCTTCATTCTTCTTTTCACTCTCTATTTCTGCAGCAATGTAATTTTGTGCCAGCACTATGATTGAAGGCACTTCATTCATGGTCAGCCCTAAATCAAACCCTTCTGGTTCTGGTTTGGGAGCAACAAATATTGTATCTTGTTCTTCTGGAACTGCTGTTTCTTTCATTTCTGACAGCATATTTTCTGGGACCTGGTCACCATCTATTGCTTCACCCTCTTGTTCTGTTGCCTTTGATATCTTTGATTTTTCAAGTACCTGTGTTACTGGTTCAGACACCACAGACATCTCTTTCCCAGATTGTTTTGTTGTGTTCTCAATAATGGCGACCATCTCTAAAACTTTACCAGTCTTAATATTTTCTGTTGTTGCTGGTTGTGCATTCTCTTTGGGAAGTTCTGGACTTGGTTTGGTGTCTTGACCCCAGTCTTGTGTCTGAGAAACCAAAATTTCTGTTGCTACAGATTTTGCTTCAACTTCTGGCAAAACTATCTCTAGAGGTTGAAGTATGTCTTTAGAACTAGTGTCAGGCTCTTCTGTTGTGTCTGTGTGCTCAGAAAATGCAGGAACAACTGTATGTTCTCTTATTTTATAAACCATGTCTCCAAATTCACTTCCTACATCAACAATTATTTTAGTAGATTCATCAATAGGAGATTCATTGCTGTCAGTTTTTGTTAGAGGTTGCCCTTCTTTTACTGCATGTTGCTCTTCGTCTTTCACAAAAATCCCATCTGTTCTGTCAGTTGCACTGTCTTCTACTTGTTCATCCAAATATGTTACAACATCTTCGTTTTGGAGCTCTTCGCTTTCTTCAACTAATACTGGTTCTGGAAGTGACACCTGCTTGGCTGGCAGCTGTTCTCTAGCTAATGATTCTTCTCCAGGTTCTGAAATATTTTCAGCCTCAATATTTTTAACAACCTCTGAAGCAACATCATTCCCTGTCCCTTCTTCTGCATGTACTTCCTTAATGTCCTGCTGTGCCATTTTTTCATAATATTTTTCTTCCATTTTCCCACTGATGTCTTCCACAGTCAGAGCTGAATCACCTGATAATAAGACTGGATCTTTAACGTCTGATTGTATTTCACAGGCATCAACATGTATTGATTTAACTGCATCTAATTTTAAACTCCCTTCTAAGTCCAGTGTCTCTGCCTGTATGTGAACTGAAATTGGACCCAAAATACTATCAGTCTCTGTGATTTTCAGACACTCCACAGTTGAGGAATTAATTTCAATTTCTTTGACTTCACCATGTGTCAAAGACTCAACTACTTTAGTGGGTGCAGGTTGATCAAGCTCAGCAATGGACAATTGAACATCTGAAAGCATGAGCTCTTTTTCAGATTCAGGAGCTACTGGTTGTTCATATACAGGTTCATATAGCACTGAATGCAGTGGACACTCTTTTTTAAGACCATGGGTGTAGTCTGAAATAACCTGTTCCAGCCCAACTTCACTTTCCGTTCTCTCAATCACCTGTTTGAGTTCAATACCAGTTGTACATTCCTCTCTTTGTTCCTCCGTATGAGTCTCCTCGGATTCTTCCACAAGAGACTCTGCCACTAAGTGAATGACTTGCTCTACACTTAGCTCTGTTTCAGTGGCAGATTCCTTTTCACTTAAAACTACTTCCTGATACTCAGTCTTCAGTTCCTTAATTTCGGCCTCATAGACCTCATCTGTCCCAAGTCCTGCAATTTCAGTTTCTTTTGTAAAGTTATCAGAGACTAATTCGGTTGGGACAGCATCACTTACTTCAGGTATTGCCTCCACTAAGGGTGCAGGGAGATGTTCTTTCACAGATTCTATTTCTTGAGATTCTAGGCCTGTACATATTGCTGTTGCCTCAGTTTTCTTATGTGCAACCATAACCTTTATTTCCTCTTTTGTGGATGACTGTACAATATAAGGTGAAAATGACACAGCCAAAGATTCTTGCCTTTCATCTTTTGTAGTTACTGACTGAACACTTGGAGTCATGCAGATAGATTGAAAAGCTTCCTGTAGGATCACATCTGATGTGTGTACGCCATATTCAGCTGACACTGGTGTAACATGTCCAGATGACCTGGGTGAATCGGTTAGTTGCGAAACTGCAGAGACCATTTCAGTAGTGTCATCCCCAATAAATTGTTCACTTAATGGTTCAGGGGCAGTGACTGCATCTGCTGTCAGCTCCACAATGTCCTCAGCTAATGTATCATCCTGTGTTGTCCACTCAGCAGATGATACTGGTGTTTCAATGCTTTCCTCAATGATGCCTTCTTCTGGAATATCACTCAGTTGCTGATGTTTGCTCACAAAGTCTGTAAGTTCTTCGAAGTCCTCTGGTAATCCATGTATGACTGCTGGTCCAGTGTTAATTGGAACCTTAGCTGCAATTTTGGGAACCAAGTTATTGGATGTGTCCTGTTCTAACACTGAAGTCATCTCTGGCATCTCATGTTCTATTGTGATTTCAATTCGTTGCTCATGCACTTCCTTCAGACTTTCAGGCTCAATTATTTCATACTCAGACAGAGGAATAATAGCTGGAGTTTCATCATCTTCATCACCTGTTTCATGATCTTTTGCAGCTTCATCTGAAGATGTCTGGTCGTTCCTTGCATCTGATTTTCTTTTTTTATGCCCTGAAATGAGTTTCTTCATAGAAAACGGTTCGTCTTTGTTCATCTCACTATCTGAAGGTATCTGCTCAGGAGTACTACTTTCTCCAGTTCTGATCTTTCTTTTCGGGGTGACCATTTTTTTAAATGTTTTCCACGTGGATCCCATCTCTCCCTCAACAGGACTTCCAGATTGTTCATTAGATGATGTGAGGTGTTCATAATCACCCTCAATGGAACTTCCCAGTGGAGAGTCAGTTGTTTTTTCATATTCCTCACCTTTGTCTGGCATTTCATCCTCGTTTGTTTTTCTAGCTCTTTTTTAGCAGAGCCACCACAAATCAGTGCCTCCCAGGAAACGGTGGTGTCAGATTTCTTTTTAGACTCTTGAGGGCTTACATCAGCCACCAGCTCCTCTTCAACAGGTTTTGGTTCCCTAACCTCTGATTCCTCCACTTTTACAAACTCTGCCATTTCAGAGGATGGTTTTGGCTGTTCAGAGACTTGTTCTTCTGCCTCAGTGACTTTTTCTGCAGCTTTACTTTCTCTCTGCCTTCTTGAGGAAAATTTCCTGAAAAGTCTTTTAAGTGGACTTCCTTGTACCTTATCTTTCTCTAGAGAATTCTGAAGCTCTCCTTCAGCTAACAACTTGTCATTGTCTTTCTCCTGTGAATCTTTTTCTTCCTCTGATGTAATATAAGGGATATCGAGGCACATACATTTGCTGTCCTCTTTTTCACCCTCTTCTACACCCATTCTCTCAATTCTTCTGAGTTCCTCTTCCTTACTCTCCTTTTGCATTTCCTCTTCTTTCTTTTTCTTTCTTAAACTGGCAAAGATTCCTTGTGTAAAGAATTGTTTGATTGGTGACATTGGTTCCTCCAGCTCAGGATTTGCTTCTTTTTCCAGTTCTTTCTCGGGTGTGTCCTCCACATGATGTTCCACTATCTTTATGTCCTGATCCACATCTTTTTCATTGTCTGTTTGTTGAGAGGATTCAGCTGCATCAGGCAGGGAAGACATCTCACTTTTTCGAATCTCATCAGGTGTGTTTTCATTTGCTTCAACTGCTCTATTCTCCTGGGTCTCATTGGAGTCCTCTGAGGCACTTGTGACATTTTCTTCTTGTTCGTTTGATTTAGTCTTTTCACACATGTCTTTTTTTACGGTAAATTTAAATCCAACAAATCTGAAGATTTTTTTGAACCCAACTTCATTCATATCATTTACTTGGTTGTCCTCCACAGTTTCCTCCTTCAAAGTCACACTATCTGCATTAACCATCTCTGTGCTCTCATTCTTCATGACTGGTTGGAGACCATCCATTTCCTGGAGGTCTTCAATTGTTTCTGGTGCCATCTTCTTTCAGAGTAACAAACCCTGATCCAACTGACAAAAATAAATAAATAATTAAGAATGAAAAGTGGCAAGGTATACTTAAACAATATATGATATGTAGTACTATATATAGGTGCTGTTCTCGTTTCATTTGGAAATAATAAGGAAACAATGAAATATAGTATATAAATTTTTTGGTTTTACATACCATCTGCAAGTACTCTCTCTTCAAAGTTGACATTTAATTCATCTGCCTGGTTCCTTGTCTTTACATTCAAACTGGAGATCTGCCCGTTTTTTTGTAATAACTATATGAAGAACACAGGACAGATTAAGGAGAGATTAACAAAGTAAATTAAACTTTTTTTAAAATTAAGCATATTACCTATATGCAACATTTGGCAAAAATCTCAGTGAGTTTGTCATATACAGTTTGTCTCGTGTATATACAGCATTGCTCCATCAGATCAAAGAAACTATGTAAAAATCTACAACTACAAAGTCTCATTCAAGTTAAGAATGTTCTCCAAACATTTTTACAAATGTTATCACAATATATTTTTTTCTGAATGTTAAGTGCATTGGCATAAATAACAAAACAAAATAATTCAACACATTTATGAAACCCGAGTATCGCATAGTTCTCCTTTGACTAAAAGCCATCTCACAGACTTCCTGTTAAACCATGGCTGACCTCATCATGTTTTACATGGAAAATCGATGCACCCAGTGCAGTAAGGAAGAATTCCATCAATCCTTTGGGAATAAGAGCCCTACAAATATCCCTCCATTAATGTGCACATTAGTACAACAAAAACAAACTAAATGAAGATGCAAGTTGTAATATTTTATAAACCGTCTTTTCAAATACTGAAAAGAAGTTGCATTTTAAAATAACCTAAACATTTAAGCCATAAAATAATTCAGATGAACAAGCAAACGAACATCAAAGGACAAACCAGAAATTCAAACCACATGATAAGAAGCGGTTTTAGAAATGAAAAACTTTTAAATCTAATTTAAAGTTTAATAGTAAGTAAAGGTTATACATAATGCAAATCAAATGTGTTCTCTTTTTAAACTAAGCTGAAGTATCTAATCTGCCAGAACTACCAGAACCAAAGCATGTTTTGTTCATACAGCAAATTTAGGCCAAACTCCTATAAATAGGACAAAGTCACCTAATCTGCTCTTCTTCTTCTTCTTTTTTTTTTTTTTTTTTTTTTTTTTTTTTACTTTTTTTTAGCTACTGCAGTTAAATAGCTGCAAATGATATAGTCAGGATATTGCATTATGGTACATTCTTGATAAGTGTTCAACACCAATCAAAACACTTCTAAGAATAAGATGCCTGCCTCCTTATATGAAAGATACATAATGAAATAATCAGTAGTAAAAAAAAAAAAAAAAAAATCAATGAACTGCTAAAATAAATACATAATTAAAACATTATTTAAGTTTGAAAATATGTCAGTCTTTCTACTTTCAACTTTCCAAAATATGTAGTTATTTCTGTGTATAGGCCTATTACTTAAGACATTTACATTTAAGACAATTTTTTCAAAGTGTACAGATTTTAGTCTGCTGTATCTGACAATTGTATCCCGTAATAAAGACTTTACTCTACTTTTTCACTCCTGTGATCAGATTTGCCAAAGCTCCAAAACAGTTCACACTGTTTTATAAATCTATTTAGCAATGGTCTGATCACTTATCCTAAAGAGAAACACCTGATAGATAAATTCAGCTAAAAAGAACAAGCTCTAAACAATAAATCGTCCCTGTCCACCTACACTACATGCAGCATCTTATGTGCGTTCTGCAGCAGCCTACCTCAAAAATGCCATAACGGAGGCAGCACGCTTACGCTTTGAGCTACGGTCTGCGCGTGTCTTTGAGACTGAGAGCTCTCGTCTTTGAAACTTTGTGAGCCATTTCTCTGCAGCAGGAGGCTGGTTCGTGCATTCTACCTTGTCATCAGCACTGCCGTCATCCTGAGCATCGCTCGCCGCTGCAGTGGGCTCCTCCGCCGCTGCGTCCTCCTCACATCTCCCGTCCCGTTGCGCGGATGATGCTGTAGTTCCCATTTCACAATCCCTCTCTCGTCCTCTTCAGCTTGTTCCTTTACGACTGCAGAGCGGGGGTATCCCAAGATGAGCGCTGAGCGGTGGTCGGACTCAGAAATGATGCAGTTTGGCTCGATGCAAACTCTTTTAGGACGCATCCTTCCTGCATCACATGAACGCACTGGCACGCCTCGACGCAACGAGAGTCCTGGGATGACCGAGGGACAACCTCTACAATCAACGTTTTTATCCTATGATTATGTTTGTTTATCCATCGCGTGCCCGGTCTTGTGAAAATCCGTCTAAATAGCGTGCCAAATAAAAAAAGGAAAACTCGTGGTATTGATACGCAAACATGGACTTTGGCGTATATATGACACGCACGTGTTTGGCGCGCATACAATACGCAGTTTTCGCCTGCATATGCTAAGAAATTTGTTTTCGTGTATATGATACGCATCTACCCCACAACCTTAATACTGTTCATCGCGTAGCATATACACAACATAATCTATTTTCGAAGAGTTTTCTTTTTTATTTGGCGTGCTATTTATACGCGCATTGAGATCGTACAGGCATGGTTACATTAAAGCACTCGAAATATCTGTATGGGATAACTAATGGGTCACTTAAGCATATTCAATCCTATTAAATCATTTAGAACAGAAAACTATAACAATCAAATGTCAAACCAGAATTCATATTCATTTATATCAATTATTTATTATGAAATGGTGATAAGTATGTGGAGACTTCCTAAATAATAACAGGTGTTTTATATTAACAGGTTTCCCTATTCCACCAAGTCTAGACGAATATTAATGGAATTCTACAAAATTCTGTTCTTCCAGCTTTATTGCAAAGGTTTGAGATGGGTGACTTTCTGTTCAAAAAGCAAGCAAAAAGGACAAACCTTTCCTGGTATGTTAAACGTTTAACTCTTCTGGGAAGGCGTTTAACTTAATGTTAAACACTGATTGAGCACGGAGCATGCAAATTCTTGGATTTGCAGCAATTTAGACTTAAGAATCAGTAAAGATGTCTGGCCTTTCATCTTCAGCCACACTGAAAACATATCATTTTCCTAGTATTACATGCTAGAAGATTTGTCCTGACAGGAATAGGCAAGGGCTGTGCATATACTTTGGCCACACACATGGCTCTAATCTAATATTACCTTTCAAATACGACCTTGGGGAACTACGAAGGTTAAAACATTGTGGTGTTGTGCCGCTTTCCAATGGCTGAGTTTTTACATCTCTTTCTGTATGCTGGGACGAACACATGGGAAAAGTTCTTTCAGTAATCCAAAACACAAGGTAAAATAAACACTGGTGTGGCTCAAGAACAATGAAGGTGAATGTTGTACAAAAAGCCCAGCCAAAACCCTGATCTTAATCTAATTGTGAATCCACATGCAGTATTATTTATGGATGTGGAATTTGTAATTCATTAAAATGAGAAAATGAAATAAAGGTCTCCTATCAGTTTTTCGACTTTCAACCTTAAAAGGCATCCAGCAACCAATCTGAAAGTTCTACTGTAAAAAAATTATATATATATATATATATATATAATGTGTATATATATAAAATGTGTATATATATATATATATATATATATATATATATATATATATATATATATATATATATATATATATATATATATATATATATAAATATATAATGTGTATATATATATATATAAAATGTGTGTATATATATATATATATATATATATATATATATATATATATATATATATATATATTACAGTATTTAATATATTACAGTATGTATTGAAGTTTTCATAAGTTAAAATTTCATGTTTAATTAAATGTGTTACTTGCCATTCTGTGTAATAATGTCAATATTTCTACAGTAAATGATTTTGAGAGTAATGTGCTTAACTGAGTTTAAAGTTAAAAGCATATTTTTCTAGAAATGAAAATTTTGTTTACTTTCAGACACCATAAGCATTCTGAATATGAAAAACACTGAACAGAAATTAAGAACAATTATTCATTATTCAATTATTGTTTACTCTTTTTTTTACAGATTTACTTGATGTGTGTAGAAGATACTTCAAACACAATCTCCTCATTTAGGATCGGTCTGAACTCCAGCCAATATCAATACTTTAAAAGGCATCAAGTTAAACGGTAAAAAGTCACAGGGTTCAAATAATTTACAGCCATTGAAGATCCATTATGTAATAACAGTAAGAAAAAAGTCTACTAATTTGGGAGCAAAGGGAGTGAACCTTTTTGTGACATTCTAACATTCAGGAGTATTTAAAAAGATAAAAATATAGACTTCTCCAGACTTTTTGGGCAGCTCATGCCCTCAAAGCGGTAAAGCTGAAAGCATGGGCACAAGGTGAATTAAAATCAACTGACTGGTCAAATGTTATTCCGAGGAAGAGCCTTCATCATAATGCAATTTAAGATTAAATGAGGGCATGTGAACCCAAACATCACGAGTGTGACAAACAACCCCTGCATAAAACGTTCTGCAGTGCTTTTCTTATGCTGTGCATTTCCCAAAGGAGTTCATCTAAACACAATTTCATTCCTTCAGAGGAAAAGTCCGACCTTTCAAGATAGTACGATAATTCAAATTTCCAAAACGACCTTTTGTTTATTGCATAACATGGTATTGCACGACTGTTCATCATTTTGCGTTCCCTCTAGTCATTTTGAAACCACAGGTTTCCCATAAACGTTTACTTCTATACAGAAGATGCGGACACAAAGGCTGTCAAGCTCCAAAAAGGACGCAAGAAACAATTGTGTGAGATGTCACCATGTATCGGATTCATATTTACATGCATTTACGTATTACGTCTCATGGTACGTAATTGATCAGTCAATGCATCCTCTGAAAACATGGTTAATATTGACAGTATGTTCAATCTTGAATGACCTAGCAAAAAGAGTCGGTGTATTCAGCGTTGTACTTGATTGCAAAGCAACATTTGTTAAGAACAAACCCTTATTTTTCATTTCTGCTCCAGTGAACAAAAACGGCAAGATTGTCTCAAGTCCTCCAAACCGACGGCATGCGTTTCCACCTCACCTGTAACGTCATGAACACGGAGACCATAAGTGCGAGTTATTACTGCGCCTGCAAATCAGGATAAAAACAGGAAATAAACACATTAAAGGGCATTTGTTGGTGCACAGATACCGTGGATCAGTCTAGGCTTAGGGTCATCTACTGTAGACGGTTGTCTTAGCCCACCGAACTCAAATTTGTTCAACCCAAGTCTCACAGGAAACTTGCATCACTTACCACAGAGCAGGAAGTGACAGTGCTACAAGCTGTTTAATAACCTTTGACTTAATCACATTCCAAACGCATGCATATTAAATCCAAGTTTGAGATCTTGCAGAATACATAAACAAGCAAACTACGAGCAGGATTGAAAAAACAGTTGCTGCAGTTCAATATTTCAGCATTAGAATGAGTGGAGATGTGAGGTTTAAACTTAAAGTAAGTGTTCATGCTTAAAATATATATACAATTATAAGTTTAGTGAACTTTAGTTGTTCTTTTTAGCAGCATCATTAAATTAAATTAAGAAATTACACGAAAATAAAAATTAAATTAATTCAAGCTATTGAAAAAAAATAATAGCATCCTGAAAAACAATAAAATGTTAGTTGGAGACTTTATCAGACCATATACTTTAGCCATAGCCAAGAGAGGACAGAGTCATTTATACTTCTACGTATAGTTTTAATGTTTCCATGCTCATTGAACAATTAGTTGTTGTTGAGAAATAACAACAAATTATCTTTGTTTTTGTTTCTTTATAAAGGAAATGGAAGGTTACTGCGCCGGGCAATTACTGAGCCAAGAAAGACCTCCAAACACATGACAAACATGAACGCTAATTCAATCAAAGGCCCTGAAACACATGAGCCGCTGTGGAGATTCTCATACTAAGTTAACAGGATCAGTTAATTCGAGTCACAGTTCGCCTAACCAGAACCAGCTGATGTTTTCTTCAGACATAACACGGTTTAGAAGTCCCCGGAATCAGGAAGAAACGATGCCTGTGAATAATCCACGTCCCTCTCATAGCGTCTGTTCATCGGACCTCGTTTTGCAACCAATTCGTTTGTCCAGAGTGTCGCCGATCACAGATTTAACGAAGCACGTTTGACAAGCATACATATGTTTGCATTAAAAATAACCTGGGGTAATGGAATGGGAATTTCCAAGTTCTCAGGACGCTGGATTGCACGATTCTGTGTTGTGTTTACTCGCTAATGGTAAGAGGGTTACGTGTATCCAATTTGGTCTAATTTAATGCAAGCAAACTTACATAAGGACTGAGAGCTGGGGGGACCTTTAAGAAAAAGTGTTTGTGTGTGTGTGTGTGTGTGTGTGTGTGTACGTTTTTATTTATTGCTCCAAACCAGCACCCCGAACTCAAGAATTGTTTAAGCTGCTACATTTTCATTCTTTTAATAAACTTTGCTGCACGAAAAACTAGGTTGACGACCTCAACCTGGCTAAAAATAGATCCAGCAGAAAAAAAAATACATGTTAATGTGCATTTTACACCCGAAGCACGTTTTCATCGTGTGGAATTTGTAATTCAGATTAAACCTGTATTGCTTTCTATGCATCATATCACATTATCGAACTGAATAAAAGTAAAAGTTTGTCGTTTGTTCCGAAGTCGAATGTAAATCTTTATATAAGAGTGTAAAAAAAACGCAGTTGGAAACAATAACCCAAAACTAATCAAACATCTTAAAGAAAACACTTTCTTGCTGTTCTCCAGCCATAAAGCACAAGGGATTTTTATTCTATTACTTAGACTTTTTCCTAAAGTGATTTAATATCCTAATGCAATGATAAAAATGACATTCTGACCATATAATTCATTTGAGAAGCCTTGGTGTGTTGCACAGTGCGTCTTTGTTTATTGCACTTTTTCTCACATATAGCATAGACTGCAGGTAGACTTCATGCTGAAGGATGTAATTCAATTAGATTGTGCACACAGCCAAAGAACTTTCAAACAAGGCTTATGCTTTAAACTAAATAGTTTAATGTCATGCAGTGTACAAAACCGGTAACTTCATAAAACAGGAAAATATCCATAAATTTCAATAAAATTCAAGTTATGCAAACCTTTTCGAAAATGCACCAACAGCGTTAGGCTTCGAGACTCATACCAGTGAAAAAAAAAATGCAAGCGTGTTTTACAATTGTGACAATATTTTTTGCTTATTTTTAGCAGGTAATTAAATCGGTGCAATAATTTCTGTTGTGTTTTTACAAAAAAAAAAAAAAAAAAAAAAAAAAAAAAGCTGTCATTCCTGCAGCGTTGTTAGCTTGCTACCGGAAGGACATCTAGTCCCTTTCAAATGTAATTTTAGATTTGTGTGGATCAGAGCTGTAGTGCACAACAAGAAAACCCTTTCAGGACAAACAAGAGGAACTTATTTGAACTATTTCTCTCTCTCTATTTGTTTATTTATCTTTAGGTGGGCTGAATACAAGTTAAAAATAATCATAAAAATAGTCATCATGAATTAATTTTTTTAAAAAGGCTGTTTTTTGTATAATTTTCAGATAAACAATCAGTGTTTTTTGTGCATAGGCCAAAAACAAAATACATCCTTAGAAATCGACACTGTTCAGAAAAGAATCTCAATCAGATATTAAACAACAATATCTCAGTGCCCTGAAAACGTTTTATGGAGCTGAGTAAATATTCTAATGACTGATTCGACTGTGTTTGAAATACATAGTTTCTTTTCACGTTTTAATTATTATCAGTAGTTATCTCACGTGAGTTCTCACGTGCGTGCTATCAGTTACAAACATCAAATCATCATAAATATTTAAATAATTAAAAGCGCAACCATTACTGTACATGAATTATATGTGGTACAACAGTGAGCGGGATTATATTTATATTATATATATTATTTAGTAATGGGTTATGGGTCATATTTTGGTTTTGGGCATGTTGACATGCATGCAAGGTAAAAAAAAAACACTTTAATTGCCTTATAATATGCAATTATGTATGTCTTATTTCTCCAAACCCCTCATTTCCTTTTGACTTTGAGAGAAAGTGAGTGACTTTCTTTTTTTGAGAGACATAAATAAACACATTTTGCTCAAAGTTAGCGGAGTTAACTCGTTTATTTAAATGTAGCCAAACAAAATTACGAAATACAGGATTGTTGTAGATCAGTTGACGTTTTTAGACCCTGAGAGTGAGGAAGGAACCGTGGTGTAAAGAGGAAACCCAGGCTCTTCTGGTCAAGCTAGATTTTAAAAAGCAAAGGAAACAGAAAGAAGCAGCGGTGCTAAAACAAGAGCTGACAGCTTATACAGTATATAATATACAGTCAGTAGAGCAAAGAGCCAAAACCTAACACGGCTTTCAAACTTCAAGTACTGGTCACGAGTTTCTGTGAATCATTATTTAAGGTCTGCTGCCATCATGTGGGGAGTGCATGAACCAAACGACCAGTTCCCTTTGCATTTCATCAGTTTACAGAGACAAACATCTGATTATAAAATGATATTGTGTAAAAGATGTTATCCTGCATATGCACACGCCGCTCTTTTGCTTAGTTTGGCCGTCGAGTCGTGCAGAAAGCTGAACGCTTTCACTTCTGCTTTGGACTCACATGATTACAGTGACTCTTCTGGTTTGCCGTTCTTTTTAGAACACGTTTTATAACAAATGTTAACCAGTCAGTACAGAATGACTTTTTTATTTCATGTCATCTAAATAGAATGTGACTGCTAAAAAGAAAACCAATAGAAACCCAACAGAAACCAGTGCAGAAATTCCAATGGTTTCTATTAAAATACCACTATAAACCATTAGCTAGCTATTTTCCAGTAAAACCATTCCTTTTTGTAGTGTGTTGAGGGCTTTTTTTTCAATAGGATTTAACATCCCACCAATAGAATCCATCACATACCAACAGACACCATTATAGTTTCCATTAAAATCAATACAATTCCCATTATAATCATCAAATTGTGTTTAGGCCAGGGTTCTATTGGTTTTTGGGCTTTTTTCAGCAGGGTTACGATTTAACCTGGCCTATAGATCTGCTCTGAAAGGTCAATTGTTTAAGGTACCATATGCCAATAGGCCTATACGCATCTTTTTTTTTTACCAGAGAAACTGTCAAAATATTCACAATTAATGAGTGCATTGAAGACTTTAATGCATTAAATTTTATTAACTGTTTCTCTTATTGGTTGTCAGTCAAAGGTAAAAGACAAAATCACTTCATCCACAGGACTGTTGGTCTAAAGCTGGTCTAAAAGTCACATAGCCCATTTATTTTGAACTAGTATGGGCAAGTTAGGCTCCAGCACTGCCACAATTATGAATAGATTTTTTTCAAACTGCTTTGGAAAAATTGATCGTGGGCTACAGTACTGTCTTTGCTGCAATGTGTAAGCTGAAAACTGTAGAACAAAAATGATCAGGGATTTTAAACTTCCATGTTATGATCATACTTTGAGGTGCGAAAGCGTTTAAAAAAAAGGGATAGAACATACAACATTCAAGCAAAATTACATTTACCAATGCACAACATTAACATACATGTATGAGCATTAAAAAATTACTTAATTATTACCTATACATGTATTAATAACCTAGCCTGCATACATAAATTCATAAATGTAAATGTTTGTTTAAAGTCATTTAAACTTATAAATAACAGACGTTTAACCACCGATACAACATTTTAAAACAGTAAAAAAAAATCTGTAGAGTAGGCTACTATTGCTACGTTTGCGTGTTTATATGATAACACTTTATTTTAGACTTAAGCACACTTTCGTGTTTTGACTTCGGTCGGAAACTCCCACCAGTCAAAGTCAGTCAGTCATTCGACTGCGACGTTATTTCCTGCAACGATGCGACATGAGGAGGCGATGCGCCTTAGGAAACGATAAAACATCGCCTTTATAGCGTTTGAATTGCACGAGGGGGGCATGAAATAAGGTAAATATTCTTTTAACTCACTTTTAACTCACAATTCGATTTAAACAAAACTCGCTGTTCAGTGAGCGTCAAAGTTAAACATGGACTCTACGTTAAAGTCGATATTTCAGCTTTAACGTAGGTCGTTTTAATCGCTGCTGTTCTGTTTTACTTAACTTAGATTGAATTGTGGTTGAGTTTGTGAGATCTAACGCGCTTTATTTTCGAGGAAGTTCAAATGAAGATGCCCAGTGACTTTTTTGCCTAAATGAGAATCTGAACTATCGTTGATCACAATTTCAAATAGGTATACAGTCAGTTTTTATTTCTTTGGCTGCACTTGCAAACACTATTAAGTGTGTGCATTGTGCACTAATGTCAATGTTGACTTTACATCCGGCCTTAGAAAAGACTATTGTTTTGTACACTTGTGTATCTGTACTTGTGGTTTGTATGTCCATAATGAGACGTAATACTTTTACTTAAAGGTTTTAGATTGAACTTAAGTCATGCATTTGCTCTTATTGTCTCATGTGTTCAACAGAGGACTATAGGGAAGTCCCCACCCTTTTTATTTTCTGTATGGTGACCATGTAGGGGGGAAATGTGCAGCATCATAGTTGCCATTGCGGTGACTAACTAAATGACAAATACTGGTCGTGTATTTAGTTCAGCTTCACGATGAATGTTTGCCGCTCTACTGAAACTATCAATGAAAGGCTTTCAGGCCTGCTTTGTGAACCGTGTGTATATTGATTGAACGTGTCTGCATACGATGTCATGTAGGTCATAAAGTGGAATAAACCGAATTTCCGATACCTTTATTTTCCAGGAAAGATGAGGGACAGGCTGGTTGAACTGGCTGGGGTCGCCACCAAAGACCGCAAAGAGGAAGACCAAGTAGATAGCGGAGAAGATGTGGACAGTGGTGAATTTGAACAGCATGCGGTGGTGTTTGAGGGCGAGGACGTCATGGAGGACGCTTTCAAAGAAGCCCAATCCATCCAGAAAGAAATCGCCCATCTCCGGATAGAGGTGAAGAGGCTGGGCAAGCAGAACACGCGCTTTCTCACCTCGGTCAGGCGCATTAGCAGCATCAAACGTGACTCCAACACGATCGCGCGCAACATCAAAGCCAAAGGGGAGAACCTCTATGCTCGGATACAGAAGATGGACGCACTTTGTAAAAAGCTGGAGGAGAAACACGGAGCCCATTCGGCTCTGGTGCGCATGATACGCGGGCAGTTCGTCTCGATAACAGGCTCCTTTCACGAGGCCATGAATGAGTACAACGGCGCTGAAATGGCACAGAGGGACAACTGCAAGACCCGCATCCAAAGGCAAGCGGAGATCATGGGTAAAGAAGTGACCGGAGATCAAATCGAAGAAATGATCGAGACGGGCAAGTGGAATGTCTTCTCCGACGACTTGCTCACAGACGGGCGAACCGCTCGCTCAGCGCTCACTGAGATCGAGAATCGCCATAAGGAGCTTTTGGAGTTGGAGAGTCGCATCAGAGACATCCATGAACTGTTTTTCCAGCTGGCCTTGTTGGTGGAGGAACAAGGGCCCATGGTGGACAACATTGAGGCCAATGTATATGCCACCCAACACTTTGTGGCCAAAGCCACAACTCAGATAAAGAAGGCTGTCAAATACAAGAAGAAAAACCCTTGCCGGCAGCTCTTCTGCTGCTGTTTTCCTTGTTGCAATAAATGATCTCCGTGTTACTGCCTTACCATTTCGCATAAGCCCTAGCGTACTTGCAAGCTAGTGTCAACCATGTCGTGTGATTTTTCTCTTAAGAGACCAACTGATGCCCTGGTGTCTGCGTTTGATGGTTGTCATTGTGGAAATTGTCATTTCTCTTTTTTTTTTTTTTTTTTTTTGGAAACCACAGCAGCTGCGACGCAAATGAGCTAAAGTGATACTGCAATCTCACTGCTAAACTTCTGTGAGAGCCGCAGGACATTCACTTGATGCGTAGAAGATATGAAAAGGAAAACCACAAGTAAAAAAAGTTTTACGCCCCTTGTACAGTGCACAAGCAAATATTACATGTTTTACTAATTAATCTACCGCTTTATTTTGAGGTGCATCTGTGTATGCATGGTTTGTTGCGTTAATTTAATAAATATTTTTATCTTTTAATGCACTTGCGTTTGTTCGATCACCGTATTTTGCTGGGCTGTTCCTTGTAGGACGTTAATGCAATCGATGGTATTGCATCAGTACAGGTTTCCCAAGATTGAAAGTTACTTCCTCAAAATGACTTGCAAAATATATTGTGTAAAATTGTTTGAATACAAAACCCTGCAATCTTATGAATTTACATTGTTGCTTTTTCATCAGAACCAATGTCATCTTCTATCTTCTTAATCTACAAAGTGTTCAAGTCAAGATGATATTGCATAAATGTCTTATGTAAGGTTTTAACCCACAAGGATATTTAAGATCCACAACTTCTTAACTCTTTGGCTAGGTCCATTTAAGAAACCTGTTGATGCATTTCACTAACTTTACTTTATAAGACTGCTTAGCCACTTATTTTTCTGTTGGATGCTTATCTACATTTGCAAGATGGTATATACTGAACATAATTTAAATGTTAGGAGATCTACCAGGAGTGGGGATTGAACCCACGAGGACAATTGTCCATTGGATCTTAAGTCCAACGCCTTAACCGCTCGGCCATCCTGGTTTTCGCAGGGTTTTTTTTTGTTGTTGTTTTTTTTTTTTTTTTATAATCACACCTACAAAGAGCAACTTCTTTAAAATGAAAACGCCCTTCTTCAAACTAGGTAGTTGTGATATGACTTTTAGATTTGTTTGTAGTGGTGTGTTTGGGATCAAACGTTTTACGTTCTTGACGCTTTCTGTATTTTTGAAAAATAATGTAGAGCACAATTAGGAAGGTAAAAAAAAAATAGCATTTGCTTTTGGTTAACAATTTTTGCAGAAAAGCCAACTGGTCTTTAAATGTTTAAGAAGTTATCAATTTATTAACTACGTTATTGATTTACTAGGTTATTTAGTCACTTGTTTCAGTGCTTATTGCTTAGTTACATAGCTACATGTCCCCCTAGTGTCAACAGGTAACAGTGTATTCTGCATGAAATCCACATCATGCTTAAATGTTCTACTAGGAGTGGGGTTCATCTTTTAACTGAATTGTTTTTCTCCATTTACTCTAATGTGGCTATATATCAGTCTAAAGTCTTATAAGAAAAGACTTAAGTCTTCTGTGGATTTTGCACATGATGTGATGAGGCCTGCAGCTTTGTAGCTGCAGTTGTAACTGCATCCATGTAAGAGATGCCGATAACACTAATGCACTGGCATTTATGAATGTCTTTATACCGTCTTTTTATATTATGAGCAAGTTTCAAATGCAGTAGTTAAAAGGTAAAATGTAAATTTTATTTACACTGTTTTATAGCGCTCTATTCATAGTCACATTAGTTTTGAGCGATTTGTAAAAGTGAAAATGTGCTGCGTATACCACTAGATGTCAGCATTGTATTTTTATTTACACTTGTTTTGAGAGAAAAGATGGAGAACAAGTTCAAAGCACTTGAACCTCTACCAGGAGTGGGGTTTGAACCCACGAGGACATTCGTCCATTGGATCTTAAGTCCAACGCCTTAACCGCTCGGCCATCCTGGTCACAGAAAGAAAGGTTTATTCCACCCCTGCTGAAAAAACAGCCTACTGTTAGATACGCTTCGAAGCTTAGCTGCTGGTTTCAACTGGATCTTAGCCGGTCACGTGCTGGTCCTGAGGGGAGCTAGTTGCTCAGGACCAGTTTTGGACCGGTTTAAACTGTCTCAGACCAGCAGCCATGCTTCAAAACGGTGAGTTCACAAAGTACAAGATGTTCCTGGATCATTCCAATCAACCAATCAGATCCGAGGGATAATTTTTCATGTCTTACTTGGCAAAATCGCATCGACCGATAACATATCGAGAAAAAATATGAATAGTTCTTCTGCAGAACAGTTATATAGGGTTAGTTTATTTTATTTGTCCAGCTCAGTGATCATTACATTGCTTTATGTTTGCATTATATTGGAGCCGATATTTATATGCTTTTTATGTCTGCTATATTGTTAAAGATCTCATTTATTTACATTACAAGCTATCGGAATTACATTTATTATTAAGTCCATATCTCCAGTATCTCACTATAAAAGTGCTTTATAGTTCAAATGGTTTTCTTAATTCATGTGTTCCTTGTACATTCCCCATATATTAAGTGTACTTGTAATTTAAATAATCCAAGATATTTTTGTCATTGATCATGTGATTGTACAGATGGTACATTCAAATTCTCAAATCATATTTGATTCATCAGGTTTATTCTTGTCAGCTCTAGTGCTGCTGTCAGTGAAGCGAGATGTTCTGAAACCACACAACTTTTTTATCTCATGCAGTTTCTAATGGGAAAAAACTTAGATATTGAATGTATGGTCCTCACTGTATAATATAGTCTTGTTGTGTGCATGCTCTCTCTCTCTCTCTCTCTCTCTCTCTCTCTCTCTCTGCCACTCACTCAGACTCTCGTTCTCTCGCTCAGCATCATCTCATGCAGACAGGGAGTTTTTGCTGACAAGGAAACAAGCTTTTGCACCTCAGTCCAACTTTCAATTTTCACGGTCCTCTATTCATTGTTCCGCGTCCCTTTGAAGATATACAAGCCTGAAGACAGGACATCTCTTGAGTCTGATCTTTGCGCTGGCTTTATTTGGTGCTTTGGAGAAGCGTTTTCTCTTCTTCACACTTGCAAACCACCTCTCAAGTTGTTGGACATGCTGTAGGAGCATTCGGATTCACTTTCAAAGCCTAGACGATGTGCTAACTGTGCAGACGTCAGGAGCGGCAATCCATTAGGATGAGGATCTTAAATAAACCCAGCAGTCTGAGGATAATGGCTATGGTGAGATCTTCACTGCAGAAAGTGATGCTTTTCCTCCAACACATCCAAAGAATGGCCGTCACGTCACCACGTTATCAGAAACTGTGCAAGGTAAAATAGCGTTTGCATTAAATGACTTTGTTTATACTGTGAAGGTATTTTATTGAGATCCGTTTCTCTGGATTTAGAGGGTGACTGAGCAAGGTTTAATGTTCAGTGGTATTGCAAAGGGATGCATGATTAATCTGTGGCTAAACTGGGGTCTACAAACAAAGCTGCAGTAATTGTCCTTTTTTAGAAATCTTGCCCAGAAAGCTTTGTTATTTATTCTCTAACAGGTATTTCATTAGTTATACAGAAATTTGTGTCTCCGATTTTTGTGTAATGCTTTTAAAACTTTGGATCTCTACCAGGAGTGGGGATTGAACCCACGAGGACATCAGTCCATTGGATCTTAAGTCCAACGCCTTAACCACTCGGCCATCCTGGTCACTTTTTAGAGCTGATAACAGTATTTTTTCACAGTAAGATGATGCATTTTGGTGACGAATACTGACAGGTTGCCATTTATCAACTTCTTGAAGTCTTAAAACAATATGCCAGTCTCTGATTTTCCAGACTAAAAGCAAACACACTTTCACTGCTTATCTGAAATATGTTCTAAGCCAAGTTTCAGAAGTATTTGGTATGGGACAAAAAAAAATTGTAGGCTTGTTCCTTTATTTTTTATAAAGCTTCTGTTAAACAAGCTGAGCTGAGAAAAAGAGCAGGCAATGCACGGACATTCAAACATTAAATGATAAAAAGAACTAACTGCAACATTTTGCTCACTTTATCTGCACAAGGCAGTCTTATGAAGACTTATGAAGAAGAGCTTACGAAGAAGTTTACTATATATGAAATCTTATCAATTACACTGAAACTGGTGCATCAGTGAAAGCATATACATGTTCGGCTCGTCTGAACAACACTGAACATTATTAACAGAGGGCGTTACTTTGCTTCATTAAAAATTTGTGCAGATCTACCAGGAGGAGGTGTTTTATCCGTTGGAGCTTATGTCTAACACCTTAACCACTGAGTCATCCGGGTTATAAATGCCCTAACTCCTCTGAGTCTTTTCATACGGTTTCGAGAAGACTATTATTTGCAGTGAGCTGCTGCATGCACAAACTGCAGCTGGCACCATATCTACAAGATGGCAAGAACATTAATGCATTGACATTTATAAACTTCTTCTTAACGTCTTCCTCAACACAAGCGTGCCAATCTCCGATTTCTCTGACTAAAAGCCACTTTTATTGCTTATCTCACAGATGCCAAGCCTCACAACGATTATGTAAGGGATGTATTAGGCACATCTCTAAAAAGCACCTTTAAAAACACTATTACAAACATTTTAACCGAGCCTTATGGTGTGGTCTCCCTTTGGAATGAACACGATATCGTGCGTTGCGTTATAATAAGAGAATTAGTAATACGTTATTAGTTTTCAAATGTTATCCAATATTAACTATCTCTCCACCAGCAGGGTTGTTCTGTTTATTGACCTAACACCAGGAAGAATATTTTATATTTTGATCCGAACAGTGTGATCAAAATCAGATCACTTCAGATCCGTCCTTTGCTGTGTCACTGTAGGCCTATTGGTAAATAACTTGTAAACGCTAATGAGAAAATGTTGACACTGGTGTATTTTTTTCTGATTAACTGTTTATGCTTGTGTAAATGTGTACTACAACCTCATTAACGCATGCAATGGGCACACGAGATTTTAATAAATCTGATCAAGCTCGTGCATTTAGCATCATTATAGCAGTAATAATGATAGCTGGCAAATGCCATTTCCCTTTATCTTTTTCCCCAGCTCCACTTATTAGCAGAACAGATAGCGATATTAATGGATTCCAGCATAATAATAAGCAAAGATCGTCTGTATGTCTCTGTTTGACGTCTTTCTTTGGCTGTACATCCTCACTGCGGCCCTAAACGAGAGAGCGATATATTTTTTAATAGAAACCAACCAGTCATATGTCTGTGGAGGTTTTAAGGAGACTGCCATCGTAAATGAAAGTTTTATAGGTAGGAATTACAGCAGACTGTTGAAGGCAGGTGAGGCGAGTGCAGTTTGAGGTAATTCATCGTTTTGCAAGTTAGTAAGTGTTCTGTCAAACACAGACGTGGCGTGAAACCTGACTGATTTATTTGGACCGCTAGTCATGCGTTTTCCCGTTTCTGTGACCCTGCGTTAGTCTCAATATAGACAGCAGAAATTGGATAGTTTCGGTGTTAAACATTTCCCAGTTGATTTTTAACACCGAAAGAGTCATTTTAACACGTTCAGAGTAAAATGGCGTTTGGTGTTGGAGTTATTTCACAGAGTTTGTTATCAGTGCGGTTCAAATCGCCATTTTCTTCGATTGGGTTTGAAAGGTGAGTTAAATTAAATCATACTTAAGCGTTTGTAATTTGGTGCAAACTTCAACAGTAAAATGTTCAATATTCGTGCCGTGCACATATAACACGTTATATTAAAACATGTAAGTAAACGCACACACGGCCTTGGTTATATTACGCACATCGTGGCCGCGGTCTGCTATGCTCGCTCATTTCGATTTTTTTTTTTTTAAATTAAAACAAGGAATCAAATGATTACAGAGTGTATCAATAAATTATTAAATAAATTAATGAATCGAATGAGAATTTTCTTTTACAAAGCTTTGTTTATTGTCAGGACTAGCACCGTCGATGACGTGATTAGCTAGCTAGCTACCGAAGCTGTGTAAAACTTTATAAAGGAAAACAGAGCGCATTTAAAACATTCACCTGATGCGTTTATGTAGTCTTTAAGACTTTTATACGCAATAGACACGTTGTAGACACGACAGTAAATTGCACAGTACTTTTTTTTCCATTGTCGATTGTATATTTTATTTTATTTTTATTTTTATTATAACATTTTGTGGTTAAATAATCGGCCCTGTAGGTAAAGTACGGTGCAGCGTACCTGCAACCTGACTAATGTAACTGCACATCTGTACATTGTGATATTACTGCGTAAACGATGTTGTGCATCCATCCATACAGTACTTATTAATTTACACCTATTTACAATGTCAAACTCTTTTGCATGTTCCATGTTACAGCTGAAGTACATGAAGCTGGATTGCTTTGAAGGGAGGTTTGACTTTATGCAAGTTCACCTCAAAGGTTTTTTTTTTTTTTACTTGATTATAATAACGAAGAATTTGACTTAAATATCATAAATTATGTCTATCGTCCTAGCTGTCACGTTGTTGACGTTGTTGTACATGGATTTATCATATAATGTTTTAGAGAAGGGGATACATTGAAAGAAAAAATTTAAAATTATACATTTACATTATGCTTGCATCATAAAGACATTTTATTCAACATGATTTGTTGCGAAGCAAGAAAAGATGTCTAAAAAAAAAAAAAAAAAAAAAATATATATATATATATATATATATATATATATATATATATATATATATATATATATATATATATATATTTTTTTTTTTTTTTTTTTCCAGTCATTTAGAGATTTTGCTTGCCACCACATGCAAACATTACATACAAGGATGCAACAGGGACAGAAGTTGATGCAGAAATATTCAGTGACCTCCAATTAGCAACAATATCAAAGATTCAAATCCAAATCGTCATATGCATTCACATACGTCACTAGCCATTGAGTTGTTTGAACAATCGCTTTTTTTAATGTTGATATCTGTGTCTAGACATTATGTTTGTGTCTAAGTTGCAATGTTCATTTCAACTTTAGTCATGCTGCGGTTTGTAGGAGCACCCTAACCAACATCAGCATCCGTACCTTAATGCTGTTGGAAGCCAGAGAACCTTCTTTTGCAATGTTTTAATTTGACTTTAAATTGCACTGCAAGTAAGAATTAAAAATAAACAAGTTAATAGAAATTATTTTGTGTGCTGTAGTTTATTTAACAATATTTTGTTGCTCTTAAGACTAAATGGAACCACCTTAAACATGCAACTCTGAACAGTGTTGTTTTTCGATTTCTCTCTTTTAGTGTTATTTTAACTGTGTTTTTGGAGTGAAATTAGGAACTCTGGCGTAGTGTTAAATATTTAACTATTTTAAAAGTGTTCATTTAACTCCAGAGAGTGTGGAGCTAAATAAACTCAGAAAAAGTGTTGAAATCAACTCTGTGAGAGTTAATTTAACACTGGACTTTTTGCTGTGTAGGAAGGTCACCCAAAACGCAAATGTGCTGAAAATATCTTACCCTGAGGACATCCAAGATTTAGATGATTTTGTTTATTCATGTGGATTACTGTGGTGTTTTTATCAACTGTTTGGACTCATTCTGACGGCACCCATTCACCGCAGAGGATCCTTTGGAAAGCGCGTGTTGTAATGCTAAATCTGTTCAGATGAAGAAACAAAACCCACGCTCATCTTGGATGGTCTGAGAGTGAGTACAATTTCAGCTTATTTAAATTTTTGGGTGAGCTATTCCTTTAAACAGCAGTGCTGTTTTCACTTCATTTTAGTCCTATTTATAGGCCACACGGATCAAAGGGACAATCACTTCATCAGAGTCTATTGAGATTTGTTTGAACTGGCACAATGTGGCTTTTTCTCCTCAGGACATTCAGACAGATGTTGATACACACACGGATCTTTCTAAACAGGCTCCGGGGTGTCAGATCCCGAATTCCAAGGCGCGAGAGCTTGACAAGTTTGGAGATGTGGACCACATTCATATAGCCTCGAGAAGGTTTGTGCGATATATCCAGCGATATAAACAAACGGATGCCCCGGTGTCCTGAACTTTCCTTCAAACTGTCGTGTTCTTTCAGAGATTGCTTGGAGCCCGGTGCGGAGAACTGGACGGGACTCATAGCCATCCTCGAAGAGCTTTGGTTCTGGGTAAAGCTGAAGGACGAGGACCTGTCAAGGCAGAGGCCGGTGGGAGAAGACGTACATACTTTACTGCAGAAACAAGCCTACCGTACGGTCAGTCATGCTGTGTGTGGCTCCAAAATCTGTATTATGTTTCTGTCTTGAATTTGAAAGAATGTAAAATACATTTTGTTTGAAGCTTCGGAAAGGATGCCAAAGCAGTATATTCACGGATTAAATAGGCATCTCTCATTTTAAGTACCATGAGATTAAAAACTTAGTCCATTTTGAGACATGACGTCGTATCTTCTATACATAATGTCTTATAATTTTCCACTTTGTACCCAGCACCTCCTCCTGTGCACAGATTATTGCCTTTTTAAATAGGCATCTTGCAGTCCCTTGATAATATAGACGTTTCTACTTTAATAACGAGGTACAATACAAAATAATTAAACCCCTTGATTACCGTTCCTCTAACACAAGCTGTGATATTGTTTTGTTTGATTCTGCTCTGCTGAATTATTGATGTCCTTTAGATGCACGGCGCCGTTTATCATTGTCATTTATTGCGTTTACTGCATTAAAACATTGCGTTATTTACATCAGTTGCAGTAAGTCTGGCCTGACAAGGAGACCTCATATAATAATAGCATTAAACAATATTATAAAGTATTTTTTTATGTGCAGTCATGATTGAATTAATCAGTATTTCGCAGTAAAGTACCCCATTTATTGCACATGTTATTTTTTTATACCATTGCTAAAGTCAGCAGCACATTAGTGCATTTGATTTGTGGGTGATATTATCTTGCACGCAAGATAATTACATTAATCAAAAGTTTTCCTTCTGATATTGACCACAAAACATCTTCCCTCCAGTTAAATGATTCCGTTGCTCAATTTGTCACTTTCCGCTCAGCTAATGTTTGGGTTTATGCATTGCTTTCTGATTGCTTTTCGAGTAATTATATCTCCAATTTCACCACCTCTAAATTGTCTGGAATGAGCTGTAATGAATGTCTAGCTTTATCTGTGTGATTTAGTTTAAATGTCACACCTCTGCATCTTTAATGTGTTGTTCGACACAGGCCCTGCACAGCGAGTTGATTGGACGGAGACAGGACGTGAATCAGATGTGTCTTTCTCTGGCTGTTCAATCCACAGCGACGGAAGTCCAGAGCAATACAGAGACGGCTGCGGGTGAGGTTTTTTTTTCTTTGCTTCCTCCCAGACCAACATTTTATTTTGGGGAGGTTTCTCTTTCACGGAGCAGGAATTTCATTTATGTTTCATAAAAGAATCAGCATATGTTATGGATAACAAAGCTCAGATCATTTGGTCTTGGGAGAATTCGATAAGAAACGCCTGGGTTCATGTTGAAATCTTTCGACTGCAGGCTTTGATGTCTTGGCAAATCTCGGCACTGTTTGAGACATTGTTAAGAATCCTTCTGAAATTCTGGAGGGGGCAGATGTGAAATTTATAGGGGCCTTTTTCTCAAGAGAAACGTCTGAGAAGCAGGTGACTTTAACAGAAATTAATTGACTACTTTTACTGTTTAGAGAATTCACATATTAAAGAGATCTTATTTCATTTATATAAGCTGGGCATGTGTTTTATACAACTTGTATTGCTTAACAGTTATACAGTATATGCACACACACTACTTATTTAAAGGTTTCAAATTTTCCATTTTTTTAAATTTAATATAAAAGCTACATTTTCAGCAGCTATTCAATCACACAACCAAAATCAAAAGTTTGCAATCTGTAAGATTTTTTTTTATGTTTACACTATATTTCCAAAAGTAGTCGCTCACCCATCCATATAATCGGAACCAGGTGTTCCAATCACTTCCATGGCCACAGGTGTATAAAATCAAGCATTTAGGCATGCAGGCTGTTTTTACAAACATTTGCGAAAGAATGGGTCGCTCTCAGGATTTCAGTGAATTCCAGCGTGGAACTGTGATAGGATGCCATCTGTGCAACAAATCCAGTCGTGCAATTTCCTCACTCCTAAATATTCCACAGTCAACTGTCAGCTGTATTATAAGAATGTGGAAGCGTTTGGGAACGGCAGCAACTCAGCCATGAAGTGGTAAACTGATGGAGCAGGGTCAGCGGATGCTGAGGGTCATAGTGCAAAGAAGTTGCCAGCTTTCTGCAGAGTCAGTCGCTACAGATCTCCAAACTTCATGTGGCCATCAGATTAGCTCAAGAACAGTGCTCAGAGCTTCATGGAATGGATGGATGCAGTAGTGTAAAGCGCGCTGCCACTGGAGCAGTAGAGACACGTTCTCTGGAGTGACGAATCTCACTTCTCCATCTGGCAATCTGATGGACGAGTCTGGGTTTGGCTGGTGGCCAAGAGAACGGTACTTGTCTGACTGCATTGTGCTAAGTGTAAAGTTTGCTGGAGGGGGAATTATAGTGTGGGGTTGTTTTTCTGGAGCTGGGTATGGCCCCTTAGTTGACTGGAACTCTGAATGCTTCACCATAACAAGACATTTTGAACAATTCCATGCTCTCAACTTTGTGGGAACAGTTTGGAGCTGGCTCCTTCCTCTTCAGACATGACTGTGCACCAGTGCACAAAGAAAGGTCCATAAAGACATGGATGACAGAGTCTAGTGTGGATTAACTTGACTGGCCTTCACAGAGTCCTGACCTCAACTCGATAGAAAACATTTGGGATGAATTAGAGCGTAGACTGAGACCCAGGCCTCAGTGGAAGAATGGTCAAAAATTCCCATAAACACACTCCTAAACCTTGTGGACAGCCTTCCCAGAAGAGCTGAAGCTGTTATAGATGCAAAGAGTGGAAAGACGTCATATTGAACCCTATGGATTAGGAATGGGATGTCGCTTAAGTTCATACGCGAGTCAAGGCAGGTGAGCGAATATGTTTAGCAATATAGTGTATTTTAACAAAGTAATATTGTGAAACATTACAATTTGAAGTGACTATAATTATCAATGCTAAAAATGGTTCTGCTATAAAAACCTTTGTGATAACTGTTATCTATCTATATATATATATATATATATATATATATATATATATATATATATATATATATATATATATATATATTAGTCAACATCAGCATTTGAAGTGGATCAAAACCTTTCAACAAAGTCGTCCTAAAACCAAAATGCATTCTTGATTAACTTTTTTCAACCACTTCAAATGCTATTTACTAAATTATACATTTTATTAAATGTATATTATCTGCTAAGTATACATTTTTACATTAATTTAACAAAATCTTTTAATGGTAGCACAAATTAAAATCCCACAAACATTTCTCTGTTAAAGACACTTTGTTGCAGTGATAGATTTCACCTATCAGTCTGGATTTGTCCTCAATTGTCTGTTTTTATTAAAGATGCCACCAAGTGTCAAGTTTTATGTGTATTGTCTTTCCGATGTAAATGGTCGTCTCCTGGATTCAAACACTAATTTTTTATTGCGCCTTTCATTTCTGGAGGTCATAGTTTTAGGCTATAGCGTCGTTGCTGCTTGATTTATGTGTCTCTGTAATGGCTCAGTGGACACAATAAACCTTATAGGACACAAAGTGAAAAGTGAGAGAGTGCTGAAGGGGACGGATGTAAATCTGAACTGGATTTATAGCAGCTGATCGCAAAGGAAAGATTAGATTCCTGAGTAAAGAGACACGGTAAGTTCAGGTCCACAGTTTTATGGTTAGGACTAGGACTCTTAACAACTAACATATTTAGTAAATAATACTACTAAGTCCTGCAAAACCCAGTCTACATGTATCTAGCATGAACAAATAGCAGATAAGATAATCTTTTTAAAGTAGCCTACTGACAAAGAGTATTAGAAGCTGCTCAATTAAATAATTTACCTAACCATCCGATTCTAAAATGAATAATTTAATCAGAACCACAGTTTTATAAAACAAGTGAATAAACATTTACAATTACCCTGAAATAATCGGTTGTAACATTTATTTTAAATATGACTAACTATAGTTGTTCACAATTTAGACAAAAGGGCATATAAAAAGTAAATAATTCAAACAGAATCGAAATTGGGATCTTTTTGGAATGTCTACATTTACAAGAACCATCCAAACGAACCGATTTAATAGAAAGAACCTGAAGAACCGACTCACTTAACTGAATCGGATGTTCCAAAGGTATGTAAGAGGGAATAGGAGTTGTTTAGAACGAACTGATTCACTATGATTTGGAATTTCGAAAGCTTTGTATGGAACAGATTTCCATTACGGCGAAGCGATTCATTAAACTGAATAAATTTTACCAACCTACTTATGAGAGAGAATCGCTCTGGCTGATTCGATTCACTATACCTTCCAAAGCTTCGCATGATAGAAATGATCCTCAAAAAGAAGGATTCAGATTCACAAACAAATGTTTACTGGCTCTAAACCTCTCTTCTTTTTTTTTTTTAATCTGAGGTGGACCTAGATAAGTATATGGAGAAACTGTATAATTATATAGTATAATTATATATGCCTTTTGTGTATTCTTGAGATGTAGTGGTATTGTTTTTTTTTTTTTATCCTGGCAACAAGTTTGCATATATATTTTTGTCTTTTATTTTTTTGTCTTAATTGTTTTATTTTATATATATATATATATATATATATATATATATATATATATATATATATGGCTAAAAAAGATAGTTGATCCTTTTGTACAAACTGATTAGCTAGAATGAATCAGAATTACCAGCGTTATATACGAGTGTTTGATTTTCTCAGATTGGCCACTGAAGTTGCGATGCAAATGTAACTGTGACATTTAAATCGCTATTCCGCTAATCATAAAGTTGCTTATTGTATACTATTATGGTGTAGTAATAACGTAAAGGACGTCATGGTTATTGTGGTCTTTAAATGTCATCATAGCATGCAGAAAAACGCAGAATCAGATCACAAAAAAGACGCCAGTTTGAAACTTTAGATGAAATAATCACTCCAAAATGACATGGTCATTTGACTAATGCCGTCTTTGACTTTCAGCAGAGACGGTCCAGGAGGAGAAGATTCGTCAGCTGGCTCAAGCGGTTCAGGAGCAGGCCACTGAGGTCCAGCAGCACTGGGAGTTATTCAGTGCTCAGGCCGCCAGCTGGCAACACGAGGTGGACTGGGCTCTGAGGAAACTTCAGGATCTCCAGCATGCCATGAACCAGCTGGACCTCGGCTTGGCTGAGATAGAGAATGAGAGCTTGCACTCTGAGGAACACCGCAGGGTCAGCTGTGTGCTGGAGAACGTGGAAAATATTGTGAGTTCAAATTTTCAAAATTACAGCAAGTAGGACCATTAGTTAACTAATAATGAGCTATTTATTTGTTACACTATTATTAGTTAGGTCCAATAAATACTAGATCATTATTTTTTTTATAATGTACATGTTGAAATTTACATTAAGGCCAGCTAATATAGATATATAATAACAAATATTTTATTGTTAGTTCATGTATATTATTTTAGTTAAGTTAGCTAAGTGTTAAGAAAAGTTTTTTGTTTTTTTTTCCTGAATGAGAAGCACATACTACTTCTATTTCAAATTTTATGTATTCTAAATATTTCATAATTTAAGCCTAAAATAATCACTATTATAAGCTCTTATTATTTCTTGTTTTGACATCACCTGTTTAAAATGTTTTTTTTTTTTGGATTAGGTTTATGAGTATCCACAAGTGTTTAAGAGAAGAGGGAAAATTTACTCTGTGAGTTCATTCTTTATTTTTCAGTTTATTCCAGTTTGACCTCCACAGACTCTATTACACACTTGGATTTGTTATAGGCAGCTCATCCCTCATATCTCATGCGATGATCAAATATGACATTTTCTTTGTAATTTTAGCCTTGAACAGAATAAGGCACATCAAGTGGAAGATCAGACTCAGATTTGACTGTACAAGGGCATTTCAATAAATATTATAGTAAGACTTTTCATCTGAGTAAAAGCATTTGTTTGATTGAACTGTCCCACCAGGTCAGATTAGGTAGAGGCCATCAGACTGTTGATCATACGACGTCGAACATCAGGGTCAAGATAAGAGTTGCATTGGTTAAATTCTGAGATGTGCAGTAATGGTCACAAAATCATACTCTTTAAGCTGTATGCGTCCATGGATATGCTAAATGTAAATAAAAATGATATCACCCTCAGGCTATCCAAGATGTAGATTCGTTTTTTTTTTTGTTTGTTTTTTGAGAAATTCCATCACTTGCTCACCATTGGATCCTCTGCAGTGAATGGGTGCCGTCAGAATGAGAGTCCAAACAGATGATGAAAATCACAATAATCCACACCACCTCGGTCCATCAATTATAATTATATTAAACATGTTCATCATTAAGGCGTTTGTAAGAGTCCAAAATATTGCTGTATTTTGAGCATTATATTTTGGGTTCGGTGCATTTTGAATATGTTCTTTACAATCTCACACAATTTTTACAATATAATAATTGATGGATGGGTCGTGTGGATTATCGTGATCTTTTTATCATCTGTTTGGACTCTCATTCTGACGGCACCCATTCACTGCAGAGGATCTGTTGGCGAGCAAATAATGGAATGCTAAATTACTCTAAATGAAGAAACTCATCTACATCTTGAAGTACATTTTTTTATCTTCGTGTATAACTAAAGGGTAACATTTTTTACATCTCAAGTTTACAATATTTCTCGCTAGTCCACATAATAGCTGTAAAGATGCCAATTTGTGAGCAACGGGTCATTAGAGCCGACTGGCATCCCCCCCCCCCTGAAATGCTCACAGGGTTCATTCAAACCCCAGCGTTGACCTTGAAGAATCGATTATTTTTAATCACGCGTTAGGATCACTCAAACCACACGGAGTCCAGTTTGTTTTTGATTGCTCCTTCATCCCGCAGCGTTGACGAGTGTGTGACTGTCATGTTGTTTTGAGGATCCCGCGTGCAGAAATATTGACCCTCCGTATCGATCTGGGCAGCTGGAGAACATAGATAATTAAGCTGCTACCTGCCCAATGACGCTCTTGGGCCTTGTTTCACCAACACCCCTCATCAAACCACAGTCAGCCTGCTACTAACTCATTTCTGGAGCTCGAACAACAACATTTGTCACCCCGAGTGAGCATTTTGGGATTTCGCGTTTATAGTTATATTAATATAGCTGAAAGAGTTGCACCATTTGTGCATTTGGATGTCGATCACACAAGATGAAAAGGGCACTCGTTATATTTTGGCAGAGATGTGTCTCCGAAGACTCTTGAAGGCGGGCGGGTTGGATAATGAGCGTCTGGTCATTTCAGGAGTGAAGTACCACAGACTTCTTTTTCATATTCTCACAACAATGATTTTATTTTTTCTTCAGACTGCCCCCTGCTTAGTCGTCTCATAGGATGAAAAAGCCTTTAAAGCACTGTAATTTCCCTCTGAACCGAGCTACCATTATGTCTCCATTGGGGGGGTCCGTTTCGATCAGTGCATTATGCTCTGATAGCGCAGTAAGATGTTAGGCATCATTTTTTTTTTTTTTTATCTTGCCATTTGGTGTAGGCCCAATCTTTCAGTTTTCATTGTTTGAGAATATTTTTCTTTTTCAAATTCTTATCAGGGGATTGTGGGTAATCAGCACCGACAGTTGCAGTGCTCTCAAACGGATAAGGGATATTTCTCCCATGACTTCTTGTCTGGTAAGTATAAAAAAAGCATTTGTTAGTACTCCCATAGTCTTGTTTAAAGCGTGGAACACATATGAATTCATTTAAAAAAAAAAAAAAAAAAAAAAAAAAAAAAACTGTAAAGTTGAAAAATTATTTTTCTAGTGAATAGGTATATACTACCATTTAAAAGTCTGGGGTCAGTTAGAATGTACTTTTTTTTTTTTTTTAAGAAATTCATGCTTTTAAGTGACTTAAAAGTGATTTAACTGATTAAAAGCGAAACTTATTTACAGCGTTACAAAATATTAGAAAATATATTTTTAACAAATGCTCTTCTTTTGAACTTTCTAGTCATGCAAGAACCCTGAAAAAAGTATCCTGACAAAAACAACAAATCACCATATTAAAATAATTTCTGAAGACTGGAATAATGATGCCGAAGAATTAGCTTTGCACCACAGGAATAAATTACAATACAATAGAAAAGGGTATTTTAAATGATCATAATTCAGTACCACTTTATAATAGCTACACACCATGACTCATTAGTTAAGCATTAGTTAAAATATTCAATTCATCCTTTTATGAACCATTGTTCCAACATTAATACACTGTTTTCATACTTTATTAATGATCAATTAATCCTTTCTAAATTATTACGTTATTTGCAAACCAGTTATTTGGCAGTTGTCAGTGATTAATAAGATCATTTAGTCAGGTAGTTATGAACCGACTATTAACTAATGCTTACCTAATCTCTCATAGCATGCAATTATTATAAGTCTTACAGATAATTCATATATATATATATATATATATATATATATATATATATATATATATATATTTATTTTATTTATTTAATTTTTATTTTTTTTTTTATCAAATGTGCTATGCATTTAATCCAGAAAATGCAGCATAACAGACTTTCAAAATATCATAAAATCAACCCCAAGCTTTTGAATGGTAATGCACATTTTTTTAAGTCATACTCAACTCTAGAATATCTCATCAGCTAGAAATTGCTCTTTGAATTTTTTTTTAAAACAGCCGAAGAAGTCGTTGTTCAGAAAAACCCCAATTTGTCTTAAATACGTCTTCCCACTCTATGATAAAAACCATACTGCGTGAAAGTTATTCAAATGTCATGACTTTGAAACCTTCTGTCTCTCGACCAGTTTCCGTTCAGTCCCCTTGGCAAAGAGCTGTTTTTCATAACGGCGTCCCTTATTACATCAAGTGAGTTGTTTATACATTATCATCCGTGCTGTGACACATCATGCTCTTCGTGTTATTTCCCATGTGTTCAGTTTTGCATCAGAATGAAGTCATTCAACAAATTTTAATCTAGTTGCAGGCACCCTTACTAAACTGTATTATAATCATTTCCTTCAGAATCATTCTAATATGCTGATTTGCCGCCCGAGAAACATTTCTTATTATCACACACGATGAAAGCAGTTGTTCTGCTTAATGTTTTCAGGATTCATAGATGAACAAAAATATTCTAAATAAAAATCTAGATGTCTTTAATGTCACTTTTGATCAATTTATAAAGTATTGACAGCAAAAAAAACAGGCTCCAGTGAGAAACTTTGTCGGTTTCATTCTTATGCTTAACAGGCACCGAAATACATTTTCCATCATGCACTCCTTGAAGGCGAATGGATGTTAATTATTATTAATTATCTTTCAGTCATGAGCAGCAGACCACCTCGTGGGATCATCCAAAGATGACACAGCTATTTCAGTCAATGGGTTTGTTCTTGCTCCTGTCAATCAGTGTCAAGTCTTTCTATCCCTTCTAACAATTTGCTCTTTATTTAAAAATTGAGAACCAGGACTTTCCTTCACGGTAATATTCACATCCGGCCTTTATGTTTTGCCCTCAACGTGCAGCCGATCTGAGCCATGTGCGTTTCTCCGCTTACCGCACAGCCATGAAGAGCCGGCGGCTACAGAAAGCCCTCTGCTGTGAGTGATAACGTATCACTGAAGTCTTGCACTTCCTATACTTTCCTAAAAAAAAAACAAAAAATGGTTCTTCTGTGTGGGGGGTTCTGTACCAAATACCGTATTTGTTTGGACATTTATCATTGCGTTGCAAATTGCCTTCAGTGTGAAAACCCCCCCATTCCTTCTCACTCGAAATGACTTTTGGAAGTAAACAGATTACTGCGGAAGACAAAGGCAATTTTAACCAAGCAATCTCGAGCACTATCTGCTAATTTCGTCAGGACGTTTCTGGTACACTAACTATGAGCCTTTGATCTGCAGCAGGAGTTTTGAGAGCATTAGAGCCGGCAAGCCACCCGCTGACAACATTAGTACAGTACAAGCTGTGCAGAAATAGCCTTCAGTCAGGTTAGCCGGATGGCGTTTTTGGGGAAAAAGACAGCTGCTGCTTTTTTTCGCCTCCCATCTTCGGATGTGGGTGATGCTGAGAAAGGGTAGTTGTTGAAATGTATAATTGGTTGCAAATCTGATGAATGCTGATAAGAAATATAATTTTTTTTGCCGCCTTTTCAGTAGGGAATTTTCATTACACGCCAACGGATGAGTTACGCTCTGGTGGCTTTCATTAAAATGCGCTGAATGGAATTCATTGTGGAGACAGAAATGAGTGGAGATGAAATCTGTCTGTCTGTTTCAGTGGACCTTTTGGAGCTCGGCATCGCTCAGAGTGTCTTTGATCAACACAAACTCACACATAATGGCCAGCTACTGGAGATTCCTGGCATCATAAACTGTCTCTGCACAATCTACCGTGAACTTCAGCAGGTGCATCCGGATCTGGTTGATGTGCCTTTGTGTGTGGATCTGTGTCTAAACTGGCTTCTGAAGGTCTACGACAGGTCTGTATTTAGACACTTAATGCAACAGTTCATCCAAAAATGAGAATTTGCTGTAAATGAGCTCACCCTCGGGTTCTCCTAGATGATTTTTGAAAACAGATTTGGAGAAATGTAGCACTGTTTACCGATGAAACCTCTGCAGTGAATGGGTGCCGTCGGAAACGGCTGATAGAAACAAGTAATCCACATCACTCTAGTCCATCTTTTAATGTCTAGTGCAGTGAAAAGCTGTTTGTAATCAACAAATCCAACATTAAAGTATTTTAACTTTAAAATATTGCTTTTGACCAAAATATGATTCCATAATTCCAAAAAATTTCAAAGATCAAAATCACAATTGTTTATTGTTTTTGCTTGATCTGTGCGTATTTCTCTCCCGATTCACACTAAACAAACTAAGACTTTTTCCATGGAGAAAGCAATGTTCTGGAAAGGGGATTCATAATTCATTTGGGAGCAAGGGTTTGAAGTTGAAAAGGTCTTGGTTGATTTGATTATTACAGCCCATACACGGTTTATGAATAATGCACATTACTTGTGGATTACTGTGATGTTTTTATCGGCGGTTTGGAATCGTTCTGACGGCACCCATTCACTGCAGAGGATGAAAGTTAAATCTCTCCAAATGTGTTCTTCTGAAGAACCAAATTTATCTACACCTTGGATGGCCTTGGATACGTTTTAATTTTTTGGTGAACTATTCCTTCAAGTCACACTTAAATATGAATGCATCCAATAACAATCTATTTATCGTTTATTAAATAAAAAAAAATCTAAAGGCATTTAAAATGGTTTAACAAAAAGAAACCGTTTTAAGCGTATTATTTGGTTTATATCATTTTAAATCTGAACAGGTTGTCCAATACTTAACGCCATTTAAAAAGTACGTCTCATGACCTCTAAACTATTGCAGACAATCTCCTCTGTAATGGTTGCTCTCATACATATTTGATGTAATACTTTGTGCTAATTTCCTTTTGCAGTCCTACAGCAGTATTTCTATTTTTGCCAAGAGGACAAACTGACACAAAACTGCTTAGTAAAGACATAACCGGTGTTATTTGCCAAGATAATATGCATTTAAAAGATAATAAGTAATTTATGTGGTATATAAATGCAAGTGTATTCAGAAGGTAGAGTTTTGTTTACTCAATTTAAGGCAAACGGCTAAGTAACTGGCATAAAGTATTTCAACATCAAAAAAACGATTGAGTTAGCCTTTTGCTGTATTTTTATTTTTTTTTTAGCGACCGAAGCGGAAAGGTTCGAGTGTTGTCCATGAAGATCGGCTTGTTTTCTCTTTCGAAAGGACCTCTAAAGGATAAGTACAAATGCAAGTGCTTTGATCTTGAATATATGTGGCATAAAATATTCCATCCTGCTCTCAATTTATAAATGAATTAAGTTACGTTGTGAAACACTGGCTTCTTTCTTTCGCTTTAATGTCAGTGCAAACTTTGATCTCAGTGTCTCAGACGTACTGAGAACTGAATGCAACACCGACACCGTCCTTGCTGTGGCTCCTTCAAGGACACTTCTAAATTGGATCTTAAGTCTAAAATCTTAGCCGCTCGCCCTCCTGGTCTCATCAGGCGTCGTTCTTTGGCTTTGGCCCCCGTTGTCCTCCACAGATCTGTTCGCTCAGGTGTCCGGCGCTGCAGGTGTCTGTAACCAGAGACAGCTAGCATTACTGCTTCACAACAGCATCCAGATCCCACACCAGCTCGGGGAGGCCGCTGCGTTCGGAGGGAGTAACATGGAGCCCAGTGTCCGTAGCTGCTTTCAGTATGTGAGTAAACACTGCCTTCACCCCTCTTCACATCTTTCTATCGGGTCGAACGAACACCTGTTATTTCTGTATTATATTTATGCACTAATTATTTTCAAATTGCTGTTATTTTGATATTTTTTTCAGTCATCATTTGAGTTTAGTTTCTAATTACGTGCTTTTGTTTTCAAGTTTTAATTGGCCTTTTTAGGTTTTGTTTAATTGTAACTAGAGAGCTTAGTGTTTCAACCCATATGTCTTCTTTAAGAAATTTGCTTGGCATTGAGACTTAATTTAAGGTCAAATGAAACTTATGACGTACCAGTGTTATTGTAGTATTTATTCATTTAGAAACATTTTTAAAATCGTAATGTTTATCTTAAATTTCCATTGCTTTTTTTAATATTACTATTTAGTAGTGCTGTCAAGCAATTAATCGCAATTAATCACATCCAAAATTTTGTATGTGCACTGTGTATATTTTAGTACACACACATATACAGTATATGTTTTGAAAACATTTACATGTATACATTTATATCATGCAATTTATATTGTATATATTTAATATATAAACAACACATTTTTTCCTATATATATATATATATATATATATATATATATATATATATATATATATATATATATATATATATATATATGTATATATACATAATAAATATACAGAGTACACATACATGTAATATGTAAACTTTTTTTGGGAGGGATTAATCTCGATCTATCATTTGACAGCACTACCATTTAAGATTAATTTACTTTTATTGCAGTCATAGTTTTAGTTCTGATTTATGCTTTAATTCTAACTAGTCATTATATTAAACTTATTTCAGGTTATCAAAGCATTGAATTAGATTAAATGGAGACAGATTTATTTGATAGACTGTTACCGTTTTATTATTATTATTATTATTATTATTATTATTATTTTGAATTTGCTTTATTAAAATTTTTCAGTTTTCATTTTAAAATATTTTTTTAATTTCAGTTTTTCATTGCTTAATTTATTTTAATTTATATATATATATATATATATATATATATATATATATATATATATATATATATATATATATATATATATATATATATATTATTATTAATAATAATAATAATAATAATAATAATAATAGTAGTAATAATTATTAGTCTTTTTAATTTTTTATCAGATTCTTCCAAGGCTAAGTGATCTACACAAATTTAATCAGCACAGCTCTGTAAGAAAAATCTGAGCAATAAATTGTTCCTTTGGCTAAAGGCCATCATTTGTCCGAGTTGAATTTATGACCAGACCAAAATCTATATTTTCTCTTACGGAGAGTGAAAAAACAAAAAGTATGCATACAATAAAAAATGACAACGTTTAACAAAAATTCTGACATGCAAATCAATGAACATGATTCTATGATACATAATTCAGGTGTGCAGGACATTATATATTCCTAAAGGGAGCTGCTGAACGGATGCTCAGACTTGTTTATTTGGGGATAGGGGCTCATCATTACACTTCACTGAGTTTTGACATATAAATAAATGATGAGCTCGGTTATAAGAGTGGCGGACCTGTCGGGGGATTTACATCGCCACTTTCAGACGCTTAGCGCTCGCTTCGACAGCTGACGCACAAGCTACCCAGAGATATTTAAATGAAATCCACTTGATTTGTGCGCGAGCGCTCCCATAATATCACATGATGGAGCGCTTTATGATGTGGACCGCATCCACTGGTGTAATGGAGTATTTCTAAATCCGTTCAGCTCTCCTGGACAGATCCTCCAATACTTCACTGCTTTACTCGGGGTCACATCGGAGCTCTTTTCATTTAATGTTGCATGTAATGAAAGACTCTTGATGGCGCTGCCTTAACTGGCCTGCAGTAATTGATTCATAACAGTAGTAGCGGTTTTAATGTCACGAGGGAGACGCAAATGATCACAATTGGCCCCATTTGCTTCACTTCGAAATTACTAATGGATCTCTTTCCCTCAGGCTAATAAGGTTGTGATGGGATATTATAGTTTTTGGGTTGTAGTTGAGTACGCTTCCGAAATGATAAATAGACCATCTGAGCGCTTTCAGACTCAGACAGCTCCATTACAGAGCGTCACGCGGTGCATTGTGGTTGTGAATGAGGGGTTTGTTTGTCGTGCGGGGGTTCAGGTGGGCCGTGATGACGTCATTGAGCTGCAGCAGTTTGAGGACTGGATGCATTTGGAGCCTCAGTCCATGGTCTGGCTGCCTGTGCTTCACAGAGTCGCCGCAGCAGAAACCGCCAAACATCAGGCCAGATGCAACATCTGCAAAGAGTGTCCCATGGTGGGCTTGAGGTAAACAAAGTCAGCAGGGGTCAGATTTGCTTTAGGGTGGGCGGTTGTGACATCGGCATGCAGAAAACGAACTCGAATAGAATTTTCTTCAGCAGAGGTGCGTCACCCTTTTTCGTCAACCTCAAGAAGTCAAACAAAATTGCATTTTGTCTATTAGATTATTATTTCTATAAAATTGCACAATGAAATATACATTTGAAACAAGTAAAATAATATAATAAAAATGTATATAACTATTTTTATTAATTGTATTATTTTAGTAATTTTATACTAAAGTAATAATAATTGTATTATTAATAAAAATAATAATAATGATAATAATAATATTTAAATGAAATTTAAATATTTGGAATGTCTAAACCTTAGTGTAAAACCCTCATATTTTTCTAGCAATAAGGAAAAAAAAGTGTATAAAATATAAAATGATTTAATAAAACACTAATAATAATAATAATAATAATATAATATTATGCCATCTCAGAATGGGCAACAAGTTTTTTTTTTTGAATTTGTACAAAAAAAAAATTTAATACTTCACAAATGTATGTTTAGTCACATTTATTTTATAGCGCTTTATATAATAAAGATCGCTTTAGACAAGCTTTACAGCAATATTTAAATTTCAGCTGTAAGCAGCTCCATAGAAGACAATAGTGTCTTGATTCAGTTCAGCTGAAAGTCATCGCTGCTGTTAAGCACCTGTTTATCCTGCAGGTATCGGAGTCTGAAGCACTTCAACTACAATGTGTGTCAGATGTGTTTTTTCTCGGGAAGGATTTCCAAGGACCATCATCTCAGCTATCCAATGGTGGAGTACTGCACCCCTGTGAGCATCTAGAAGACGCCTGGGTTTCCTTGTGTTTTCAACCTTTGTAGAAAACGTAGTAGCTGCAGTAGCTGCAGCCTTAAAAAGTGCCAGCATATATATAAAATTTGGAAAATATATATATATATATATATATATATATATATATATATATATATATATATATACACACACACACACACACACAAACAGCCATTCAAAAGTTTAGGATCAGTAAGACTAGTAAAAAAACTGAAAAAGTTGTGATGCAAAGTTGAATCTTCATCAGCTATTTTTCCAGTCTTAAGTGTCACATGATCCTTCAGAAATCATTCTAATATGCTGATTTATTATTGGAATTTACAATGTTGGAAACACTTGTGATGGAACATATTTAGTGATTCATTCTTTTCAGGATTCAAAATATAATTCTTTTCTAACAATGCTAATCTATAGTCACTTTTTACTAATTTACCACATCCTTGGTGAATAAAACCATTAATATCTTTAAAACGATTTCTATTTTAAATAAGTGCTATATTTAAATACATCACAGGAATAAATTATATTTTAAAGTATATATGAAAACTTATATATATATATATATATATATATATATATATATATATATATATATATATATATATATATATATATATATATATATATATTAGATGTGTGTGTGCATATGTATATTATATATATAATATTATTACATTTACTTTATTGTTTGTGCGCGTGTGTAGGTGCATACTTTTTTTTTTCTTTTTTTTTCCTGAATTTTCTAAAGCCAGTGCCGAAACTCTCCTGTCCCTGCCTCTGTAATTCTTCACGCACAACAGAACATTTCCCTACAGCCTCTCTGTTACAGACCACCTCAGGAGAAGATGTGCGTGACTTCACCAAGGTGCTGAAAAACAAGTTCCGCTCAAAGAAGTACTTCACCAAACACCCTCGGCTCGGCTACCTGCCCGTGCAGGCCATCCTGGAGGAGGAGCATTTAGAGACGTGAGTTCGTCTAGTGCAGACATTCGGGCAAGCATCGTTCCTCTCTAGTTCTTTACTAAAAAAGTGCAAGAATTAACTGTACTTTTCTATATTTACACGCTGACTACAGAATGGCGTTTCTCTCGCTCGGCCTCGTGGGAAACGCGCTTCTCTGCCTCTGAGTTCATGAATTACTAAAGGTCTATTCATGTGTCGTTCGAACGCTGGAACAGATAAGAGGCCGCTCATTGATGTAATTCCAAAGCTGCCGCTTTAACATCGACACACAAATGCTGCTTCCCTCTCGTGGATGCGAATTTAATTACAAAAGCAATCAGGTGTCTGTTTAGTGAGATCGAGGGGGAAATGAAGAGACAGGACATTTATCATGTTCACGGCGGTCTTTTAATATTGAAATAAACCAGCTGTTCTCGCTGGCTTTTGTAACGTCAGAGCACAGAGAATAGTAGTTTTGCGTCGAGTGTCTTTATTACATGTCATGAGCTGTTTTGTCAATTGCAGCTGTTTTTTGTCCTTTTAAAATGAAATCATTTTTGCTATACTTGGCTTATTTTTATGTTTTGCTTTATTTCTTTTCCCAGACCCAGACGCTTAATGTCCATTTTATATATATATATATATATATATATATATATATATATATATATATATATATATATATATATATATATATATATATATATATATATATATATATATATTTATTATTATTATTATTATTTATTATTTTTATTTTTTTTTTTTTTTTTTTTTTTTTTTTTTTTACAATGATCCAAACTGAGTTAAATTATCATTAACTCATATAGCATGGATAATTATCTTTACATTTTGCACAAATTACTACTTTCCCTGTAGTTATGGTGTCATTTCCACCGCATTTAAAAATTGCATTTTAATATTTTATTTCATCTGGCACAAATTACAACTATACCTCAATTATGGTGTCAACTTTTTGTTTCGTTTTATTGTATTAAATTTTTTTCACACAAATTGACCATCCTTTACAAATTATGAATATATTACTTTTTATTTTTTATTTTTTTGGGGTTTGTTGTTGCTTTGCACAAATTACAACTATCTCTAATAATATTATGTATTAATTGCATAAAAATATTTTAAATAATTTCTACCGCATGTATCGCAAATGATACTTATAAGGGTTTCGGGGGAAAGCTGAAGCGTTTTTTTTTTTTTTTTTTTTTTTGCCCCTCAGCTTTAATGAAGTTTTCTTTGCAGACGTCTCTGATATTTTCTCACTCTGCTGTCTGTGTTTCTCAGCCCCGTTGCATTTGTAAGCATGTGTCCAGAGGAGTACGAGTGAGTATCTGCAGTCTCTCACTTCTCCTGAATCTGTTTTCATCTCTTCATCCAGTAAACGTCATCGGGGGAATTCAAGTTGTGCGTTCGCTAGTAGCCTCAATTAAAATGCATGAATGTTGTTGTATTACATGCAAAATATCGAACTAATTAGCTTAAATGCATAAAAGCTTTTTTTTTTTTTTTTTTTTTTTTTGCTGTTTTGTTGCAGTGATTTAATGAATGCATAATGTCAGTTCTCTTCAATTTAGAGCGAAAAAGTACCAACTTTCTTTAAAAAAACCCACTTGTGTTTTATTTTAACTAATGTAATGGCATTTTGAGTGCATTAAGTGTCCACTATAGATACAGAAACGGTGTATTCATACAACAGAAGAGGTTTTTTAATTGGCAACACTGAAAAGGTTTCTATTGCAGTCCGTATCCACTAATAAGCATTTTTCTCAGCCTTATTACAAGCTGAATTGCTTTGCCTCTTTCCTTAACAAGCCGTTCGGCTGAATGGAATATGTCATCTTGACAGCTGCGGGGGAATATAAAAGAAGACGTTTACGCATTTTACAGTTGGGTACGTGCATCACACTGAACTTTCACTTTTCATTTTTAGGTCGACACAGAACAACAGAGAATCCAGGACCATCCTACCTGTGGCAGAATCTCGCCTGTCGGCAGGAAAAATGTGAGTCGCGGCGGATCGTTTGGTTGAAGTGCGCAGCCGTTTGTCATTCTGTCCGTCACGCTGACACCTCAACTAACAGACTGACAAGCGAACATTTCATATTTGACCTCACAGTGACCAGCACAAATCAATTTGTCTCACACACCAGGCAGTTCGCTCATGCTTAATCATAGAGATCCTAAAAACAAATATTTAAAATGTGAATAAGCAGCTGTCACAGTTACTTTAGTATAACTAAAATAGTGTTTATTCGTATTTTAATTCAGTTTTTATTTTGACGATTCAGTAATTTTTTTTTTTTCCACTTTTTTTATTGAATAAATATCATAAACATATGGTGTTTATTTATTTTTATTTTTAGTACATCAAGTACACTAAATAAATTTTTTGGAATTTTTAAACATTTAAATAAAATACAAAGTTTTAATATATAATTTTATTAGAGTGAAGGATTATTTAATTTTTTATAAAATAACTTGCTTAATTTTTCTTAATTCGCCTTATTATAGATGAACATTTTTTATATGTTACTTGTCAGGTCACTGTTTGGCCACCATACAAGTCATTTTTCAGTGTAGGTTTTTAATAAATATTGTGTTTTTTTTTTTTTTTTTAAAGTGTTAAATCTAAAACTAAACTTAAACTTCAAAAGAATGAGTTAAATTAATTTGCACTGAAATCAAACATAGGTCTCAGTTTCTAAATCTAAGCACAGAGCAGAATGCGTCTTTTATACATATAGGACAAAAAGTGCTGAAAGGTTTCTTGAAACCAGGAGTCATCAAACTTTTAGCTCTAACTCACCTCTAAACACCTGCCTGGAAGTTTTCTTTGTAAGACCTTGATTAGCTGCTTCGGGGGTGTTTGAATAGGGTTGAAGCTAAACTCGGTGACCCCTGTCCTTAACCGTAAATAAAAGGACCGACGTTCCTGATGCCTGCACTGCAGATTAATTAGACGTCACCTGTCATGCAAAATACAATATCATGTATACAATGACAATATTGTATAAATAAGTGCAGCGTGGTCATCAATAATGTGTTCTCTGCAGCAGTGCAGACGACATCCGCACTCAGACTGATGAGAGAGCATGTGCACACCAGAGCTCATCCGACGCTGAGATGATGGTGAACGAGCTGGAACCTTCTCAGAGTCTGGAGGCGGACAGGTACCTGATACACGCTGAGAGCCGCTGATGGGCTTCTGGCTCCTCTGAATGCTAGCAAAACAGCTGCGTATAGCCTTATTCCAAAACCAAGACCAAAACAGCACGTGAAAGAGAGTAGTCCATCCGAATCGACAGCATTCAGGAAATAATAGGCAAAAAGTACTCAGATGAGCTAATATTTCTGACAAGATCACTTTGATACTTGAGGCAGAGGAACCGTGAATGGCAGTGGCCGACACTGGTAGGTCACATGACAGTGATGAACGCCGTACACTGATACTACAACCATTCATACTTCATAGAGCTGCAACAGATGTCATTTCAAAAAGCCTCCGTGTCGAAAGTTTGCATGCAAGAAGACTACGATTTGTTTTATAGTCAGATATAATAAATGATACCATCTTAAGGAATAGTTCACTCAAAAACTGAAATGACGTCATCATTTTCTGTACGTTAGAGAGCCGAGTTCTGGATTCTTGGCTGACCTCTGACTCGACGTATGATGTGAGGTCAGAAGAGAACAGATGAATGAGAATAGAGCGATACTAAATGCCATTTTATGATGGATATATTTGAATTGTGGAGCTTCAAAATAAAGTCCACTATCCAGCATCATTACCAAGCTTGGAAGAGCTAGGATACATTTTTTTTTAAAAACTCAAACTTTATTCGTCTGAAAGAAGAAAGTCATATACACCTAGAAAGGCTTGGAGGAACGTAAATTATGGGGTCATTTTCATTTTTGGGTGAACTGTTCCTGTAAGTTTTGAAACTCGTGTATTAATTTTATAATGTTCAGAGTTATTTTATACTGTTCAGTGCTTCTGTGTTGTTAAAAGCGCTATATAAATAAAAGTGATTAATCTAGTATCTACTATAGAAGCCTGTTTCTGCCACAGAATATTTTTAATGCCCCATTATAGATTTTTGAAAATGATCGTGCGTGTAACGCATCTCTAAGCGAATGAAAACATCCTGCAAAGTTTGAAACCTGAAAGTGCACCGTGTATAAAGTCATCTCAAAAGAAAAAGTCGACTGCTTGAAACGAGCTGGTTTTGAAATGTTGACGTCAGCATGAAATATTAGCATGTCGCCTGCCCACTTCTGACTGAAAATGCAAATTAATTTTTTTTGCCACTGTTTGGGACTCCCAAAACCAAAATATGAACCTTTCATGACACATAATAGGAGCACATTCAAAAAAGGTTTTATCATTTTGGTCCCACCAATGAATAAAAAAAGTGAAAAATAAATAAATGCCTTTTTTTTTTTTTTTTTTTTTTTCTCAGAGAGTTTATAACTCACAATTTGCATTTCTACTTTGCATTTCTGACTTGTTCCCCCTCAGGATTCTGAGGTTATGTACATTTATGTCTTGAAATTCTGAGCAAAAAGTCATGAAAGACACAAACTCAGAATTTAAAAAAGTCACAAGTACCATTTCAATTTAGCTTTAGTTCTGTGCCAAAAACCATCTTTCATAATCTACCCTCCTTCCTTTTAGATCTGAGGATGTTTTTGGCAACTTCACATGAGATTCTTCAATCAGATGAGATAGTGGTGGCCTGGGATCTGAAGTTTGAGTTCTTTGCATAAGATTTCATCTTGCATCACCCAAGTAAGAGCATCCCGCATCCCGCACCGAGATGACTGATGCCGTTTTAGTGTGACGGGACTTTCATCATCGCTGTCTTCTGCTCTTCAAACTGATAAGAGCTGGAGTCGACCGCAGTGCAGATGTGTTTGTTTATCCGCGAGCTGTTCTCTAGAGGATGACCGTACAGACCCCCACGCCACTTCCTCCCACGGAGACCGCTGTCATGCTTTTAATACCGCTGACATTCTCTCACCGTGACAATCAGTTCTACGCAATGCAAAGTCTGCTTTAAAAGAAGAGTTCCCCCCCTCCAAAAAAAAAAAAAAAAAAAGAAAATTAGCTGAAAACGTACCTGCTTTCAGGCTGTCCCAGATCTAGATCTTTTTTTCCTCCGCAGATTTGTGGAAACTTAACATTGCAGTGAATGGGTGCCGTCCAAAAAAAAAAAAAAAAAAAAAAAAAGCAATAATCCACACCATTGCAGTCCATTAAATAACATCACATGAAGTGAAAAGCAGCGTGTTTAAGAAACAAATCCATCAAGGAGCTTTCTCATCTATATATTGTGAAATATATAGATGTTGTGGCAAAATAAGGCAAAAGCAGCAAGAATTTAAAAAGGAGTGACTCTTTTCTGATTCCATTGATATCTATTTGTTTACTGTGTACATGTTACATGTGACACTATTGTGTGATTTGGTGTCTCAGCAAATTATATTAAAATGATATTGTTAATTCTTAACATTGCTGCTGTTGTCGAAAAGCTTCTGTGTCGACATTAAACTTCTTTGGATTTGAAAAGACTTTGCATTGCAATAAATATATTTTTTTTTTTGTCTCAGATGTTACTGCTGTATTTTCAATCCAGTTTTGATAATGAATTTTAAAAGCCATGTTTAGGCATCATTTAATTAAAAGATTACTCGTAATCAGTCTCAAACTCAACTGAATATCAATAATGCATGATTAATTAAGGATGTTTTGAACAGGATGCCATTTTAATCTCGTCTGATTTTTTTTTTTTTTTTTTTTTTTTTTTTTCGCGCCTACACTGATGTTTTCCTGTTGTTGTTTTTTTTCCTTCCAGTTGCAGTGTTGCAAACTGAAAAGAGCCGATTTCTTTAACCAAGATGCTATTAAAGCCACCCCATCTCTAAAGATTACATTAAATGATCTCGTTCGTTTTAGGAGATGATGGAAACCATTAATGCCTGTTTAATGGGCTAATGGTTTAAGGAACCATTCATTCATTATGTAATTGGTAATTACGGTGTTACATAATACTAATTACAATGCAAAGCAGACAAAAGATTTGTTGCTAAAAACACCATACCTCCTTGAGGATTAAGGATATAGCCATAGTCTCTGTAAAGATTGTTATCATGAAGGTATGCATCATTTATCGAAGTACATTATCGCTCCAGAAAGCTGTGCTTCTATGTTTAGCTTATGAAATGTGGCGGTGGTTCTGGGTCTAATATTTGTCTGTCTAAACCTCTGCCGTAAAAGCCAATTTCCATTAAGGTTACTGAAGCAGATGATTCCAGCTGACCACAGTCCAGCCCCTCAGTCTTAGATCCATTCATGACATTTATCATAGTTTTTCATGGCTGAGATAGAAACTGAAAAGGAGACAAAGTATTTGTTTATACAAGTATGGCCTAATTAATGGTGATTTATAGGCTACTCAATAGCCAAATCCAACTTTAAAGAAGTCAAAATCATTGATTTACTAACAAATTTGTATCTCTCAGAAAAATTGTCCTGCTAAAGACATTTTTTTTTAAATGATCATATTATGATTCTGAATACAGCAGCAGCACCTAGTGGTAAGACACTTTACAAAATAAAAATAAAGGAATATTTTATATATATATATATATATATATATATATATATATATATATATATATATATATATATAAATGAAGCAATAGCACGCACTTCAAGTAATTAACGTGTGTATATTTGACACTTGATTGGCTGCATATCTAGAGCCTAAACAAATGGCACACTGACAACCTGGATTTCTCACACTTTATTAAATAAAATAAAAAAAATGCAAATAATGACAACTGTTGGGGTGAAACAACTGTTTAGGTTAGTTAACCTAGATGGGCAAACATTTTGATTATTTACAATAGAAAAATGGATTTGAGAACTAACATGCATGAGGTCATATGAAATCGCAAATATGAAAACTGTATTACAAAATTGTCAGAGTATGGAAAGTAAATGTACATTCCTTTCAAAAACAAACAAACGACGGAAACCACACAGTATATAATCAACCCCGACCTTTCCACAACTCTTCTTCAAATACCTGAGTTCCCTCATATTACTATATATATATGGCTGTAAAACCTAGAGTAAATATATTTAAATAAATTCAAACATCACAATTGTTTAAAAAAAGAAATAAGGCTTTATGCAATATATAAATGCATTTTGTTCCTTTAGGGGAAAAAAAACACTCAAGCAAAGACAATGTAACACATTGCACGTCGACTGATGTCAACTGAAAAATTCTTTAAAAATAGACATTTCATGAATCTTCAGTTGTCAAAGATGCTAGAATTAGATTACTCAGAAACTCGGATGTTTCCGAATATTGCTCTATTGTCATCTCTCAACAAAAATGTAAGGACAGTCATACTGAAAATTCACAGAAAGCACATACAGTATCACACATCTAATCCTTTAAACAAGGCTGAGAGAATTGCTTTCTTTCCAGATGAAAAAAACAAAAAACGCAACATTTCAGAATGTTAGCAAACTGAAACATTGAACAGCACAACTGAAAAGAGTTATAAGGCTGATGATACACCGTGCAACTTTTCCAGCGATGTTGCCGTCAATGGGCAACCAGGTGAGACAGTGCCCAAGACCTAAAGATCTAAATTATCCAGATAGAAATGTGTTACTTATTCTCAGTGGAAAAGAGCCCAAGCAACGTTGTTTAAAAAAAGCTGCATCATCAGCCTTACAGTACATCTTAACTGTAAACTTGACTTTTTAACCATCAACAAATAAAAGTGGAAGAGAGTCACAAGCTCGTGTCAAGTTTCTCACAGATGAACTGCCTATAATGGCATATGCTTGATGTTAACCCCTGAGAGACAGAGAAGTACATCGGCACATGTACCGTGTGCAACCAAAAGTCAGGTTACAACTGCAGTCTTGTACCTGTCCTGCAGGTTTTTCGCAGTCACTCACAATCAGGAAGATTGTAAAAAGTATTCATTAAGGACATGCCATCGAGATTAAGTACATTTACATGAATTCTTTCACTTTTTAAAAGACACAGAGGATGACCACTGGAAGTGTTGTGTATGACAGTATCAAGTATATATATATATATATATATATATATATATATATATATATATATATATATATATATATATATATATATATATATATATATATATATATAGAAATGCTTCTCAGAGAAATAACTGTTGATTTTGTTCTGACAAACTGATATAGGAAAAAATTCTAAGACCGTCATTTATAGACTTTTAAATGAGAGAGAAATCAGGTGTACGTCAGTGGTTCTCAGTTAATGTTTTGCAGGTCTGTTCAGCAACAGCAGTTAAAAAAAAGGAAACGATCGAATGAAACTAACCATAAAGTCATGATTAAGTAGGGCAGTAAAATAACGGACTTGTAAATAGAGAAAAATGTCACAACGTCTAATCGAATTCATCTACTGAACGAAATGTCAAAATGGACAATTTCCTTGACATTCATCCTCTAGAAGGAAAACTTGGGTGGAAAAAACATGACCAAGGAAACTATAAAGACAGATTATATCTAGCATTGTATACGGTCACTATTTTTTGTGTCCAAAAGTAAAACCAATTGACAACCACTGATTTATGCTATAGAAATACTTGTGTACTATTCCTGTATTACAAAAATAAAGATAATGGTTTTCTGTTTGGTCATCACCATTTAACAATGTAATGTTTCTGGTTTGAAGCTACATATATCAACAAAAGCAATGAATTTGTAAAAAAACAAAAAAAACAAACTCTGAATATACTGTATCAAAAGTGCAGGACAGCACAACCATTGTCACTACAGCAGGTAGTTACTGTTTATTAAAAAAAAAACATCTCTTCCAAAAGTGGTTTAAGTTGAGGCTCTTATTTTAATGATTACGTCACCAAACAAATTCCACAGTTCATCTAAATACATAAGGCATGTTGTATTGTAAAATTAAATGCTCATTTTGACTACAGTCTATATCACTGGTTTGAGCACTGAACGTAAAGAGCGTCCTTCTTTTGTAAGTTCTCTTGTGAAACTCATACATGGAAGTGGGACAGCCTCTTCTCTCCGAGCTATGGTGTTAAACTTGCATGTCTTGAGGTGGTCGGCCATGCTGGATATGTTGGCAAACTTCCACTCGTTCACAGTGTCAAACGCTGTGCTGAACCGCCAGACCTAAAATGAAAAACATCAGCAAGTTTAGATTGCGGAAAATAGTTTTTTTTATGCTTGGTGCTTCAAGACAACAAGGTGAATACTTTTTGATTACCTTGTCTTGTATCTGCCAGGATGTGGTTCCATCAGCTCCCTTTGTCTTCTCCCAGAGCAGGACCACCATGCCACGAGATTGAAGAAGACTGGCACAAACGTCCCTCATAGTGCGAGACACCCTGGAGAGTTGGCATAGGCTAAAGCCGTCCAAGAAGCTTGCAATGTGCTGGAGTAACTCAAAGGGAAGGTCACTAAGGTGGTCACAGTGGGACCTAAACTGACAGGTGTCAGTTCTAGATAGAGGCTCATTGGGATAAGTTGCTAACCCTGGTTGCACCCCAAAGGAGCCCAGGTGTCGGTCATGGATGATTCTGAAACCTTGTACCGAAGGGCAGAACCTTCTTTGTGAGTAGGTGCATCCATAGTACGCCAATGGGCACCTTTGCTCCATCCAACCATTGAGGCCAGCATGTATGTCACCATGGACGTTTTTAAAATGGGAGGAGAACTCATCCCTGCGAAACAGCTGTCCACATACGAAGGTGAACATCGAACGCTGTTTGGTCTGATAGCGTGCCACACACTCCAGAACGAGGTCTAATCTGAGAGTGTGAAATGGGCTGGGGTTAGAGAGTTGTGGACTGGCGTGGTCACAGGCAGATGCTGAGGCAATATCACCTACCATGGTGCTGGTTGCCAGTATGGCAGAAGGGAGGGAAAAGGTTTGTGTGCCAAAGTCAATTCGATACCCATCTACAAAACGACTGTCTGAGATGCCCCTACCTCCGGGTGAGTCTCCCAAACAAAAAAGCAAGGCAGCAGTGATAAGGTCAATGCCATGAAGACCCATCGGATCATCTGCCACCTCAAGGTCTGACGTGTCCACCGCCTTGTCCTCCATCTTGGCTTTGAATAAATAGGGGTCAGAAAACAGAGTCCTTCGGCCATTAATTGTAAACAAATTCATTCCTCGGAGTACCTGGAGATTCTCCAACTTGCGCTCCAGCCATCGGTCCTCAATTCTAAAAGGCAAATGGTGCAGAACATTGTTGTGCATCAGGTTAGGCGCAGGGATGGGTAAAGGAAGAGGTAGTTGGGGGAAGTGGGGCATTTCAGGCTCCCGTGCTAGAACAGGTATGGAATGATCAGGTAAAACCTGCCTTATGTTTAAAGAGGCATTGTCCCTTTCGAGTCTAACCTGGCTGTCAGTGTTTCCTTCATTATGAAGTCCACTGAGTTCTATCCCACCATTCATTTCGCCTTCTTCTTCAGAAGATTCACCGCATCCACTGTTCTCCAACCAATCATCTCTTTCGTCTTCAGGGTCTACTGGAAATGGACAATCAGCCCCACCTACCGCTCCCAAATCAGAATCAGAATCAGTGTCACTTTCCTTTGTTGTGTCATTGCTAAAGTCCCCATTGCCATTTCTGACACCACTGCAACCTCCATTCTGTTCTTCACCATCAAAATTCTCCACAATCAAGTCAATATTTTTTGCACTACGGAGAACGTCTAAAGTGGCAGCAAAGCCTCCACTGTTTTCCACTGAAATTGTGTAAGGTCCACCATAAGGTTCCTCGTCTGTTTCAATTAATTCATTTTCCGGGTCTGAACCCTGGGGGCTGGAATTGTCCTGATTTTGCTCCTCCAGAGCTTTTGTCACAGTGGTTGCAACTTTAAGCGACTCCAGCAACATCCGCTGATCCTGGAGGGCCAACGCCATGTCAAGCTGCTCCACGTCACAGACCTCCTTACTCAAGTTGTCGTAGGACTTACGATCGGCATAACTAACTGGCCATCGGTTCCATTCCATAGTGCAACACACAACGCTGGCTGGGCACGTTTCAAGATGCTGTGCCATTTTGACCCTGGCGAGGTTAAATGGACATCCAAATCCACGGTTCAGACATGGGACTCTTTCATATGGGCACAGCAAACGGTGTTCATTCAGTTTGCATGAGTGGAAAACCGCCCCACATACAAGAGGGCAGCCCATGAGGTCACAGGAAATGCTAGGCTCTGGTCTCATCATACATCGGCGGTTGACACATTTCAGGCAATGGACATGAAGCTCTTCCATTGCAAATATTAGTGAGTCGTTGACTCAAAGACGTTACACCAAACACTGTGGAAGAAAAGAAAACAGATCGTTAGACCTGATCTTATTTTGGACACATGTGGGGCATCTTTGTAAATACCACACGGCTTAAAATCCATGTATGCCATTCATGGGGAAAGTCCCCTGTCTCTTAAAAGATATTAACGTAAAATCAGACCCTGTTGCCCTCTCACTGCATGTTTACAAAGTTACTAAACCATTGCACTGCCATTTCACAACTCTCCTAAAGTTGCACGGTCAAGCCGGTTCTTCGAGGACTGAGAGGGAACATGACCCCTTGTTTCTGAACGGTATGTTACAGGAATCAGTCATGGCTTCCACTCAAAAGAAACACTTCCATAAGGATCCTGCAATGTCATTCAAGAAGCTTCTCTCTCTCCAGCATGACAGGGCTTGGCCAGACATGTGCAGTTAAGACTCAGCCGGCATGACCTAAATGCAAACCGTCTGAATCAGTTGGGTCAAGGCGGGGGGTGTCTGTGGTGTAAGCTTTGAATTATCTTGCTGACTTTCAACATAGCCCTCGTAATACCAGCCGGGCATAAACATTGCGAAACATTTGTGTACAATGCCGGTGTATCAGCCTGCCACATGTCTTGTGATGGCTTCTTTTGAAACAGCAAAACACATCTAAGGATGTTTTCTGAATACTTAGGTGTTTGGTATCTAGAGCTCATGTGCTATTGGCCCAAGCAATCACTCATAAGGACTTACAACAGACAGCACGCTTACAGCATTTCAGTATGACCCCAAACATGACATGACTTCAGGATTCCAGTCTTAAGAGGGGGCTCAGATTTGTGGCAGTACATAGGAAGGTTACATTTTTGTGCAAGAACTTATGGTCTTAAGCTTGCACAGCTATCATTTTTGTTTATTGTTACATCTGTAGATGTATGATGCTTATTAGATCGCATTTTATTTTATGCAATCCAGTTGGTAATTCTAATAAGTTCATTTATTGTAACCAAAAATGGCCAAGTATATATGTATAAAGTAAATATACCCAACTTATTTAACTACAGGCCATGTTGACCTGTCCCCAACAAACAAACAACAACAACTGAAACAATTCACTGAATAAAATTAAGTAAAATAGGACATAAATGCATAACTGTTGCATAATAATACATTTCAATCTTAATGATCAAATGGGAATCATTCCATGAAACAACAGAATAAAAAAATATATATATATATATATATATATATATATATATATATATATATATATATATATATATATATATATGACTATAACACCCAAAGTAGATCTGAATGTTATTTAAAATAAATTCAGAATTGTATTATTCATACCAGTCTACACTGGTTACGCTTAAACAAAGTATATGCCAGTGACAGCATAGGCTAAATGTTATATAAAAAAACATGTCATTAGATAGTTTAATCTGCTTATTAATTCGTAACAATTCATTTTCATTAATTACAGTTGTTCGAATGTGAACATTGATAACTGACAGCTGAGTTAATTATCTCTGAGTCATCGAGGGCCTATAACCTGTGGATCCTAATGTTCATTTAATGACGTGACCACAAATATGTCATATGATGCATCATCCTAAACATGACATAATCATGCTCCTACACACAACGATCATAATAAACCCAAAACATTAAACGATCCTTAATATGATCCGATACTAACGTGAAATGTTTCCCAAATATGACACGATGGCAATAATGTTCTGCAGATGCACTGAAGTCAATCCGGTCCAACTCAAGAAACCTGATGCAGGTTTTGTTGTTCTTCCTAAACTGGAGTAAAACGACTGACAGCACGAACCTGACAGTGTCACGATCTCCTGTAGATCAATAATGAACCGTTCAACGCCAATGAGCTGTCCTTAAGCATCTTTACGTTTGTATTGTGACAGGTAATTGTTTTAATTCGTTTAACCGACAAACACAAAGCCTTTAGCATTAGCTGCTTAGCCGCGAACTGCAGGATTAAATGAAAACAACACAAACGCAACGAGCAAACGTCGTATACCGACTAGCAGTTGTCATGCTAGTATGAAGGAAAAAAATTAACATTTTGCTATTTTTACAAAGACCGGGTCTAACGCCATTCGGTTGGAGCCGGTGAGGAAACTACTCAAAGTAAACACATGAAAGTGTCTTACCGTTGATCTCAGACGAGTCTTTAGTCTTTAGTTTAATGAGAACAGCGAAGCATTTATTTAATTAAAAAGTATGATTACTCAATCGAGTGTAATGACAGTGATGTTGTTTTCACTGCTGTCTGACTGTGTTTCTGTTGAAATCTGTGTCTCACTGAACTCTACTGAACAGAGGCCCATAGATGGGCGGAGACTAAACACACACACACACACACACACACACACACACACACACACACACACACACACACACACACACACACATGCTGTTTAGGCATTATCATATTATTTTTCAGTATTTTAGAGTGCCATTTAAATAGCATCATGCGAGTCAGAAATCAAAACACACGGTATAGGATACGACTAACTATACCAATATGCCTTTTTATTTTTGTCTGTTGTACAGTTCAGTTGCACTTCTAAAGATATATTCTCTCAGTCACAATGTTATACACATATATATATATACACACACACACACACACACATATATATATATATATATATATATATATATATATATATATATATATACATACACATGTATATAAATATATATATGAATAATTTCGTTTGTTCTTTATGAGTGTTGTTATTGTTAAATGTTAGGGAGGCATTTTAAAACCTGCCCTAATCATTCATTCATGCAACTGTGTTATACTATACTATTTTTCATAAGTACCGTTGTGTGATTTATTGAAAAGAAATTACATATGACTAATGAACTAATGCAGTTGGTTAACCTACCAGTGGTAATGGGGATGCATGTTTAAAGCTTACATATTAATTTTTTCTGAGCAAGAAGTGCTGTAAGATAGACCTACATAATGTTGTACAGTGACCCCTGAAAGATGTAAGCTATTTGAAAAATTAAATCATACTTAAAAATATCAAACCAAGATCTATAGATTTTCTTCACATGCTTTACTGTTCTTCGTTTTTTAGATCAACTGTATGAAGTCAGTTCTCCTCAAGTTCAAACAGGTGTTCTAGCAAAGTGTAGATAATCACATTGAGCATATTCAACTGCACTCTTCACACCCACAAAGTGGCTTATTGAATAATTTCGAACAGCATATTAAGTAAGCTGTTAGGAAATCAAAAAGGGGTTTTATTTATTTCACAAAAGACAAAGGGACAACTACTATAAAATGCACTACAGGTTAGCAGAAACAACTTTTACATTGAACATATTTCACACAACACTGTGTATATGAGATCCCAGGTTAGCTGGCCACCTCTGAGATATGGTGGATGTTGGAGAGAGTGAGCTGGGCTTCTTGGGTCGGATACGAGTTCCTGCTCTGGAGCCAGAGTTTCCCAAAAACTCCCGTGATGACAATCAGGATGAACAGCAGACCACCCAGTACAAAGGTTTCCACAGGGGGCAAATCTGAACCTGGGGAGGTTCAAATAAGTTGAGCGGTATGGCGACACCGATGAAGACAAGACTTCATTCTAAGACTTACTTGGACTAGTGTTTTCCATGTCGATGTTAAGCCTTCTGATTGGTCCATATGAGACCGTGTGAGATGATGCAACATCCCTGCGTGTCCGTACTAACGCATCTTCAGAAGAGCAGTTCTGCGATGCACAAAGTGTTTAGTTACCATGACGCAAACAATGTTTCTCAACTACATTCACAAAGGAACATTTCACCAAAACAAGAACATCGTTATTATTTATTCACTCGCACACTGTTAACAATTGGCATGCTTGTTGTACATGAAACGATAATTCTGTGATTTTTAGCAGACTTTTAGAACTTTAGAATTCATACAGAGTTATTTTATGTTATATTTATGGTATTTTAGACCAATTTTTGACAGACAGATGGGTGTAAGCTAAGCATTGGGTCAGTAAGATTAATACTTTAATTCAGCATGATCAATAAAAAAGATTTTTTCATTGTTACCAATTTTTCCCCCCGCAAAAATATTAAATGGCAAAACTGTTTTTAATTTTACAATAAAAGAAAATGTTTCTGAAGCATATCAGAATGATTCCCGAGGGATCCATTCCTATTGAAGATGGAAATAAATGACATCAATTGCAAATAAATTGCATTTTTGAATGTATTTTAAAATTGTAATATATCATGATATTACTGTTTTTATTTAATAAAATAAACGTAAATAAATAAATACTTATGAACTCACAGGCTGGCACACTCCTCCTGTGTTATGACAGATCTGGACGTTGCAGTGCAGGAAAACATCTGTGTAGGAGCTACCAACAAACTTGAACATCTGTATCCTGAACAGAGCTTCTGGTCCCTGACCGTTCTTCATCACAGCTAGCGTCTGGTCATTCCACAGCACTGGACAGCTGATGTGAAGAGAACTGTTAGTCGGTGTGATACTTGTGTTTTATGTTTTTTTCCCTCATGAAGCTCTTTGGGGTAGTCAAGGACAAGCGCAGCTGTTAATCTGAAACGTACGGCTGGTGAGAGTCGTCACAAGCGGCATGCTTTGTTTTGTCATCAGCTCCTTTAGCAACGGTTTCAACAGCATGTCTCAACACCATCCTTTCACCCCTCTGGTGATAATTCTGACTAATTGAAACCTGAGCTAAGGGCTAATTGAGCGGTGAAGGAGGGCATTACCACAGAGAACAACAGAAGGGAGTCATATGCAAAATATGTAAAGGTTTATACATATTTAACTTGTGTCCCAGACCTGTCCCTGATGAAGGTGTACTGAATGTTGCTGTAAGGGTCTTTGGTTGGTGTGGCCCAACATCTCTCCACTCTCAGAAAAAGATTTGCTGGAATCTGTAGGATGAAATTACAGAAAGCTTCATTAAAAAAAAATAATCATTCCTCACATACATATTCTGTCTAAAATTTGGACTGGCGTGATTAATTTGTGATCTGTGTACATTTAATATTTCCTACGTTAGTTGTTTTGAATGGAAATAGTATTTTCTGAATGTATTATATTAGAGATATATTTAATAGATAGATATTTAATAGCTAGATAGAACAATGAACGAATCAAATGAATGATAGTCAGACATAAAGCCGAATAAATGAATGACAGAGAGAACATTGAACAGATAAACAATAGAAAGATAATCAAACAAATGAACGATAGATAGACAGGCATATAGAGTTAGTTCTATTCATCTGAAAACAAAGAGGCAGATAGCTCTTACTGCTACAAAAAGAAATACATGGCAGCTTTCATGAAAGCCCTCAGTAGCTTGCAATGAGTAATGTCATCTATTCAGCTGAACACACACACCATATAAACTCTGACATAGATGTTGTCCTCAAGTGTGAGAGAAGGAACAGTGGTCCATTTATCCTGAAACTCTCCGTCTTTATACAGCAGCATGGAGACCGAGAAATTTCCATCCTCTGTGTTGAGAGTGATTGTCCTGCGGGGCAGAGAATGTTAAAAGGCTCATTGAAGAGGCTGAAAGGTTCGCTCAATGAATATTGAATGAAACTCTTGAGTTGGACCCCAGTGCAGCCTTTTGTTACCATTAGCTTCTTTTATTGTGTTTACATACAAACAAACAATTAGCCGGGGGCTTGGCCTTTTTTTTTTTAAGCTTGGAAAAAATTGTGATAATTAAAGCTATTACTACATATGGAGTACTGCAGTGCCACACTGACCGAGCTTTGAACCAAAAAGAGTCAATTAACTTGTGATGTCATGACTATCAGAAGCTCACCTGACATCCACTCTGATCAGATTCTCCCCGTTTTGCTGCTGGACCATGTAGTTTATGGGGTATCGACACCCAAACGTGATGTTGATGTAGCTTCTGGTGATGATATCGGTTTCATTGTTACGGATTGTGTTGGTGAACATGATATGAGTATCATCTGATGCCTGAGGAAAACACGAAACAGAAATGATTGAGCGAACTATCCAGCGATCTAACTATTTAGCCATCTAGCTATTCACACAACACATGGGCTAAATAACCTTATTGGCTAGGCTAGCTAAAAGTTTATCTAGGTATATCTTCCCTTTCCAGTTTACATAAGTCTTTTGATACATTTTGTCTCGTCTAACTTCAATTTGCATAATAATCATTGAATTTAATGACGTCTCGGTGACATTCGCCGGCCAATAAAACGTAACAAGTTAAAGGTCAACATAAAGAAACAAGCGGTGCTGTTGAAGGGGCTAATTTGTCCCCTACCGCATCCGGTAAAACAAACTTTATTGCCCTTTTATTTCCCCGACCATTACAAACACACCACCTGATTCACCCAACGAGCATCTTCTAGACCAAATGCTAGTGCTATTTGCCTCACATATTACAAAAATCCTGCATGTACAAGGGACAGAAAACCGCCTCTCTAGATCGAATTCTCAAAAGCAGCCGATTTCGACAACCAAGGATTTAATTTTTCTAATCCAAAGACGCCCTACTTTAACCAGCGAGTGTGAAAAAAAAGCTTGTAAAACTCCTAAAGGGGGAGAAGGAGGGAATCGGTCCCCTCTCTAAGCTGCGTTAACCTTTTGCTGGCTTTACAAGAAATAGTCAGCCGAGTCCTGTGAGAGGCTCTCAACGATACTCGTGGTCTCAAGTACAGATTTATGCCGTGCCAGAGTGAAGCTTGTCCTCTGGGTTGTGGTAGCGCTGTTTGAGGCTGGCTGTAGGGGCAGAATAAAAGAAGGACTATAAAGTACGACACTGAATTATGGTCGGCCTATTCACCACGGCTGAAAACACAGTAATCATTTCCATATAAATCAGGATAATTTAGAGCCGCATGGCTGTTTGCCCTCCCCTCCGAGCTCTGAAAGGACTAGCCTGACAATATGGAGGGAAACGAACAACAATGCGCACTGAAAAATAATTCAATAAACACAAGTATTGCTTAGAAAGATATCTAAGCCTCATGGTTGCCACTTATTACAGTGCACATAATTAGGAATACATGTAATAGTTTATTTGATATTCGTTTCGTGAACAAAGCACGCAGTCACCTTTCAACCGATGAAAGGATTGTCAAATAGGAAAATTTACTGTTTGTATTTTTAGGTTTAACAGCCAAAGAGGCCCAATTTGTAGTTTTCCTTCATGCAACAAGTGTTTGCAAGCTTTTTAAAACTCTTTAATGTCCTGACACCAATTAGTAATCGTCTGGAGGACGCGCTCCAGTCCTTGCGATCATCTGAAGCGGTTTTATGATTACACACAACGGCTTGACAATGCTAATGAGGATTACCATAATGGTGCCGCAGTCCGTGAGGTTTGTTTTGATGCTGAAGACGTAGTCGTTCCCGAACTCTACACCTCGACATTCAGGATCATTCAGGTGCAAATCCCAAACCTGAGCGGAGATCATGAAAAATGGCATAAAACAAGTTCAACAAAACAAGCATTGCAATTTATTTCTTACGAAATAAATGGAATGAACGTACATTAACAGGTGGCTCCTTGTTCAGAAAAAACACACTGGGAATGACGACTCGCATCTGATCGTTGGTGCAAATGACCGTCTCATTGAGTTCTAGATGAAAATAGAGAGGAAGAATGTTTAAGTATTATTAATAAAGTAGTATATAGTAATAATATAGTAAATAATAGTATTATTTAATATTGGACGGTGCATGCTTTAGTCACATTCTTTTACGAAAATTTGTTATACATTACAAATATAATGCACATTTTATATATCATTCTAAAAGATCAAATATTCAATACATTAATTGCAGTGCCGTGGTAGATGCTGTACTTTTTATGAAAGAAAAAACAATGCATGGAAGACATTAGCGCTCATTTTAAATCAAATTTGCAAATATGTGCATCTCAATTTCAAACTGGTTTATATGCATGAAACAAAGCAAAGCACTTGAATATTTCTCTTTGCATGCATTTAATAGAGACTCACCTTCTTCTTCAAGCTGCACAGCAGAAGTTACTGTCCATACTGAAAGCAAAGACCATGTCAGTGCCATTTTAACAGGTGTCATCCTTAAAGCCTTTCTGGCTTCTTCTCTCCTGAAACGTAGTTCCGTTTTCGGCCCCTTTCCACCAAATCTTCTCGGTTATCGCCTCGACTAGCTGTCAGAGCCAGACGTAGTGCTTACGCTCTGTCCAGCCCTCCGAAACACAGCTCTAATGAAGTGGGAACCTCCAGTTGCTTTGGAACACCAGCTTGAATGATGTCCACACCAACAATGAGATTCCACACATGAATAGGACGAGTTGGGGGGAGTCCAAGGTAACAACCACCAACTAGATTTCAGGCAAAAGTAGAAAAAAAAAAAAAAAAAAATACTACTGACAGCCCACTTAGCAGACAGCGCACTACACCTCTCAGCGCGTTGGTCGACAAGGAGTTTGTTTGTCATGCAAAGGGAATGGAGGTACAGGGGCGGTTTTTTGTTTTATCTCTCTCTTTTGTCTGTATAGGTTTTTAAAGGGCAGGGCAAACGTTTTACTGTTTCGGGAACCCCAACGACTTGTTTGAAAAGAAATCCCGTCACTGTGAGTCAAGGGCAGTTCACTGACACCTTGGCCAGAGAGCTGCTGTCTTTTAAGACTGTTTGGACAGAGGAGGAGGTAAGAGGGAGATTTTCAAATGTCAGGTGCCAAAATGTGACGCGATGGCAATGCAATCAATGCATTTCAGTGGATTTTCAATAAAATGGTCAAATTTCCCCAGAAAAAAAAAAATAAAATAAAAAATACACAAAATGCATCTTATCTTGTAAACTGAAAATTTATTAAATAAATTGTTTTCCAGTCCGTGAAAATGTGCACTTCTGTATTCGGGTTCTCATGACGTGAAAGATGATATCCATTTTAGTACAGCCTGACAGAAAGAGTTCACTTTCCCCCGTCTGCCCTTGTCCATCGTAAGACAAAGAAAGTCTCTTTCCGGTCACTTTCTGGTTTTAGTTTTTTACAAGTGCTCTTTATTGGATGTGTTTTACAGACACTGAATCAAGCGCCTTTTGTTTTGCAAATAGCACCAGATAAAATGGTCAAAATGGTCTGCTACAACTTTGCAAAGACAATCCACTGAAAGGAGCGTCTGAACGGAGGATCAGTGCCGTAAAATCATGCAATTTCCTTCCAAAACATCATAAAATGCATTTACGTTAAAAAATAAACCCGCACGAGGGCAGAAATCCACTACAATGTCACACAATGTGTAATTGACTTTACAGAACAGACCGACTGCGATTACTGTGGTTCTCTTATAAAAAGGTTTGATCTAACAATCACAAACATATGAGCGCTAATGTTAAAACCAATCCACTGTACAGCATAGGAAATGCATTCTAATTTCAATTTGGTTCATTAAAATCATATCAAAAATCACTTGTTTATGCACAACATGGCATTGATAAAAATTACACCCACTATAAACCAAATCTAGAAAGCAAACAGAGATACAGATCCGATAATGTATATAAGGTACATCAATCTGTGTTTTTTTTTCACATCGAGTATCATGAATAAATTACACCATGGGACAGACCATATAGAAAGGGGAATGTGCAAAGCAAACATATAGGAGAGTTGGAGAGCAGCGGACGGCTTGTCTCCTGGCTGGTGTTAGTGTAGTGTTCACATTACTGGCCTTTGGACTGGCAGCTCTGAAGAGACAATTACTCAAGAGACTCGCTGTCCTCTGTGAACAGCTCGGCCAGGTCTGCCACTGTAAACACAGAGGCCTCCGAATGCTTCATGGACGTGGAACTATGACTGGAGAAGATGTTGGTTTGAGAAGGTTTGGTCAAGGTCATTTTCAGCAAGCAAAGCAAATCTACAGAAGACTTGAGTACACAAGTACTATGTATTGAAGATGCCATTAGGTGGCTTGACAAATGCGGTTTTCTTTTCTTCGTTGAGTTTCCTTAAAGTACCAGTAAATTGGTACAACAACGTAGTTATAGCGGGATAAAAATATATGGACCAGTTTCGCTACTTAATTGAAATAGCCTCTTAAATGTCAGCGACTCACCTCTTTTCTGCCGTTTTAAGCATTGCTTGCATTCGTTCTTCGATGGTGGATTTGATCAGAAACCGATGAACAAATGTTGGTCTGCAGAAATCAAAAGAATAACGTTATCATTCATTAATAACATCACACGGACCTCAAGGTCTATCAGTAAACATCTTGTGAAGCGAAAAGCTGCATGTTTGCAATAATCAAATCCATCTTTTTCAACTTACTTTTTCAAATACAACTCCACTCTATAGTATTGTTGTCTCCAAGGAAAAATTTGTCTCATCTTAATCAGGAGAAACATATGCACATATTAAGGAGTGCTTACAATAGAAACAAGCCGAAAACCATTCTAATCAAAAATTTGAGAGGATTTTGATGTGAGATGGGCTTTTTCCTTGGAACCAGAAGCAATGGCTTAAAGTTAAAATGTCTTAATTTCGGATTTGTTTCTCACGAACAGGTTTTTTTGCTTCACAGGGCATTAACTGATGGACTGGAGTGGTTTGGATTACTTGAGGAATTATTCAGATGTTTTTATCAGTTTGGACTCTCCCATTCACTGCAGAGGATCCAATGGAGAGCAAGTGATGGAGCGCTATATTTCTCCAAATATGTTTAGATGAAGAAACAAACTCATCAGCATGCACCGTGCTGAACATTAAATAATTGGGTTGCCGCCTACTTGGTCTGGCCAATCCGGTGCACTCTTCCTATGGCCTGCAGCTCGTGGGCGGGGTTTAGGATGGGCTCCACCAGCAGCACATGCGTCGCTTCAATGATATTTAGCCCATTTGAGCCTGTGTGCAGTGGCAGCAGCAAGATGTTGATCTTCTCCTCATATTTGAAAGCACTCAGGTTCTCCTACACATGAATGCAACAATCGTAATTTCAAATATCATATGGCATATTTTGAGATTCTTGTCATCAACTGTTAAAGGAACGGTTCCCTCAGAAATGAACTCACCCTTGAAGTACTTACAAATCTGTATGAATTACATTGTTCTGCTGAACACAAAAGGAAGATTTGGTAAAAGTTTGTAACCAGGCTATTTTGGGTCACCATTGACTTCCATAGTAGGAAAAAAATAACAAAATAAATTCCTTTGTGTTCAACAGTTCAAAGAGATTCATTCAGGTTTGGAACTTCTTGAAAGTGAGTAAATGATGACAGAATTTAAATTTTTGGATGAACTATTGCTTTAACTCAATTGGCTAAATAACAAAGAGCATAGATTTAACCAGTTTTAAAATTGATTTATTTGCACATCATTAATAAAATAAAAAAAATATTTCTAACATTAAAAATTATAATGTATACATAAAGTTTAAAAAATATATATTATTAAATACAAATGTATATTTAAAACATTTTTAACAAGTTTTAAAATAGATTCATTTCAGTTCTAGAATTTTGTCTCATTTATTAATAAAGAAAATACACAATTAATATTATATCTAAACATATTTTTTGGTAACAACAGAAATAAGTACGTTTAGCAAAAATGGCTTATTTTGGTGTTGGATCGACTCATTTTACAAGTAATTACAGAAAAGAAAGTGTGAAAAATCCTTCATAAAACCAACACAAACCTGAAATTTGTGAATTCCGTTGATCTGTGCAAACTCCATGTTGTTGTCGAAAAGGGCTTTTGCAATGATGTCCAGGACGCCCTGCCACTGAGAGACGAGGCGTAAATGTAAGGTCAGAGGTTAAGAGCTGTAGTCTGGCTTTTTATGTAGTAACTCATTTAATAAGAGCGTTACCGTGGAGAACACAAGAGACTTGGCTCCCGGGTCAGTCATCTGGATTTTCTTTAAGACTCGAACCACAGCCTCGACCTTCGTGGAGTGGCTACCCTAAAGGGCAAAGAAATTACAGAGATGCTACAAATCAAATCAACCAATAATCTGACTGAAAAGGTCACACGTTTGAAGTACAGTTGCATTTTACCTACATTGTAAAATACATATTAAACGCCTAAATGAAGCAGGAATTGTCTCTGACCTTCACAGGGATGTCCTGCCCCTGGTGGGCGCTCTGAGTGGTGAACACATACGAGATCTCTGAATGTGAAGTGGTTTGTCGACATATGGCGCACTTTATGGCCCTCCGTCGATTGCCGACGCTGTACTGCTCCACGATGATAGCGATGCACTCGTTACAGAAACAGTGTCCGCAGGTCAATACAGCCCACTGACAATAAAAACATGTCATCTTTAGAGTGAAAACTTTCTGAAAGCACACTTGACCGATTCCTTTTTGTGTTGATGTTACCTCCTGGCCCAGCGGTCGGGCACAGATGGGACATGGTTCTGGATTCAACCCTCCAGTGGACTTATCCTGAGACTGTAATGATCAGTACATGTATTACTACAGCAAATATGACATGCATGCTAATTTTTTACAAGCAAGCAGTGTCTTATAGGGGTACATATCGTGCAAAGTAGGATTTTCCGTGCTTTTCATATACTAAAACATGCTCACTAAAAACTTTAATCCACCCCAAAAAACTGTGGAGGACGCTGATACTCAACACACATGCAAACAGTTCAGCTTTACAGTTCTTATCGTTAAAGGTGAGAAACTACAGTTTTTTTTTTAAATGATATCCACCATACTTTCACAGGTTGAAAAATTATAGCTCATTAAGAAAAGTGTTTTTGGGCCAATGATACATTATTGCATGCATTTGTGTGTATTTCCAGAATAGAAATAAGAACATTTGATTAATTCAAGTTCAAATTACTTTCCATTTTGCTAAAAGAGTTATGCACAAAGCAGGTTTTGGATCTCTTTTTTTTTTTTAAACGCGCTGTGAATCAGGAAAAACTGTCAACAGCCGCAACAAAATAAATTGTAACCATGTTTTTAGAAATAAAATGTTATTTAAAGCATGGAAATAATAACCGACTCCTCTGGAGAGAAAAACCAGGAGATTTCTTGGTTGAAGAGAAAATGGCCTTTAAAAGGTATTTATCATAATTGAAATCTACAGACACAAACAGATAAAGCGTTATATAAATCGGGCGAATGACACATGAACAAACATCTCTGTAAATCGAAATATAGATGGAAAAAAAACATGGAAAGTTAGGTGTAAGTGCATTTTGCATTCAAATCAATACTTCAATGTGTATTTTAGATGTTTTCTTTCCGCTATTCTAAAAGACGACAAGTTATGGAAGCAAAGGGTAAAAATGAATGTGAAAGGTAAAAAAAAAAGGTATAATATCCCTCATAACACCGTATGTATTACCTTCTCCAGGTTTGTGAGATAGAGAAACTGCCCAAGCTTTTTTTGCAGTTGTGATTTGGCCACAGCCCTGTCATTGAGCAGCTTTATCCTGTTCTGCTCCACCTGTGATAAAAAAAAAGGTCTTATTTCTCTTAGTCTTCAAAAATAAATAAATACAATAAAATAAATCACAAATAGCACCTCGTGAGGCTCTATGATATGAAGCACTTTGGGTTTGGGCTCATCAGGTAACCGCACACGCAGCCTCTCGGTGGCCATGCCCAGCTCGTCTATGGCCGACACGTGATCCCTCAGAGACATCCAGTACTCATGCAGCAGCTGAAAGAACGTGGGACATTTTGATGAAGACATTTAAGCACCGTCTCGTTCATCAAGCAACGAGAAGACAACCTCTAACCTTATATTCTTTCTTCCAGGACTCGAAGAGCTCCATGAAGGAATTTCCCTCCTCTATGAGGCCAGACTCCAAGCGACGGGCCTTGGCGAAGGAGAGGATGGCTTTGAGGGCTCGTTCTGTCTCACTGGCCGCCCACAAACCCCGACTGGTCGTGGGGAGTCTGTCATCAACCAGCCCTTCTTCATCCTCGATCATCTCCTCAAAGATGGCCGTCTGCCCCTTTACTCTGCCCAGAATGCATTAAAAAAAAAATAAAGTTTACTGACTGTGCTTATATGTTTTAAAGAAATAGTTTTCCAAAACCTTTTCGCAACCCTTAAAAAAATTATTTTGTGCAACAGAAAATATGTCCAAGCTGCTATTTTCCACTGAATGAAACTAAATTGTGACCATGGCTTTTAAGCATGATTTTTAAGTAACCAAATTAAAATTCTTACAAAAAAAAACTGTTCTGACATAAAGCTGCTGTATGACTACAGAATACAGCGTTCAAGTCATACGAACATGAACTTTTATTAAGGAATGAAGCAGCTTGGACATTTTTTTAAGCTTCTCCTTTTGTTTACTACAAAAAAAGCAAAGGTTTGTCATAAAGTGAGTAGGAGTACATTCATGTCTATTACGATTTCTTAACTGTTGCAAACTAATCGAATGCGTTTCATAACTTACGTGTGGGAGAAAAGTTTGGACTCGTAGTCCGTAAAAAGTTCATCGGCTTTGCAAAACACACAGCTACGGAATAAATATAAAGAAACAAATTTTTTAAATCGAAGTTAAACAATTATAACACTTTACACGTGAAATTTAAAGCTAAAACGTGTACTTTTTCAAACACTAGAGGTTTTAAGTGAAAAGAAATATAAAACCAATGACAGTTAGGCCATGAATTATTCAGTACTGCTACTCTAGAAATTATGCACTACTTGATCCAAAAACATTAAAATATAGTACTTGTTCAGCGGCAGACGAACGGGTCTCAGGTGGCAGAGCGTTGCTTCCTCGATGACTTGCTGAGATGGCGGCCCCTCCAGCTTCTTCACGGCATCTTGAACCGTTTTCTGTGATTTCATCAAATCATCCATTTGAGTGCTGAGCAGAAACTGAAGACCACGGGCATCCCGAAACCTACGAGTAAGACATTTTCGTAAAATTGTGATTCTTTTCCATCAAAAACGATATTATTGGCAATCGATCAAGTGATGGATTACTTGTCTGCCATCGAGAGCTTGTTGGCTTGTTGCTTGTAACTGCAAGTGAGCTCATTTTGGATACGGCCCACAAGATCGTCGTCCATGGAGTATTGAATGGCCTGCTGTAGGACGTCCAGCCACCAGGGAGAGCGAAGGTTCACCTAAGGCAGAACACACAACTATTAAACTTCAGTGCATACAGAAAACATTCAGCTTGAAAATAATCATCAGTTATGAGATTTTACCTTGCGTTTTAGCTCTTTAATGTGCTGAAGAACAGGCTGTAGGTTCTGGTGGGCTTCAGAAACCTCCGAGTTCACCTTGGCCATGTAATGCTGCTTTAGCTGCTCGGCCTGGCGACGAAAACGCAGAAAACCAGAAATGATTAGCAGACTTACTTTCTTTTCTTTGTCATTTTAAACCGATGAGCAATTATCCAACCTCTTCTTTGAGACTGTCGTCTCTCAGGGTTGGAGGAATCCCACGATGCTTTGCATTCAGAAGCTCCATCAGATTGTGGGTCGCGTGAAGCCTCTATATATTTAGAAAAAAAAAAAGTTATAATAAAAATGCACGCAAATCAATCGCCAAGGATGTGATGCAATTTTGGAAAAAAAGTAAATATATTTGAAATGGACTTAAATAACTAAACTAAAATGTATTATTTTTTTAAGAGATTAAGAGAATTGGATTTTGAAATAATTAAATAAAATAATGGTTTGGGATTAACCAAAGACGAATATTTTATCAGAAAGCCAAATTTCTTGTATAATCACTTGTTTTGTATGACAAGATTTCTAAAATGATAGGCATTATCTAATTAAACAATTTTAATTAATTTTAAGAAGCAAAATTGTTGACAGAGCTAAAGGATTCATACAAGGGAAGAAGGGATTTTGTACATCGCTTTTTAATCCCTCTGAAAATACTAGAAAATTAAAAAATCGTTACCGTATTTTAAATATTATTTTACCATATCTTATTGTTAGGAATTACGGTATTAATTCTGGTGGATTACATAAACGTAATATTAATTTATAATATCATAATTATATAAAAAATATAAATGATTTTGATAAAATGCCATTATATGTATGTAGTTCAATTTACATATAGATAGAGGGGAAAAAAATTGATGTTTTCTTTCTCTACTCTGGCCCAGTTTCAGAAAACAAAAAAAAAACTGTAGTGTCCTACCTAAATTAATACCAATTGGTATGGTTTACCTGAAGGGAATCAGTTTTCAGTCTTCCTTTATGTTCTTCAGATGATCGCAGCACTTCTCTGTACATCTCCGCTGCATCTACAAACTCGCCTGACAGGTAACAGTACATTGACATCTCCAGCAGTTACGCAGGTAAACGCTACAGATGATGAAAAGTGAGAAACGAGTCACAGTACTTCTGATGATGTGTATCCCAGCCAGACCGTTGAGAGCGCACACCAGCTGCCTGTGAGCTTCTTCACACTCCACGCGGCATTTCTTCTGCAGAGACTTCAACAGCTCCTCCATAGTCATTGTGCTTGAACAGAAATTAAACATATCAATGGTGACAAAATAAACCAGAGCCACTTGATCTCCCCAACACATATCAATTGTATGTGAAATTTGTCACTGACCTCTTCTGGAGGGGCAGGAACTCTCCTCTGACAGCTTGAGGGTGGCAGCAGGCCTGACGCAGACGTAAAAGCGGGTATAATATGGTGGTGACGGTACGCCTGTCCAAACTACCCAGCTTCAGTGACCAATCAGAGATCTTCCTCAGCTTGACAAGAGCGTCCTGCGAGCAAACCTCATGCTGACGGTGGTAAAAGTGTCCCTCTACTGGAGAGAAGTTGAGCCAGTGGATCTCTTCTGTTTGAGGAGGGATTTGGATCTAAAAATAACGTTTGTGACATCAAATCAATGCAATGACAAAATTATGATGGATGAGCTAGTTTTTTGAAAGTGTTGCCTACTAACCTGATCGATGACATCTTTTTTGGCAGATCGCCATAGAAGTTGACCGATGACATTGTAGAGCGGTGCCGTATTGCCGTGACGGTACGGGCGATATAGTAATTGGTCCCACCAGTATTTGACCCAATAGGGATCCACTCCCAAGAACAGGACAAGACCATACAAGTCTAAAATATGTTATGTAAAACAAAAACAATTATCACCACATAATAGAGCTCTTTCATTACAATAGTCTGATTCACCGTTGATGACGCTAATACAGACTTTCAAATGTTTATTTTAAAGAAACTGGTTCAAAAACATAGATGTAATGATTCATTTTATGTGTTAGTATAAAATCTGCTAGTAAAGGACGTTGGTAAATACTGCCATTTATTGTAATATGTCTACACATATACATATATATATATATATATATATATATATATATATATATATATATATATATATATATATATATATATATATATATATAAATAAATAATAATAATAATATATTTTTTAAAATGTGTATATATTATTAAAAAAAATAATAAAAATAAAATAATAATAATAATAATATATATATATATATATATATATATATATATATATATATATATATATATATATATATATATATATATATATATATATATGTGTTTTTGAGCTTGCATGCATGCCAACCTGTTGATAAATAACAATAATCTATATCAATTAATAAATATAAAAGGTATTACTTTTTTTTTTTTACAATTTTTTTCAAATAAATGAATTTGATCTGTATCAACCAGCCCTATTTCAATACAATATTAATTCTGCTTACCTTCCAAACCTCTCTGCACAGGTGTTCCACTGACACACCAGCGATTAACAGATGTGAGGTGCAAAGCCATTTCTGCAGCCTAAATAGATATAATAAAACAAGAGATTTTACCGTTTTAAAAATGAACGGCCTTGGCTATCCAAATGAAGCTGTTCTGCGATTAAAACTGAACAGGATTAACGCCTGCAAAATGAATATGACAGAGATGGTGATCACCTTGGCTGTGGTGCACTCCACCATCTGAGCTTCATCCAGACACACACGCCACCACTCCACGGCCACTAGAGGACTCGGGATGGCCATGTAACGCTTCTGGTTGCGGAATCGGCGTCCGTCTTTGCTATTGCTGTGAGGGATGTCGACGTAATTGAGTTCAGTGCGCAGCACGTCATAAGTGGTGATGACCACGTCCTGCTCAGCCAGAATGTGAGGCTGGATGAACCCGTGTCTCTTTACACCCTGATACACCTAAAAAAAAAAATTACAATAATAATTGAACTCCCAAGTCCTAATTGTATGAGAACTTTCCAATAACAACACGAAGCAATTACATTATTGGAATAACTTTTAAAGCTAACTAATGAATGATCAAAACTTAGAATAAACAACATTATCATGTATCAGTGTGAATGGTAAGATATCTCAGTAACGCTCTACGATAAGGTTTAATATAGTTCATGTGTTAACTAAAGTGCTGCCAAACGATGAATCATTATTAAAATGGATGTGTGTGTGTGTATGTATATATATATATATATATATATATATATATATATATATATATATATATATATATATATATATATATATATATATATATATATATATATATATATATATATATATATATATATATATATATATATATATATATATATATATATATATATGAAAAAATGTTACATCTACATATTAAATATATTTATATATAGTATGAATTATATCAATTTAAATATATACACAAGTGTAAATATTTTTTACAATATATACTGTGTGTGTGCGTATACATATACATATATGTATACGCACACACAATACATACACATATTACATAAAATAAAAACTTTTATATTGGATGTTTTATTCAAACTTTTATTTAAAACATTTACATTTATTAACCTCTATTAACATTAGTTAACGAAAAAAGCCAGTGGTTCATTGTTAGTTCATAGTTAATGCATTTTAACAATGAATTAATAAATGCTGATATTATATGAACTAAAATTAATAAATGCTGTAGAAATATTGTTCATTCTAAGCTCATGTTAACTACTTTTAGTTAACTAATCCTAACTAATGAAACTGACTGTAAAGTGTTACCGGTATCTGTATAGTTTTAACTCTTGCCATGAATGGGACATAACATTTATTGCTATTTACTGTTAGAATGGTGTATATAAATACATAAATGCATTGTTTATTAAATATAATTCCTCCATGCATTCAATTAGTGAGGGAAACATCCCTTTTTCATCCCATTTTGCATTTGATTATACTGATCAAAGGTGATAGTAAATACATGCATAACGTTTCTATATTTTAAATAAATGCTGTTCTTCTGAACTTAAAAAAGTATCCTTAAAACAGGTTCCACAGAAATAGTAAGCAGTAAACTGTTTTTAACCATTAGTAGTAATAAGAAATGTGTAGTCTTATATTAAGTCTTTCAGATAAACAAAGCAATAAAAAAAAAAAAAAAAGAAAAGAAAAAAAATGTTAATTTTTTTTAATGTAAATTGCAGTAGCAGCTCTCTAATTGGTTCTTACCAGCACTCTGAGGGAAGAAGTGTGAATGTGGCGGTTAATTTCATCCACCCACTGGTGACAGATGGAGCTGGGCGAGATGATAAGAGTAGCTCCGGTAGACACGGGTGTCATGGCCACCAGACAGTGAGGGCAATAAAACGGGGTCGTTTCCAGGTTCTCCTCTTTGTAATTGACACACTCCGCATGCTGCCACAGCAGACAGTTCAGACACTGGACACGAGGCTTGTAGTCCACCAGGCCAAGCTCTCCACAGATGCACTCGAAGCGGTAGTCTGGAGTATTAAACGGGATCACAGATGCTCTGGTGGGGGTTTTGGGATCGGGGTTTAAGTTCTGTGTAGGATCTGATTCAGATCTCTCAACAACTTCTGTTGTTTCTTGTTTAGGTTCGTCTGTCGTTTCTTTATCATCTTCATCTGCTGACATCTTCTGGGGTGGATTCTCGGAGTCTATAAGGGAATCGGACTCACATTTCAGTTCCTCTGTGAGGAGAGGAGGATCCACGCTGTCTTCAGAGTCTGATGCTGTCGTGTACGAGGTCTGCGATGCCTCTCTTTCGTGACCAGAAACCCGGCGAGATGTTCTCCTGGGAGCGGCTTTGTCAACTGACTTCTGGAAATGAAATTAATTATTGAAATAATATTTTCTAACTTTTTTTTTTTTAAATTTAAATAAAAAAAAAAAAATAAATAAATAAATATATATATATATATATATATATATATATATATATATATATATATATATATATATATATATATATATATATATATATATATATATATATATATAAAATAATTAAAAATCAGCATATTAAAATGCTTTCTGCTGGATCATGTGACACTTTACACATCTGATAAAAATTCTGCTTTGCGTCACAGGAATAAATTATATATAGCATATTATAATAAAAATCATAATATTATATTGTAACAAGATTTAGCAGTATTGTTTTTTTTCCTATTTTTTGTTCAAAAAACTGCAATCTTGATGAATAAGCATAAGCATTACAAGTCTTACTGATCTTTTGAGCGGTAGTCATATGCTCACACACAGTGTGCCTATATCAATCAGATTTTAAAGCAATACCTATAATTTGTTTTAATATTACACATGTATAATTTATAGTCTGCATAGAAATAGAAAGCTATAAAATTCGATTTCTCTAAATAATTTTGGACCCATTATTTTTGAAGTGGAGTGCCACTATGTACATGCCTATATAGGCCAGCACACTAAAAGTTTTTTCATTTCAAAGACGGTTTTATTCCTAGTTAAATAACAGTTACAATATCAACCTTTTGTTATTATAAAAAGGTTTATAAATGCTCTATAGGGGATGCAAAGGTCACGCACGGTTCGAGGAGAGGCAGGTTTCTTCTTCTTTTCTTTGTAGTTCTTCCCCAGTTTGAAGGACCCTGCTAACCCCCGTCCCTTGATCTGCTCCACTATCTTTTCACTAATGAGTTTGGTTAGGATCTTCTTTATGTGGTTGCGGTTCTTTAGGGTGTCGTACTTGTACATGGTCCGTAGATAAGCAAAAATGGCATTGATCGACGCTCCTTTACCGACCCTCATTTCCTTAATCGCCGTCAACAACATCTCACGCACGGCTGGAAAAACAGAAATTACTTATTCGTTATACATTCACTATTCTTGGATCTACAATCTTGGACAGTCCTTAAATATTACTCCTATTATAAAACAGGTTAAATTCTACCTTAACCTAGCAGGTTATGTGACGAGAACGTTGTGGATAGAAATACTATGGGGGCCAATGGGGACGCTGATCCAGGAACATGTCCTTGACTGGTAAAATTAAACCATCTTAAAAACATTTCACCTGGATAAACGATCTTCTCCTTGGGCCTCACTTCACGTTTAACGGTTCGTTGCCTCTCTAACGGTGGAGGAGGGACGAAGTAATTCACAGACCGCCCCTGCAGAGGACAGAGACACAAGAGTGAAACAAACAGTGTCGTTTCTGGAAAGCTCAAACTAAAATGAATAGATGCACGCTCTTTAGTAAACAGCTTTTAACTCAAACTGGAGCAGGTGTGACTAAATAGGTTTGTTATTCTATATGAAATATACAAAAATGGATTTTGCTTAAATCTTTTTCTCTGACATTAAATCGAGAAATTACTCACACTGCAGCTGTGTCTTAAATCTTTCTAAGGATACACAGACAGTGAAGTGCGATGGTTTGAGCATGCATTGAATATAAACCTTGTTGTAAAGTGCTACTAAAATAATATGATTGTTGCACGTATTTGAGGGCATATCTAATCTTAAACTTGCCACTGGCAAAGTGAGAACCCCGTGCTCCAGGTTTTGCCGGGCGTTACACAGAATAAGGGCCAGAACTTCCACAGTTTTCCCAAGTCCCATCTCATCAGCAAGGATGCCACCAGGCCAGTCCACTCCGGCCAGAGGAAACTCTCGGATCAAGCTGTTAGGGAGTTAAATTGAAAATTAAACAGTGACTATATGCTGTTTTTATTGTTATTTGATTGGAGTACACGCACATCTATTTTAACTAGTTTCAGTATGCTTTGCTCAAAGCAGAAAAAGCATCGTACCATCCAGTGTAGGGATTATAGAAGAGCTTTTTGCCACAAATGGTGACCATTTCCCGCCAGAGAAAATGCAACCTTTGTTCTGTGCAAGAAACACAAACGCCGCAAATTAGCACTAAACTCTTCTCAGAGACGAACATTTGGAGAACGTGTCCGGACCTTGAGAGCTGCCGCTTTTGCACTTCTCTCTCTTCAGCATCCAGCTGACCGCCTGGCTCTGATAGGGTCTCAGAACGGGGATGAGGCCCGGGTGCTGGACATCGAAGCTCCGCTCCGCCGCTTCTGTCTGATGGAGGTGTCTGACGTGATCGTACAGCTCCTCCACGTTCTGACGCTCCAGATCGGTGTCACACTCCTCCTCCTCATTCTCCATCACCTCTACCATTGATCGGAAACAAGAAAACATTCTCACGATGGAATATCGCAGGAAATGTCCGAAACAACATCTATTGCCACTAAGCAATCATTTTAACTCGTAGCTCGGTTTACAAAAATAAAGAAATGTTTTGCTTTAGAAAATGTTGAGATTTTATAAAAGATAAACTTTGCATATTTTCATCCATGTTTTAAAGCTTTAGACTACGTTTAACACGCATTAATTTATTTGCTTATGAAAATTACATCACGCTAAGTAGGTCCTGTGGTGCAGCTCCACTTCTGGGCTTAATGGGCCTTGGAGTGCAGCTCCACCTCCAGGCCCTGGTGCATTACTGCATTGCATTTTTTTTTGGTTTGCTTTTACAATATTTTGCAGTCACAAATTGAAGATTACCAGGAATGATGAAGTCATAGAAGAATTCCATTAGTTTTTGCATTAGCTGATTGGCTTTTTTAATCCTCCCGTTTCCTTCACTGAGGAATTCTGGTCTGCCCAACCCCGAATCGAGGAGAAAAATTTTCAGCTGTTCAAAAAAAACCAAGCAATTAATTGAGTTAATGTTTTAGTGTTCACAAAACCACTTAATCCCGATGATTTTGAAATACGCACCTTCACTGACTCATCTCCTGAAACGTGGCACAATTTAATGACCTTCCTCTTCTGTAGCCAGTCCAGATCCTCTAACAATATTCCACCAAACGAACATTCAACGGGCACAGGGCCGACGGGATCTCTTCTGCCAGTCTCAACCTCCAACTCTTCACCGCTGAGACGCATACTTATCGTGTCTCCTGTCTGCTGCAGGCAGAAGGAAGTATCTCCAAGCATAACGGGAATCCTTGTACACAGGTTAAACTCTCCAACCAGGGCACTCCAGCCCTGATCCAGAGCAGAAACCGGCATCACATTGAGTTCTATGGTATCTGGAAGAAAATCCTGCGTTGAACAGCTCGGACGCTCTTCCGATGGTCCTTCTCCCGTGCCTGCAGAAGATGTGAAACCCTGGTTGGACTCTTCCTGGGTTTTCTCAAGCGCCGGTGCGAGACGACAGCTGTCAGACGTTGACTCCGGAACATCTCCACAATCTCCTTCATTTCTCCGATCTTCGTGCATATTCCACTCCAGTCTTCTCTTGGCCTCCTCATCCACGCGCACCGGAGGCGCACGTTTCCTCCTGCTGCTCATCGTGGAGACCTGCTGAGATATAACGACACAAAGCTCATCAGCCACACGTTTCCTATTCATTTAGGTAAAATGCACGGGACCTAAT